>NW_021940498.1:6871367-7184675 GCF_001715985.3 Manacus vitellinus | reverse complement strand
AGTTGTTTGCGAGGAGGAGAGCCACGCCACAATCGGCCATCTGAGGGCCAAAACTGAATACGGATTGAGAGTCCTCCCAGACCAAAGGTGCCACCACAGAAAGCTCTTGCTGTCCACAGAGTACCAAGGCTGACCCAGCAACTGCACCTGAAAGCCAAAGCTCCCAGGCTTTCTGTCCTGGGGCACAGGGCTGCTGTTCCCCTTTTTCAGCCCTGCGATGCAATAAGCTGGTCCCAACTCCCCCAAATTTATACAAATGAAGATTCTTCCCAAACAAAAGGTGCTACCACAGAAAGCTCTTGCTGCCCACAGAGTGCCCAGGCTGCGCCACCAACTGCACCTGAAAGCCAAAGCTCCCAGGCTTTCTGTCCTGGGGCACAGGGCTGCTGGACCCTTGGTTCAGCCCTGCACTGCCATTGCCCCCGAGCCCCAAAACTGATACAAATGAAGATTCCTCCCAGGGAAGAGGTGCCACCATAGAAGGGTCTTTCTGCACACAGAATACCAGGAGTGTCCCACCAGCTGAAGATGGGAGACACATGGTAACGGTTTTCTCTCCAGTGTTGAACTGCCCTCATTCTGGTTTTGAAGTATTCCACTTAAATTGCCAGTCCTACTCCGGAAAAGCATAGTCAACGACAGACCTACCTCACAGGCCATCAAAGAGAGCTGGGAAGGAGGGTGGCTGTGCTCTTTCTGCTCTCTCTGCCTGGGCGACCTGCTGCCCAAAGTGTCCTGCCACACCCTCACTAACATACCACAACCCTGTTTGCCTGCTGCTATTGGACCAGTTTATATCACCCAGAAACGACCTGGACTCCATCCCCTGGTGAGCTGGTTAGGCCTCACAAGGCAGCTGGGCTGAGCCGGGCTGAGCTGGGAGCAGTTTCTCCCTGCAGTTTAAATCTCCCACAAACGCCCTCAGCTCCATTCAATGATCAGATGATTAGAGCTTGCAGTGCAGCTGGGTTGAGCTGGACTGAGCTGGGAGGAGCTTCTCCATGGAGTGTAAATCACTGAGGAAGAACTTCAACTCCTCTCCTGGTTGCCTCAGAAGGTCTTCAAGGGCAGCTGAGCTGAGCTGGTTTGCTCAGATGGCAGGGCACAGAGAGCTTGCTGCCCATGCAGTGCCCAAGCTAGCCCACAAACTGGAACACAAACCATGAAGGTAAGGGCTTTCTTTGCAGGGAAAAAAGGCTGATGTTAGTTTGCAGGAATCATAGAGCTGAAATAGGTAATCAAGCTCAAAAAATTGAATATGGATGAAGATTTCTACCAGACACAAGGTACCAGGATAGAAAACATTTGCTGCCCACGGAGTACCCAGGCTGTCCGAACAATTGCAGCACAAACCACAACACTAAGCGTTTTCTTACCTGTGGAAAAGCGCTGTTGCTGAATTTCAGGAATCCTCTGCTGAAATGGCAAATCCGGCTCCCAAAATTTCATACGGACGAAGATTCTTCCCAGACCAAAGGTGCCAGGACAGAAAGTTCTTGCTGCCCATGGAGTGCCCAGGCTGGCCCACACACTCCACTTGAGTGACGGAGGGTCAGGGCTTTCTTTCCTTAGTGGAGTAGCAGTCCTTCACGTATATGAGATACGTGCATAATTGGCTGTCTGACTCCCAAAATTGCATACAGACAAAGATTCCTCCTTGACAAGAGAAAGCTCTTGCTGTCCGTGTGTCTCTGTTTAATGAGACGGAATTGTTTTTCTAAGGAGCATGAGTTACTAGGTAGACCAAATTCCTCCCCCTAAGCAATTGTGAATGCGGAATTAATTGAGGAAATATGGTGAAAGAAAACACAACAGCCCTTTTTTAAAGTATAAATTGGTATTGGCAGGGCAACAAAAGAACACCAAAGCAACTAAACAATAAAGCTCTAAGTCAAAAGTGAAGTGTCCCCATTTCCGAGGAGAGGAGGAAAAAACTCACCAGCCCTCCTTACAGCCTTCCTGAGGGCCATCAGCTTGGAATGCAGACCTGCTAGTTAGTGCTTTTGTGTGGGTCATTTACCCCTTCCTCATTCAACACCTCTTACGGTGAGGCAGGGGAAAGAAAAATTCCCTGCTTGGTTCTTTTTAGAACAAGTAAACCTATGACAGAACCCTACATCAATGCAAGAATTTAATGTGAGTTGGTCCAAAAGTATCACTCATAGTATGTTTGAAGAGTCCTGGCACGGGGGAGCCCACCTGGCCCTTCACAAAGGCTCTTTATGCAAATTACATAGCAGTTTATTTACTATTCTATGCAAATTTCTCCCGACATGCAAATTAAACACTTTTAGCATTCCTTGCTCTGAGCATTGGGGTTGAATATCCAGCTTGAGCAGAATTTGTTGCATGTCTTTGCAGTACATGTTTGAAAATGTCACTGTTGCTGGTGATTAGGGCAAGAGATGATAAAGTTTTATGGCTTCCTCAGATAGAGAGTATTCCTTTGGGCTCTGGGGGAATAAATGAACTGTCAATATATACTGAACATAGGAATTCATGAGGGACACCAGCAACATCAGAGAAAATACAAATCTAGTAAAAGGTAGGACAGCAAGGTAGCCCTGAAATAAGAACCAAATACATCATAACAAAGTTATAAGCCTCTTTCTGAAAGAAAATGATATAAAACAGTAATAAGCAGGTGAAGGGTGTGAAGCTGTGTTCTCCCCATGTGTAGTGGTTTTGGTGTTACAATGCTGGGAACAGTTTTAGCACCTGTATTTTGAAAAGGCTGTTTGGAAGCCAGAAGGAGTATGGAAAAAGACAATAAAATCTTTGAAGGCTAGAGAACAATTTCTTTGTTTAGTTTCTCAAGAACAGGCAAGTGCACTGTGATGTGATTTCAGTTCTGAAAGGCATATGAGAACAAATGCCTGGAACTGGGAGTCAGAGAATGTCCAGGTAGAAACACATCATTGCAAGCAGCTTAAGACAGGCTTTGTCCATCCTGGTAAATGGATGTTTTTGGGGGATGTGATTCAAAACACCTCTTATTAAGGGTAAAACCCCACAGGACATGAACATATAACCTAGAGGACAACAGCACTGAAGATCAATGTCATTAGGCATTATGCAGATCAAAATGTTGATCAATGTGTTCATGGTCCAGAGGCACAATTATCCATTAGCATCAAGCCCATCACGCTCCAAGAAGCAGCACATTTATTAAAGGAATACATAACTTTCAGATGGCAACCAGGGCTTCTGATGGGATCAGCTTAAAGTTACAATTTTTGAAGTGATGATGAAAATCTTTCAGACAACACAATTTTAAACAGTGACTACAAAATTTTTTAAAGGAATGTTATTCTGAGTCTGAAGAAAAAATTTGTTGCCCCTTTTTTGTGTGTGTTCATGTCAATGCTGGCAATTATGACTATTGAGTGACATCTAGTGGATGTGATGATGCTGAACACCAACAATTCAAAGGTAAAAACCTTTTGAATGAAGCCAGACTTGTAATGCTGGCAAAGGGACCACATGATTAAAATGTTATGCATTGTAGCAACATGTAGGTAACAAGGTGGAGAGACAGAATCCAGCTCTTCAAGGAAACGGAAACTTGAGCAAATATAAATGTGCCATTTCCTTTTTAGGTCCCTCCAATTCTCGTGTAAAAAAACCCCTGTACTACTTCCTGCTCATTTTGCATGGCCTATTGTATTTTATATAATCTACATGCAGAGACCTTTTACCAGCACACTCACTGTAAATCACAGTCTGTCACATAACCCTTGTATGGTGCTGAGGGCCTTCTCATGTTGTTTTTGATGGGTATTCTTCCTTTTTCATGTCCATTTCATTTTTTCAGAATTTAGTATGAATTCATCCTTGAGGCTTACTGACCACAATAAGTCTGGAGTTGCTTTACAGTGAATTGATGATGACAGAAAATAGTAGTTTTTCATCAGAGATTATTGAAGAAGAATACCTGAAACACTTATCTGCCTTAATTCTCTTTTTGGGAAAATATATTTCTGGGAAGACCACATTTCAGAAACTGAAATACAGAAACTTCAATTTTTGAAGCTAAAGGGGAAAAATGCCAACAGAAAACTTTTATATCCAAAGGGCATGATTCATCAGGTATCTTACAGGATGCTTAACTTCGCTGATCATTAAACATGTAATTGTGAGCTCTGGATTTTTCACCTTGTCCACAGAACTTTCCCAAGGCTCTGTAGCACCTTTTAAGTTCCCATTTATTAATTTTATTTCACCCAAGTTCATAAATGTAAATTCATTTTTTCCCATTTTTATCAGATAAAAATTAAACAAGTCCCTAGATACAGCAAGACATTGCTATTCTACTGATAAGTTCAATCCCAAAGTTTCTAACTATGGAAGAAGTGGTAGAGAGTACCACTGATTACTGACAGATTATTACAGTGGAATATAAATTATATGTATTCAGAATTTTAAGTAATTTCATCTATTGTGTCTAATTTACAGATAAGATAAATGAAATCTATATTAGACAGAAATGGTCAGTAAAGATATTCCAAGTGTGGAGAATAAAGTGCAGTGAGATCAGTGATTTTATACTGATTTTTGTACCTGAGAGGGCTTTCTTAATAATAAATTAGCTTTTAGAGATATATGTTGTTTTGGCATATCTGTTATTTTAAGGACTGGTGTGCTCTAACTTATCTGTACCCACTCACTGATTCCTCCTGCCCAAGGCCAGTGAGATGTTGGTTGCAGAGATTCAGACATTCCAAGATCCATCCCTAGGAGATGCTGCTCCATGTGCTCCACTCTCCCATCTTTATCTGGAGCCTCACACGCTCTCCATGCAGTCAAGAGGGGAAGCTGGAGCTGCAGCAGTCACTGTTCCTGCTCCAGCCAGAGCCAGGGGGGCTCTGTCTTGTGGCAGGTGGTTTGCAAAGCTGCAGCCATCTGGTAGCAAAATTTCAAATAACTGTTCACAAGCCACTGCACGTTCCTAGCAATGAGCGTGTCAGAGTGCAGCAGTGCCTCATCCATAATGGTCTGTGAAGGTGGGGAAATCAATACCACACACCTATGAGAAGGGGAGGAGTGGAGTGCAGGCTGCAAGGAAGGATTTAGAGGTGGTTTGGATTTTAACTCCCTTCCCCAGCTCCTCATCCACCCCCATCCCCAGATGAATTGCAGTAACAATTTATCTTTTAAAGGGATTTAATTTGATTTATTTTTGTCTATACAAAAACCCTGCACTATATTTGCATGCAGATATCCCTTTTTATAACAACTACTAGTCTTTCTGTGACATCTTGTACCTGTGTGTGGGCAAGGGCTATGCTTTTATTTTAGAAGAAATGACAAAAATCTTCTTTCTCCTTCATTGTATACTATATCCAGGTTGACTAAATAAATAAATTACAGAATCATTTAGGCTGGAAAAGACCTCCAAGATCATCAAGTCCAACTTTTGACCAATTACCACCTAGTGAACTAAACTATGGCACTAAGTCAGTCATTGAATTGGGAAAAGTCTGTAGGGATTAGGCTATGTGTTATAGATAAACTAATGCCATCGATACCAAACTTACTTTTTAACACAAGATCAAATTAAAACAAAAAAACCTTCAGTGGATCTTGATTGCTAAGTAAAGTTTTCTATCCACACATATTTTCAGCTTGAAAAAACGTGTGAGTGTTCCCGATATTCATAAATGAGAAAACAAGCAAGCAAGACCTAAGCCTCTGATCCAGCCTGAGACAGCAAATATGACTCATGAGTTAGGAGCTGCTTTGCCTGACACCACTGAAACATAGCAGAGACTCAAGGCTGCAGCAGGAGCTGCCCCTGCCCCAGAAAGGCAGGTTGAACACGATGTGCTGTTGCTTGGCTGGCGTTGGATCACAGAGGGCTTCGCGGGAGCCCGTGCAAGAAGAAATGAGTTCCCATGTGGTGCTGTAGCTGAAATACTCCTGCAGTCTTTTAGTGAAATAAACTTGGGAGAATTAATTTAGCCTTTCGGCTCAGCTATGTGATATGTCTCTCTTGGATTACTGAGCTTCTTTCCCTCTCTTTCTTCCATCCCGGCCCTCAGCTCTGGTCTGAAAGCTGACAGATACATGGAGACATTCCTGCCATGTGCTTGGAGTTTGCTGAGCCCTTCAGGGGAGGTATGAAGCAACACTCTGCCTTGCAGAGCTGAAGCCAGCTACGACCTACAGGAATGTTGGTTCTGGGATTTCAAATCAGCGCTGCTCCTGATTTCAAATTACTGCTTAGCTGCAAGCAGGGTTACTGCACACAAACTCTGCAGGGCAGCTGGATGCTAAAAGCTGCTTCTGAGCTTCACAACTTGAGAACGTGGAACTTGATAGGAGGCCCAAAGTGCAGCTGAAAGGTGGGGTACATTGGATGAGGGCTTGGGGGCATGGTTGTGGGTTGTGGACTGGAACTGATTCACAGCTGGAGAACGTGGAGTGTGCAACACTGCTTAGACCTGCTGCTAGTCTGACAGCATCTCTTTATTACTCTAGTCAAGTGTATGCTAGCAACTGCACAGTGTCCATTTCCCAGGAACAGTCCAGGGAAAAGGTTGGAACTCCAAATCTGAGTGAGCTTGGCTGATGGGTTGGGATTTTTTTTGCTGTTGTAGTTATTTTAATAGGCAATCTGGACTCTGACTGCATTTCTTTTTAACACCTTTGCTTATCAGCTTAGTCTGACCTCGACCACAAAGTCCAGGAACCACTTGTGAGGTTGTGTACTTCCCTCCTGCCACGCATGCTGCTGTCCTCAGAAAGGAAAAGTGAGAGAAATCCTGTTTCACAGCAATTTCATAGAGAGGGCTTTTCTTCTCCTGTCAGTTTTATGAATGTGAGGTTGTTAACTTCGCAGATATTTGAAGTTTAAAAGGTTTGGGCATTTGTATTTATTTATTTATTTTAGGGATCAATATCTCATCTACTTCAAATACTGTTAGACTCATCCTTGCCAAAAAAGTTTCCACTCTAAATCTATTTCTTCTCTGCATGTACATAAAGAATTTCTACTTTTGGCTATTCGGCTCTTGATGGTGCAGAGTAAAAATGAAAAAAACCCAAAAGATTATTTTTTTTTTTTTGCTGCTACTAAGCCTGAAATACCTGTGGTTTTGTCTCAGACAGTGTACTTGAACCATTAGTTGGATTCTTATTCACAGAGATTTGTGAAGGAGAAAGACTCTCAATGTCATGATTCCCTGTTTTCAGAATGGGAATAATTGCCATCTTTTTTTTCATTAGGGACAGTTTGGGAAACAAAAATAGGTGAGCTATAAAATAATTTCCCTGATCTATTTTTTTTTCCATTTTTTTTGGTCAGGAAGCTCTGATCCTGCAAATTAAGCATCACAGGAGAATTCCTGTTGCTGTGCTGGATTGTGCTATCATTAAAATCAGACAGTCATCAAGATGTCGGTCATCAATTTTAGATTTTAGCAAACCTACCTTTTGCTGAAACTGTTTTGTTAAAAGCTACTTTGCTAAAGCTCAGAAACATCATGGCATTGCTTTCCAATGCTTTGCCGTGCTGTGCTTTGCAGATATCCAACCATACAAAAAAGAGCCCCACTGAGACAAATATTGAACACCAAAAATGCAGCAGGAGCAGCTGAGGCAGTGCTGAGATTGTGCTGCTTTCTTTATGAGCTTCATCTTGACCCACGCCCATGATTCCAGCAAGTCACCCAGAGGAAGGGGCTACTTAATTAATCAGGCAGAAAACCTGATTAATCCCTTGCTTGGGGGGGACACAGAAGGTCAAACCCCTCCCTTTCACTCCCAGTGACTGGTGGAATTCTACTTTTGTACGGGGTGGAGAGTTCTTGCAAAAGTTTGGTGCTGAAAACTAAGTGAAAGCCACTCTATTCACCAGCAGAGAGGAACATTAAAAAAGCATAAATATTATTCTTTTTGTGAAGGTCAGAAATGTTTTTATTATTAGTTAATAAAAGGTATCTTCTAGTACATATAGAATGCTCTGTGGTACATTTTGTTGTTCAGTGGTTGCCAGAGTAAAATCTTCCCCATTTAGCCATGTTTCACAACAATATAGTGATCATGTTTATTTAGCAAAGGTAATAGTGAAACAAGACAGACCTGTAAGACCTGAAAATGATACAGTCATAGAAGTCAGTAATGCTTATTTTATTTTGTAGAAAAACTTAGCAGGAGGCTTCTTTCTTTCATTTCAACCTACTTCATAAGGTCATCATTCAAATACCCCAAAAAACAAAGCTGGGTTTTTTTGTTTGTTTGTTGTAGAGACCCCTTGTCTTTCAAAATCATACTAGAACAGCAGTTCTAGGCTCAGACCCTTAGCTTTCTCAATTATTAATATAAACGGTTTGGAAATCTTTAAAAATGTATACCACAAAGAAAAGAAGAATCAGAAAGTTTCGAGCTGAGCCGTACACAAGTGTCATGGTGGCACAGTCCTGTGCACGTGAATTATCCCGGTGACCTCACTGGGATTTACTTGCATGGGCAAAGCTGCTCACAGAGAAAGAACATTTGCAGTTCTGAAGTCATGGTTACTTCTCCCCTGCAGAGGGAAATGGAAAAAGCTTGGTAACCTTAGCTGTGGCTGTACAACGTGCCAAAAGCAAAAATGTGTTATTTGCAGTCTGATCAATGATAATAAATCATAACAAAAAAATCAATTGTTTCTTTGAATCAGGATTAAGAGCAGGTAGGATTACTTGCAAATATGCCACGAGCAGGCAAGAAATATCAACAGCATAAGCAGATGAACGAATTAACATCAATCGCTATTAACGTCCTTCCCCTTCCCTGATAGGCAGCAAATAAAAATACAGAAACAGCACAGCAACTATTTTTTCTGTGTCAAGTCTCTCCAATGTTTAAATTAGGTTCATAAATTAAATTAGACATGTTATTCTATACCAGTTGCTGTTAAAATCGAATACTGTTTACTGCTCCTATCAATATATTATCCAATTCCATTTGTGCCTTCACCAGTGGTCATTAGTTTGTCTTTGGCATACCCTGTGGGGTTTTTACACAGAAGCTATTTAAAACATGTACCTTTCCCTATAAAGTCCAACCATGACATCAGTGATTTGAAAGCATAACCTGCCAGAATTGCTTTCGAGAATAGCGTCCTGAAAATTTACAATCTGTCCAGGTCAAATTACAAAGTTACAATCAATGAATATGAGACTCAACTAGGCATTATTTTGTGGAGGGAGAACATCCACACATCTAAATTCTATCGATGTATAGTGTTCTGGTATTCACTACAGCTCCCTGTGTCTCTGTTTTGTCTAGATGGCACTTGGTTCCCACTGTGATCTCCTGAAGACTCTGTAAGAATTTATTGTAACAGTACAAAGGTGATCATGTGAAAAATCCCTGGGCAAACCTCTGGCTGCTTTCATAACTTCCCCTTCCATATGCTGGCAATTTTCAGGATGATTAGAAAAGCTTAATGATTTATTTATAATCAGGATTTAAACAAAACAAAACCAAAAACATTTTTCTTGCTTGGCTATGTGTACTTTTCTCTTTTCCACTTTCCTCCCCTCTTTCCCTTTCCCTTTTTCCCTTTTTATCTTTTCCCATTCCTCCTTTCCTTTTTTTTTTGACTCTGTTTCTTTTTTATTTCTTTTTTTTTTTTCCTTTTATCATAGCAAAGGACAAATCAAGTTTTGGGGGAGAGGTTGTAGGGTCTTTGTCCCTTGAGGCAATGGTTAACATGGAGGGAATATTTGGCAATAGCTCAACAACCTCTGTCAGTTATAGTGTGAGTTCTTGCAGCAAAGACAGTCTTTATCTTCAGCTTTCATTATTCAGTGAAGTTAAACATGTTTTAACAACGTCAAGCAAAAGGCTTTGTCTGAGGTTAGAAAAAGTGGGCAAGGCATATGAAAGGCAGGAGAGTCCATTTAGCAAACCCACATCTAACCACAAACATTTTCTTAGTCCAGACAAAAGACACAGTCTTAAACAACCAGCATTTTATTTAATTTTTAAAAATTTTTAGTATTTTATTTTATTTTCCTTCCTTGTTGAGATTCTTGTAGCAACTTCATCAGCGTTGTTTCTAGAGTGCTGTAAATCACTGCACATCTATTGGTGTGATTTTTTTTCTCCCATTATTTCCCCAGGGGAAAAAGAAGCCCCTCAGTATTTATGCAAGTACTTTTTTTTTTTTTTTTTAAGACCTCGAGTTCATTCTGTGTTTATTTTAATTTGAAACTTATATGTTTTTGCATATTTCTGTGAGAGAAGGCAAGGAAAAAGAAAATTGTGGGTTGCAAAAGCAGCACTAGATGGTGCTGTGAAGAAAGATATCTAAGCTAACTCTCAGCAGTCTAACTCGGGTGCTGAAATTTGGATAGCCACATTCATTAACTGTATAAAGCAGATACACATTACTGTTCAGGATGGCACTAAATTGCTTCCTTTAGGATTGGAAAGTGGTGAGAACCATCATCTGATCAGTTCACAGCACAGGTCAGGTCGTCCAGCCAAATGCCACAAAAATATAGATGTTATATATGACCTTTACCTCAGAGCCACAGGTGGCTGCCAAGACATGCTCTCAGATGAGAACCAAACGGTAGGACAGGATTTTAAAATCTATGGAAAATCACTGTAGAGAGTGGAACAAAGGTATTACAGGTCTGTTGCAGCCAAAAAGATATCGAGCACCATTCTGAACTAATTAAGGCAGCAAGGTTTTCCTAGCCTGGTATAGATTCTGTGAAAGTGGTAACTACAATTGCTGCTAAGGGAGAGAACTTCACATCAGGAGGAAAAGTATTCCTCTGCCCATTGTTTATACTCTTTCTTGACAGACATGATCATCTGCTCTGATTCAGCCTCCAGGCTTTGTCTCCTTAGGGGAATTTCCCCTTTGTTCTGCCTATCAGCATGGGGCAGAAGCAGAGGAAAAGGTCTGAAAACACAACTGCAGCTCGTAGTACCACATGGGCTGACCTGCCTCTGCAGGCAGTGGTGCTGAGTGCGTGGCTTCTGGACTGGAGCAGCGTGGCAAAGCGCTGGAACTTACAGGTTCAAGCCATCCAGCTTGAAAATAGTCCAGTCCCAAGCTAACAAAGAGACATCTGTACTCAATTGACACCAGTCAAATAGTTTTCCCCCAGGACAAACGGTGCATGAGATTATCACCTGAGAGACAAGGCCAGCCCCACAAGGTGTCAGTGCTCAACCCCTCTGTAACTGCATTAGGCATTTCTGGCATTGCTCTCTCCCTGGGCACCATCAATTCATTCAGAACAAGCCCCTTCTGCTCTTCTTTTCCCTAACTGCTACAGTCTTGAGCTATGAAAAATGGATTAATACCATTTTATCTTGTGTTGGTGTTATTCCTAAGCTTCAAGGGGCATAATTCGTTTTGCCATCCTTATGGTGTTCCCTCTTGTTCTTAAAATGCTTCTAAACACAGAAGATATACAGAAAGGAACTTAAAAACCCTTCTCACCAGACATTTAAGTTAAAATTATAGTATTTTAATACTTCACATGCAATGATCTCTTTGTAAAGTTTTCATAATGTCAGAGAAGTTCATAGAGTAAATTAGCTTGACTTCACTCAGAGTTCTAACATTTATAAATCTACAGCGCTGCCTTTCTGAATATATTTACTGCTGCAGAGAAGAAGGGGGGATCAAAGGGCTCTAACACTTATTTCTGCCATCATTGCTCATCTTCAGCAGAGTTTGAATTTTGTATACATAGCAGTTTCCGTCTCCAGAGATGTCAGAAATTACCTGGAGACTGTTTACAGGATATTAGAATAGAATATGGACAAACCTGCAAAAGAGTAGATACTGCATATATTAGATATTAATGGCCCACATAAGTCACGAATCCAGATTCTCCTGCAGATTTGTTGTATGCTGTATTTTGCAGCGTGAGCTTGGGAATAAAAGTAGAATCTGTCTTTTCTGAGTGCATTTCTCTCCTACATATTATTTTAGCCTTTGCAGTAATAAGAGAAGATATACAGTGCAATATTAGTGATCAAAAGCATCAAAAAACATGAGGAAAATGTCTAATTGTAAAAGATCACCAAAGTCACACCAACAGTAATTTCTGCTTCTGCATGGCTTGATGCCTTGAAGCTATTAAATTGCTAGAACTTGGGAGGAGTATGAGTTCCTATTACCCCTTTGAAATACCAAGCCACCCAACAATGTGCCCTTTTTCCCCTCAGCAAGAAGAGAATCTATTTTTTAATTTGTCAGCAGCACGGCTCACTCTAGGATACTGCTATTTGAGAAGCTCCACCAAGATTGAGCCATAGGATCTCAGGGGAATTTCAGGGTTTTGACAAAAAAAGTTGAAGTGACCCCTAGAAGTTTAAACCCTCCCCAAAGCAAATAAAGAGAACCAACAATTTCCCGACCGTTGTTTCTTGGCATGGAGTTCATAACTTTTTTAGTGTTTTGGGATGGCAGTACCATGAAGACTGCATCCTGCCCTTATTGTCTCAGTGATTTCCCATGTGATTGAATGAACCACCACCACCACCACAGCAATTTGAAGAATCACAGATGATATATTTCTGGGTGAGAGAGGATGGAGTGAAGATGTGCCCCCCACTGTGTCTGGTTTTGGGCAATATTAAGTACCTCTATAGTTAAAAAATGAATAAACATCTGCAGTGATATATTCTGTGAATTTAGAATTCTTGGGGGTCTTTGTAGCCATGGGGCTTGACATTTTCTGTAGCTCAGAGCAAAAATCTCCCCATGCATCTCTTGGAGCCCAGAATACCTGAAGCATAGAATTCCTTCTGAAAGATAGCTGGTCTTAAGTGCTTCCTGTGTTTGCAGAAAGGGGGACAAGTCTGTTAGTGCAGTTATTACCAAATTAGATTTCTAATGTTATTAATATCATGGTGGAAGTGAGACCTCCCGAGGTGACTGACTTTTGGGCCGTTCCTTTGGCTTACAGCAGTCTTACCTGCTGACATCAAGCAGGTAAGTATCATCCAGATAGTTCTGCCTAATCTGTTTTTTGCAGACTTCCACTACTGAAACCTCCAGAGCCTCCACAGGAAGGTGGCACCTTGGACACAGTTGGGCCCTGGGGACAGCTGGGAGAAATTTTACACTGCAGTTTTTTCTACAGTTCCTGTCCATTTCTACATTTTACAACCTTGCCACTGTTGAAAGTCCTATTCCCCACTAAATTGTCTGGTTGAGAACGAGTTTTTTAGGTAGTACCTTCAGTGCCTGTGGAATTTTGTGGGAATCAGAACCACTCTATCAGCTACCATGCAGAAATTGCTGTTCCTTCAAAGCCAGGGAAAGGCTGTTCCAGAGTGATTTTAAGGATCTCTCTTTTTAAAATTATGGAACAGAGACGAAGTACTCACCCACATATCAGCTAAAATTTTTTTACTACCAATAGGTATTAATAAATGTGACTTGCTTTCTTCCAATTTTCTTCTACCTTTATGGTGCTGAACTGCCAGTTTTGTGCCTTCAGTCAAAAGAGGGCATTTAGAAAGCAAATGAACAAGCAGTGGTTACTTGTTGTGAAAATCAGTCATGTTTCAGAAAGTCACTGTGCATATATTTGGGGAGGTGGGAATTTAATCTTCAAACACAGCTCCCTAGGCAGCTCCCTGCACAATCTGGCATGGTCAGGGAGCAAAAAGAGGTTTTTGGGGTCGTCTCACACAACTGCTACATTTCTTAAGTCATGGAAGTATCCACAAATCAACAAAACAGTGGCATTTACAAGTATCCTACCACCTTCTGTAGCACCGTCGTTGTTAGCAAAGAAGTCAGAGGTGAACTTGTTAATCCTCATAAAATCAGAGAGAAATGCCTTTGTAACAGAAAATTTGCAACATGTGAGGAGATCAGTGGATACACTTTTAAAACTGCAGCACAGAGGGCTTTGTTCCTTCCTCTTTTTAATTATTCTTTTTGTTGTCTGAGGTAAATTTTAACAAGTAATTTAGGAGAGCATTGTGGTATTTTATTCATTACTGAATTATGATCCTATCAACAGTATTACATTTGTTATTATTGTTATTACTATTATTATTATTCTATTCCTTTATCTTCATGACCACACAGTGCAGCTTCTGGAAATAAGTGAATGCTGGCACTGCACCAACAACAAAATAAATACAGTGACTAATATTTAAACATATTCACTTCTTTGCCATGCAACACTTTAATATCATTTGCTTTTCTATTTTATGTGGTAATTTTATTTCTGTCCACTGATAATTTAGAATTGCTTTCTATTTACATTGTTAAACTCATCCTGAATTATGCAACTGGTGTCTGCAATCCTCTGCATTCTCACTTTATGGTTTCACTGACTCTTCTTACAACATCAACATAATTCCAAGGAAAGAGTGCAAAATATTTATTTGTAAACTCATTTGGCATCTTTTGGAAAGGAAAGAAAGTAAACCAAAATGTGGATGCCATAAAAGAATGTTACCAAGAACATTGCTGTGGCTGAACAGCAATACAGAGGACAGATTGAAACCACTAAAATGTGAAACTTAATATTGGAATTGTAATTTAGTTTTGAAAAAGTGTTTTTCAGTCTCCTGGTATCAGGAAATAGTTACCAAGCAACACTGTAGATATAGGTAATGCAGGCAGATCTATTCAAATAAAAATTATTCAAAACTTTGTCATTATCAGGGGAGCTATGTTATTGCTTGATTCATAACACTTGGTATCTAGACACTTTCATATTCTACTTCTCGAGCAAAAATTTGCTTTTCCTGAAGAAGTGCCCTTAATGTTTTCTCTGTTAGATTAAGCTTGCAGGGATATGCCACCATCTGCTGTGGTTCCACCTGTATTTTGCTGGGCTGAATTCAGTAAGGGATGCCAAGCACTGAAGGGCAAAATAGATGCACAGTATGTGTGAGAAGCAGCAAAGGAATAGTTTTTTCCTAAGGACACTTTTGCAGTGGTAGACTGGGATTTCAGCAAGAGCCTTTGTATTGACTTGTTCAGTCATTCCTCAGGAAAAGAGCAAATAAATGGTTTTAGATCCAGAATTCTCTCCTTGCTCCCTAGAATCAGTTTACAGTTTAGAGGCAGCAGAGTGGACAGCAAAAGCACTAAATTGGGTCTTGCAAGCTGGCTGCAGCATAAAGGAAGAGTCATGTTACAGAGCCAGGGGTTTGTATTCCCCTGCCGTGTGGATTTGGGGAGATGCACCTGGGATGTTGTTGCAGACTTGGGTCGAACTGGTGGGAAAAGTCATTGTCCTTCAGGTTGGCTGCAGGAGATTCTAGAGCACCTGAAAGCAGGGAGCTGAATTAATGGTGATCTCTGTCTGTTCAGTAGTCCTTCTGTCTGTTCAGTGCAAAGATTTGTGCAGCTGCAGCCTCATGGTTGGAACAATGGGCTTCCATTTCCACACTGTATTGAGCAGGGGTGTGTGGGTGACACACAAACGTGCTCTGTGGGCAGACAGTGGTGATTGTTGCAGCACTGCCCACATATGTAAGGTGAGTCTGGCCTAAGGAAAGGTCCTGGCAGGCCCTTTCAGAAAGGAGATTTAAGAGTATGTTTTTCAATTCCTTGTAGAGTGGCAAAAAAAGAGGACTTTGTCTTTTCTTAGGAAGGTGCACCATTATCTACAAATTATCTGGTGTCCCCATCAATTTATTATCCTGGATGAAACAGGCTGTAAGACCCTGCATCTTTTGCTTGACTTCTTGGGCCAAGCATGGAAATGGTCCTGAGACCTGTGACAGACAGAAGGAAAAGTGGCAAGAACACAGAGAAGAGATATAAAGAAAGAGCAGCAGTTTGAAAGGCCTGATTTACAGCAGTAATACCTACTCACCTCAGCTTGTGTGTTGAAAAGTTGCTCTAAAGATGTCCTGAGGAATTCTGCACTTCAAAGGAAGATCTCTTGTTTTGTGCACTTTTTTTTATGTGAAATGGCACAAGGAGAATATTTATTTGAGGAGTTTAGGACATCCCATTCCCAGCTGGTATCTGACTCTTTTAACTTGAGTCAGATGTTGAGTGTTTTATAAAGACCTGAGCTTAGGCTAAATTAGCAAATCATAACTGTCATCTTCTGCAAAGTGTTCTGAGGCAAACCCTCGTGAAAGGCTGGGGGAGACAGGAGGGGTGTCTGCCTTTGCTGTTATCAGTCTCCTGATTCAAGCAAACCAGGACTGCTGTACTCACCTCAGTAGTGCAAAAAGCAGAAAATGGCAGCAGCCAGCAGGGAAGGGATATTTGCTTTCAAACTCCTCTCTCTTGTGAGGGCTAAGGAAGCTGGGGAAGCCAGCAGCCTCCTGGTTCCCCTTTTAAATTTAGACTGAAGGAGATGCATCCATTTTTTAACATGTACATCTTTCCTTCTTAATGCAAAGCTTGTGAGGGCCACAGTGTAGATCCTCAAGGGATGCATGCTGTGGGCAATTAAAGGGTTCTGATAAACATACAGGTAATCTTTTATCGCAGCAATCTCTCTTCATAGGCAGTGGTGAGAGTATCCCTCTTACCAGGATGATAAACATTCTAAGCTGATGATTACAATTTTTAAAGGCAAACCCTGTGACAGAAAGCCACACTGCTGATCTTATCTTGTAAAGATGCTACATGCTGTATGTGTCTGAACTTCTGTCTGTGCCTATCTTCCTATAATGTAGAGAGAAAATTATTTGTTACAGTGTTTGTACCCAATTTAATTTAAGATGAGAAATCAGTGAGTAGGAGGAGAGGGTGGAAGGAGGGGGGCAGGACCTGCTCCATTTACAGCTCTTAAAAATAGCATGTGAAGCCAGAAACTCATATAAACCTGAACTAGCCATCATCCACACGCAATGCATTTCCAAACAGAGGATATCTACAGTACTTCCCAATTATGTTCAGTTCACTGCAGTAGGTGACCCCAATTTCTTTGAAAAATCTTTATAACAGTTCTTTTCAGAAAACCTGCATGGGGTGCTGAGAATAAAAGTCAAGGCCATAGAGTTTCACTTACTTGGGCTTCCTTGGAATAAAAGTGTGTGTATTACATGACCAGGGAGAAAGCTGGAGGACAAAGATGTGTCACCTGCACATTGGGCATTTAAAGCCAGTGGCAAAATGAGTTGAAGATTATCAAAATGAAAATTTGAGACGTCTGTTGTATTCACCACCTGGAGGGGTCTGTGCCCTGACTCTATTTCTCTTACTGCTCATATGCCCTGTGGCTGCTGTGGGCTCTTGGCAGCCAGGTGGGGTTGACATTGCTGGGGCTGCCCTTGGAGCGGGTGATGTTGCACACAGGGATGTTGCCCTTGGGCTCAGCAGCCCTGGTGCAGCAAGGAGGTCCATGCTTGTCCCAACAGCACACAGCCGTGTTCTGTGGCTGTTCTGACTGCTCTGACTCCTGCCTGGCACATCCATAGTGGTGTGTAACCCTCTTGGACCGTGCCTCCAAAGGAGCTCTGCGGTGAGGTCCTGCGGCAGGAGGGCCTGTCCCAAAAAGAGACTGATCAGGGAGTGCATAAAACTCAAGCTGTCACACCAGCTATCTGTGACAAGCTACCAGCAGCACCATGGTAATGGTTTTGGTGTGGAATTATGCTCAAATCAGCCTGGTCCACCAAACTCCAAACACACATCCTGCTCTTTTCGAAGTTGGATGTGGTGACAGATAAGCTGGTAGCTGGCCTTGTAAATTTGTGACTAGCAGTCAATCACTTTATACTGTAGAAGTCCAGTCTTCTTTCATACAGTCAGGTTCTTCTAACATAACCCTTCTTGAGGTGTATGTGTGGAGATTCCTCCCTTGGGCTGGGGATGCCCTCCAAGGATACTCCTGGAGGTTGAACGAAAGAGATCTCCCCATGAGCATTGGTATGGGTGAGTTACACCAAATCTCTACTTAATAATTATTTCTTTTTGCTATTTTTAATATAATTGCTTCAATGTAGTACACTATCCTATCTTATACTACACTACTAGTAGTTTTAATCTTTATATTGTGTAGTAAATAATTGTGATTAAGGTTTTTTGTCTGATCATTTGTAATAATAAATGATTAATTTTATGTAAATATTCTCATTTTGCCAATTGTTAAAACATGTGGGACAAAAGTGGTTCAGTCATACCTCTGCAATTACTTAAATTTATACTGTTGACATAATCTGCAGTTGATTGGAATCAGCTGCACCCAGACTCTGAGAAGGAGTTTAGAAACAAGGGAGTCCTTTCTGCACCTTGTGACTGAACAGCAGGGCTTTTTTAATAAATTTTGTCTAAGCTTTCCACCCCGACCCGTGACAGGTCCTTGGTGTGGATGGATCTGTAGTGGCACAGGGGGGCCCTTATTGGGATGCCTGCACTTGGCTAAGCACTTTTCTAGCTCCACATCTGTGCCCTTGTGAAAGGAATGGGCTCACTTTAGTTTCGTGGCTGTTTTCAAAGCAACGCAACAGAGAACAAATCTGCTTTTGCTTAATATTTATTTTGGTGCTGTCGGCACACGAACGCACAAAGGGCCCGAAGGAAATTTGCTGATGACACCATGAGGGGGCACCAGTGTAAAGAGGATCAGGCTGTCATGGGAGGGAGAACTGAATGACCTCAGGGGAAAAAGTAATAGAAGTGGAATTAAATTTTATAGTACAGAGTGTAAATGGGCTTGGGGACTATTATCACTTTTTTTGCTCTATACTGGGAGCTCATTAGCTTGGGATGACTGACGCTGAGAAGATCTGGGTGTATTGGCCATGGGACAACTGAGAGCCACCAGTGCTGCGAAAAGTCAAAAGGCAATCCAAAAATGCCTCTGACAGGTTATTTTCAGTAAAGATGAGGGAGAGTTTGTGCCATTTTACAAGGTACTGCTTACACCTCACCTGCAATACTGTCCCCAGTTTTAATCAGCCATAGCTAAGAAAGATGAATTCAAATCGGAGCAGTTTGCAATGAAAGGCTTGGAGGTGTCTGAAAACAGAGAAAAAAAGTGCCTAAAAATAATCATGCTCCAGGAAAATATCAGCCATGTTGGAATTCGTATTTTGTTTATCTAGCTTTCAAAAGTCCAGTGCTAAAGAAAAAAAAAAAAAAAGAACTGATGTAACAAATAAGACAATTTGCTTTACAGGAGAGAATCTCTCTTTTATCAATTTGCAATAATAAAAGTGTGTAGCTTTGTGCAAAAATGGCCAGTTTAAATTGGATTCCAAAGTCATAGTTCAGTCATCAACTTGAAGTTTCTTGTAACATGGGACTGAATACCTAAAACAATTTCCAGTGGTCCATAAATCACTTTATGGAATTTGGAAGTGTGCATAGGAATGGCTCCCAAACCAGCAGAAGTTAATGAAAATGGAAAAAAAAAACCACCCCACAACAACAAAAAACCCAGAAAAAAGAGATTTACATCTTTTCATTGCAGCCTTAATTCATTGTAATACCTACTACAACATATATTATTCTTATGCAACCCTGTTTGTATTTCATCATCTATGTTATGCCACCACACACTTTCTGGCTATTTTATCCTCTTTTCACTTCTTTCCACCTGGGCTCCATCTGCATGGCATGGCAGGCTCATGCTCTGTGACCTGAAGCTGGAACACCTTGACCATAAACTGCAATCAAGTAGGAGCCAAACCACCACAGCTGTCTCCTCTCTCACCCTTTGCCCTGGGTCTCTCAGGAGGCCTGGAGCCAAGAGGTGATTTGGAGTTGGGGGGGGTCTCAGCAGTGCCCAAATCTGCTCCCCAGCTGTCCCGAGGTTAGTGTGGGACCTGGGCATTTTGTGATGGTGCCACCCATCCTCAGCCTGGTGGTTCTCAGCTCCCACGGGATCAGTCTGGAGACATTATAGTGGGAGATGCACAGCTTCAGCTCTGTTACATCCAGGGGGCTGGAGGGAGCTGAACCACCACTGTTGCCTAAGTGCTGTTTCCTGAAATTTCCATCAGTCTTCCGTAGACCGGTCGAGGAGGGAAAGTCTCTGAGAATGGTCCCACTATTCTTCTTCTCCATACCTTTTCAGAAAGCGTGAATTATGCTTTTTGCATGCAGTTCCTAATTCTGAAAAACTGATACATTTCCTTATTTTTTGGGATTACACCATCTGTTTACAATAAAAAAGGTAATGGATATTAAACTCAACTGAGATCTTTTCTCAGAAGCTGCTTCGTTTGCCCAGATTTGGGTCCACCCTCTCTCCCCCCCAGCCTTGGAGGTGAGGAATGGTTCCTCTGAGACACATCACAGTCACCTGCTTCTTTCACTTACTGCCAAAATACCAGGAATTTAATAGAGTTCCAGGCAATTTGGATGGAAACCTTAAATGAATGAAAGGTCTGAAGTACTGTTTTATTAAATTAACAATGGTTGAGCAAACATTTTCTTGGAGGCATTTCAGGGCAGGCATGAGTAACCCTGTGTCCTGCTTTCCTCTACCCTTTTCCTGAGGGACCTTCACAGCCTCTCCCTTCCCACACCACCTAAAGACCATCTGCTGCTTGACTAAAATTTGGGATTTGGGTGTTTCAGCTGTGTGACAGGTAGGAGTGTCACACATGTCACAGCATGTAGCAGAAGAGTATTTTCCCCGTGTTGTTACCTGTCTAGATGACTTGCCCAAAATTACTGGATATATTTGCAGGTGTTGGTGAACCTGCATTTAGACCAGCTGGCAGCTGATGTCCTGTCCTGTAATGGAGGATTGGAAGGGTCCCATACTTTCTTATAGGGTGCAAGCCGTGTCTAGGTCCAAATGCTGGGCTCCAGGGGCCAAACTTCAACAGCACTGCGGTTTGGTTAGGACGGAAAAAGAGTTTCAAGGCATTAGCTAGATGATAATGGAAATATTTGCACTGAGCATCACTGTGCATAGTCTAGAAACCACCTGCTGCAACATTTCACAAAACATATTTTGAGACTGAAAGGCCAAATGGTATAGAGATGCTAATCAGCTAAACCCATCAATATCTGTTTTCTGAGCGTGGATCAGAGAACAGTATCTTGGATACAGCACAACCAGACAGACAATATTATTGTCAAGCAGAGAAACTATCAGGTCATACTTTAATTCTTCTCAGCTGTCCAGGGAGTTTATTTAATCTCCAGTGCAAAGGAAGGATTCACAGATATATCTAGATGAGGCAGAATTGATGTTGTAAAGGCGTATTTAATGGCATGTTGTTAAGATTTTATCATGCCCACCGGTGAGTTTGGAAATGTGGAAGGTGCAATGGTTCTTTTGCCATAGCAAAGATATTCTTTTTAGTTTAGTTTGTGATCTGCAATACATAATCTTTACTGCAGATAGCATTCTGAAGATTACAGGTTTTAACTATTTCTTGGTCAATTTGATTTATTTTTTTTTTAATAGCCTGTGAAAATACCTGTATGCACTTTTGTACATGTCATCCAAGAGTCTTTCCTAAAGTGCAGGAGTATTCTCTCTGGTTTTGTCCCATTTCTTCAGGAGTATCTGGAAATATTCAGGGATGTTTCCGTACTAGAGGATGAGCCGAAAATAGTTCTAGTCTGAAGCATCCCCATATAAACCAGTCTCAGATTGATCAAATTAAGATAAATAATTACAATTACTGTCAATGAAAGTTACCCATGCACTCCAGGGCCTTAGTCCCACAAACATGAGTTGTCCCATTAAACTGAACGAGTCGTTTTAGGTGCAGGAAGTTTCTCAGGCAGAGAAGGTGCTGGAAAGATCTACACGTGATACAACACATTCATTCAGAGGGCACATGCCTACATGGCTTAGGGTATCCAAAAGGAAAATGATGTACAATGTCATCGGTGTTTTGGGGTTTTTTTGGTTGGTTGTCATCAGAAGGGTTTTTTAGCAAAGCAGAAGCGGATCTGTAGAACAGGAATGTGCAACGTTCAACATCTCAGTCTTAAGTTGTTGAAATCTGGGAAGAACAATGAGCAGTACAACAGAGACACACTGGATTTGTCCAGCTCTAGTAGGATATGACTGACACTTAATCAGAAGGGAAGAAGCCATATAAGATCTATAACATGTCTGAACATCAAGTTTCACTCACAGCTCATAGCTGAATCAAATTGCTGGCAACTTGCATGACTGATGCATCATTTGTCCAAATATAGGCATCCTGGAACCTCTTTTCTTCCTGCCACGTTATCACTAATTTCACTGTGAAGGAGAAGGTAAAACTCCATGCCTGGTGTAACAGAAGAATTTGAAATAGCTTGTAGCTAAAAAGAAAACCAGAGAACCCCTTTTTAGCATCACGGCGGGATGGAAAGATATTTGAGGAAGTGGAAACAGTTGAGCCAGCATACAACATCAGAGAGGCAGGCTTTTACAGGATATTTTTACATTTTTTATTGGCTTAGTTTTAGTGCAGCAGGGCCCATGAGCTTCAGTCAGGGACATGGATAACGCAGAGCAGCAGCAACAAAAACTCTACTTCCAAGTAGTTTGAAATCTGCAAATTCAGACACTCACACAAAAAGGAGCAGAAACTTAAATTTTGGTCTTTTGGATGCTACTCTGACTTGGGTTTCTCACCCCACTCCCATGCCAACTACGTCAGATGTAGCAAACCCCACAGTTCTAAAGGTGATGTGCAAGCAATTTTTATTTAAAAATTTCAAAAGGGTAGACATTGGTAGGTATTTGTTGAAATTGTCTAGCTTTGCATGTTTGCTTAAGCCTTTAATATAGCATTAATGGTAGGATAGGTAAACTATGACCACTACTTCTGACCCACATCAGTACAATGTCATTACAAATATTTCCTCACTATATTATGCATCTCCTTCTAGGTCATTTGCATCAAGTCACATTTATTACAGCACTTCTTAACTTAGGAGCACAGTTACCAGGGTTATTGATACTTAACCTTGCAGGTGACTAGCCAAAATTTCAACTACTACACCTAGACATATCAAAGAAATAAATTTGCCCACCTCTTACTCATTTGCACAAATATCACAGTTTCTTATTGGCTAAAGTAAAAGACAAAAAAAAAAAAATCAACCCCTATTCACAATGACTTTAACTGTGTCAACTCATCACGTTAGGCACAAATTGCTTTGCTTGCATGTCTGAAAACTTGCAAATCTCAAGAATTAGTATGTTAAAAAAAATAATTAAAAATTCAGCACCTACAGACAGCACTCTTGTGGGGAAGCCAAGCCCAACCAAAGGCATGTGTATCTGAGGAGTACTCTCAGACTGTAAGGTGACAAAGCTGGGTGGGAAAGCATTTCTGTTCTGTATCTGTTAAGATATCTGGTGTGCAGAGGAACAATAAGACCACAACTGACAGTGCTATTGTGCTGGCCTCTTTCTCAAGTCCTTGTGCCTGGGAAAGAAGAAAGCACAGAGAACATCACTGACAGTTCTGTTGCATAGCGCTGCAAATGCTGTTCCCAGCCTCTCTGTAATCACTTTTGCCTTTAAACATATGATTTAGCTGTAAATTATCCCCCTGGCCACAAGCACTCCCTTCATAAGCTTGCTGAAAAGCAAATTAACCTTTTCTGTCTAGAATGAACTCTCTTATTAATATGAAAATCAATTCAGTCCTTTTTGCTTTGGTTACCCCAGCCTGTTTGCACTTCCCAAGCTGAACAGCGACTGTCTAGTTAGTCACTTAAGCAGAATTAATTTTAAGAACCAATTAAAAAAATCCAACCCAATAATATAGTAAGTGATGTTCTGGAAAGCTTTTCATTACTGCATCTGTGGTTTCTAATTGCAAAGCAGAATGTCTAATTATTGCCCTGATTCTTCCATCCTGACCTTGGACCAGCTCCACAGGTGGTGAACACCAGTGCAGTTTAACACACCAGTACAGTTTAATAGCAGTCCATGTCTCCTCCACACTTTTCAGCTGGCTGCAGATCCATTCCCTACATGTTCCTGGGCATATCTTTTAGGTCATTTGTCCGTTTGATGCTTTTATCAGGATCAAACTTGCCTTTTCAGGTTGTAAGTATTATTTAGCACCTGTTTTCAAGTGGCACACAAAAAAAATCTTTCTCACAGGAACACGAGGACTTTTTATTACCCAAGGAAAAATTCATTCAAAGAACAGAAGTCTGCTAAGATCAAAGGAACAAAGTCTGCATGCAGTGAGGAAAGAGCTGTAACAGAATCCAAGTGCTGGATGGGTATGGGCATACAGGGTAATGGGAAAGGTTATACGAGGTTTTCTTTTGTTCTCACTTTCCTACAGTCATAGCAGATGCTTAGGAGTATTTTCTCCTCTGCTTGTCAGGCTATCATCTCTCTCACCAACAGACCAATATGGTTAGTAAAATGACATTTCTTCTTCCTATGTTCTCACTTTTTTTTTTTTTTTAGACTAAGTGATATAGCTTTGGTTCTCCTATACCTACCACTATCAATGTATTCCTCTTTTGCAGCAAGGAAAGCAGAGCAAGATGCAGCTATATCCAGTCTCACTAAGGAATGGGCTCTGAAAAATTAATGCATTCAGACTTCTGATAGCAGCAAAATAATTAAAACTGTAGTAAAACACTGACTCATGTGGTACCTTAGCAAAATGTCAAATTTCATGGTGGCACAGCATCACTTCTGTCCCAGGCTCTCAGGGGTGTTGTTTTGCTCTTTGATGACTCAAAGGAGATTGAAGGTATATGCTTTTAGGACCCTTTCAGATGCACATAAAAAACAAAAAGAAGAAAGCTGAGATTTTGTGGCAAAGGCTGAAGATCCTGCAGTGAGAAATGTTGAGGAGAGCTCTGCCACACAATTCCTATCTACCTGCAGGCTCAGGGACATGATCCAAAACCAGCAGTGAAACCCGGATCAGTTCCAACTGATTAACATCCTAATTTTGGAGCTGCCCAAACACCACGTGAAACTTTCTCGTGTCCTTGTAAGTATATGAAGAATTGCTACATTTCTCAATGACTCATAGCAAAGCCTGTATCAGCTGGGACCTTGGTGCAAAACCTTCCTGCAAATGAGGATTGCTCCATGGGTTTTTGGAGGACATGTAGAGAGAATACAGAGGCAACAAGTTGTTTTCTTTTAAAACACGGCCAGAGGAGGAGATGGGCCCACTTCTCACACTGCAGGCTTCTTGTGTGGGCAGTCACCCAAGAGACAAGAAAATGGGAGCTGCTCCAAGGGATGTCGCAGTGTTTTATATGCTTTGGAATAAGCCATTATTGGATCAACATCTTTGGAAGTGAGAGACCTCCTCTTTCTTTTCTGGCCCAGTGTACCCTGGGTTAGTTTAAGCGAATGCAGCACATTCTGTGACCCAGCAAACATTTAACTATTTCTCACAAAGGGAAACATGAGATTTCTTCCATTTCTCTGGGAATAATTGCCACACTGCAAAGCCTGAAAAACTTGCACAGTGCCAAAAAAAATAATTAAAAAAGGGGAATTGTGAGACCTCTCCCGATTCCTGGGGGATGATTGAACACACCAGTGTACATGTGGGTTCACATTGGCCATCACAAGCTTTTACTGCCAAAGAAAGAAAGCCCTTAACCTCTGTGTCTCACATGCATTTGGTGGGCTACTCTTGGCACTACGTGGACAGCAAGAGCTTTCTGTGCTAACACCTCTTCTCTGGGAGGAATCTTCATCCGTATTCAATTCTGGGAGTTGAACAGCCAATTTCAGCGCGGGGCTCTGAAAAGCGAACAGCTCTTTCCCCCCAGAAAGGGGGGAATGCCTGGAACCTTTGGGTTTCAGGTGCAGTTGGTGGGCCAGCCTGGGCACTCCATGGGCAGCAAGATCTTTCTGTCCTGGCACCTTTGGTCTGGGAGGAATCTTCGTCTGTATGGAATTTTGGGAGTTGGACGGCCAATTCCTGCACAGGGCTCGTACAAGCGAACGACTGTCGTTCCACCCAGGACATAAACATTTGTAACGGGACTCAAGTGTACATGTAGGTCTGGATCAATTTAGCTGGCATTTGGGAAAGGGAGGGGGAACCTGGGTACAGAATAGTAAGTTAACAAAGAGCTCAGGGGAGGGAAAATTCAGGATGCATTTTCCTGACACGTCTGGTAATTGTACATCTGCATGCTTCTGAATTTTGGGCACAAATGCTACTACAAATGTCTTTTTTATTATAGTTGTCTCCTGAAAAAAACAACCCATCAATTCACTGCTTTAAAATAAATCTTTACCTTTTTGCCAATATGTACATTTATGAAGGGAACACATAATTCTTCTCGGAAGTA
Organism: Manacus vitellinus; assembly: GCF_001715985.3. Classification (NCBI taxonomy): domain Eukaryota; kingdom Metazoa; phylum Chordata; class Aves; order Passeriformes; family Pipridae; genus Manacus; species Manacus vitellinus. The sequence goes on along the minus strand of NW_021940498.1, from coordinate 7,158,511 downwards.
TAAAGTTATTTTGTGTAAATATATTGCTAACCTCTTTATCTTCTTGTTCTGCCACTTGTCATGTGCCCTGGGCCAATGTTGCTCTAACAGCTGTATTGAGTAGTACGAGCTGAGCTGGAGCTTTGAGGTATTTTTATGTCTGTTCATTTGTTAAACGTGTACTCTGCTTTTTCTAATGCTGTGAAACTGAACTCCCTAGATTAAGCAGTTAATATAAGTCAAAATTAGTCCTTCAGAGATGGGCAGAGCCAAGCCGTGGTACTTGTCTGCTCATTTAATTTTGTGGTGTTGTTGGATACTTTCCAGTATTTTCAAATATGAGTGGTAGCTTTGCTAAAATCGTCTGTCTCTAAACCTCCTTTTTGATAAACTGCTGCCTCATTTCTAATTTTTTTAATGCTGATTCAGACCTACTTTACTAAGGAGTAAAGTACACATCACCTTTGCCCTGATAAATAAAAAGACCTCCTTAAAGCTTTCAAAGTACTTTGCTGCCCTACATAGCGTGGTGAAAAAGGTGAAATGGAATATATTATGAAATGTCTTACCCAGTCCAAACTGGATGAGCAATTAGTGAACTAATAATAAGGTTGCAGCACTGTTTCTTCAGGAACCTTTAATTTTGACATCAATAGGCATCAAACATATCTCAGTGTGAAATAAGTCTGTAGCTTTGGTTGGTCTGATCATAGCAGTGCTTAGAAAACAAAATAAAGGCATCTATGACACCGTTAATGGAACGATTAAAGCTGCTGATAAAAATGCACAGGAAAAGAAATGTGCCATTAGCTAATTTACTTTGTGCTTTTATACTGTCTACTATGGGAGGCTGTTGAATTCTAGGTCTGGTTACACAAATACAGAATGACTGCTAGCTCACTGCTAGACATATTAATCTCCCTAGGCTGCCTCTGCAGTCATTGAAAAGGCACAAGCCTTGTGTTGCCACTCTGATTGCCCTGTCTCATTAGGCAAAGTTAATTTTCATGAATTAACCCTTCTGCCTCCTGTCATATTTGTTTACTGGATAGGTTAAGGTTATTGCAACTAATCCTCACTGTTTTAATCTCTGAGAGTTGCACATGGCAATGGAAAAGTTTTGTTTTGCACCAACATGACCTCTTGCATAGAACTTCCTTGTTGTTTTTTTGGTTTGTTTTTTTTTTTTTTTTTTAATAAGGGGAAAGGGGACATTGTCCAAGTTTAATAGCAGTTTAGCTTTATAGGCCTCAATACAGGATCCATCATTAAAATTAAGCATGTAGTTAATTGGTTTCCTGCATATGGATGCATTTAAGCACATGCTTAAATGCCTTGCTCACTTGAGGCCCTAATGGACCATGCAAGCTTAAAAGTTCTCATCTCATTGAGATAAATGGAGTGGGTAATCATATATTTATCAGAACAGAAGCTGCTGCTCACTGCATATGTAGGCAGCATCTTGTAGTATTGTCCTCTCCCTCTGGCTGGGGTATCTAGAGCTTGCCGAAATAGAAAAGAAGCAACTGGTTTTTCTCACCCAGAGCAGATCAGCTGTACAGTATTTTAAGGGATGAGGTCTGTGCATTTGCCACAGAGGCAAGAAATATTTTTCTATGAAATGTCATAATTTAAAAAATTAATAGAAATCAGGTGGAAGCAAAAACCCAAAGGAAACAGATGTGACTAAAAAATCCATAAACTACTTTGTGACTGTGCCCTGTCTTTCCTAGATGTGAATTTAAGATTTTTTGTATGTTTTAGAGAGGCAACTGTTGTCTCACAAGACTTGTACTAAGGAACTTAACAAAAATGTCATACTTCTGGTAATAACGGGGAAGACCTGAAGATATTCCTACTGTAGACTGTGTTCCTGGTAATGTGAACCTTTTCAGCACTAGTTCTTTGTGTTCTGATCTGATTGTTAAGGAGTATAAACCTCTGTTTCCATTCCTATTAAAGGTTCTCTTTGTCATTATCTCCATGTTTGGTAGCAACACATGGAAAATTAGCAGAAAAGTCCCGCTATGGTTACCAGAGTGGACACAGCACTGGTGAGGGTGCTTGAGGAACACTAACCTGACTCCCCTTTTCCCTTGTCTCTGTTCCATTTAAGGTGTGACAGGGTGACAAGAGCAGACTTGCAGCATGGGGCTGCTGCTGGAGAAGGGCCCATTCCAGCTGTTTTGTCCCCAGCTGCTCTTCAGAGCAACAGCTCTGCACCTCCTGTGTTGATGCATGAGGAATCAGAGAAAAACTGTGGTCTTGCTGGCAAGCAGAACTGTAGCAAGAAGGCTGAAGACAGAAACTTATAAGGGTCTTAAAACCACCTTATCTTCTGTCTGTTTATTCTCATCTATCTAGCAAATTCTTTTTCCATCTAGACAAGAGTTGTTACAATGGCTAGCACTGAACACTGCCCAGCAACACATTAACTGACCAGCAACCTGCTCCCTGAGAAGCAGCCCAGCATAGACCAGTGAGATGCAGACTTCTGAGTTTTCCCCTGTATTTGATGAGGGTTTCTTGTATTTTATAATGATTGAAACCATGTTTCCTCAGTTAAAAATCAGTATTTTCTGAGATGACTTGCCCCTGTTTTGGATTACAAAAAATGTGGGAAATGGTACAAAAACTTTATGGATGTTTTGTTTTGGCCTATTTCCCCTTACTACCAAAAAGACACCACGACTTCAAATGTCATTCCTTAGGAATGATTTCATTAAAGCTAATTGCAGTGGACTTGTGCTGGATAATCCAGTGATAGGGTGCTTTTTAAAATGAAGTGTACAGGATAGTCTCATCAGTTGTTACCTTTGCTTATATAAGGCTCTCCATCTACCGCCTTTTTCTCTTTCTTTATTATATGTTACAATTTCTAGGTTTGTTTTAAAGCATATTGGATCACAGAATTAAAAATGCTGGAGGCTAAAAGAGCAAGAAGCACTGTCTGACAGGTGACAGCCAAGAAATTTAGTACCTTGTCCATTATGATGAATTTCACTAACCTATACATATTACATTATATTACTATTTTGCTATTGCTACCATGTAAACGTTTTATTGAAGATCAAAAAACAAAGTACTTATAAGAATTGTGGAATAACTTGGGGGTGAAATTCATGTTTTACAGTAAAAGCATAAAGAAGATAAATCTGTTTCATGTTTCTAAGATGAAAAGATATTATACAAGATCAGACTGTCATTATGTAGATCTGTAATACAGTATTGCCATGGTTAGTAACATGCCAGAAGTTTTGCACTGAGTTTGCAAGGTGTCAGGACTTGCTCTGTCTGAACTTTCCTTGACCTGCCTGCAGCTTTTTTTCAGTTGGTTTGGTTGTGACAGAAATTTCTCGAACACTTCAGGATTTTATGGCTGATTTGCTTTACTTTTGTTTATCTTTCTGTGGTACCACCATGGTTTTGCCAATACAGGTAAATACAGTCCAGGCAGGATAAGAGAGGCACAGGGTGCAGTGTGGAGGGGTTACAGACTTGGAGTGATGAGATATGGGGCACTGACTGACACCAGAAACCCCACAGCTAAAGAAATGTGGACCTAGAACTGGACTGCTCCTGCTTTTTAGGATAAGCAAGCAAACAAAAAAATAGTATCTAACATATGTAAAGCCACCATAAAAAATGGCTAGAGCATGGAGATGCAGATTAATGAAATAAAGGCTAGCTGTAAAAGCATGTTAGCAGACATGCTATAAAAGTGACCCTGAATGAATCTGAGACAGAGAAAGAGGAAAACTTCAAAGTGAAATTATATTCCTCCTGGCAAAAGACTTTGGATGCCAACAACTCGCTGTGAACACAGTCAGCACTAGAATGAGACCCCCAGCCTTAGGGGTGAGAGGAACACCAGAAGGGTGAGCATAACTTCATGTAAAGAGGTAGAAACTGAGTGCATGTGTAAAAATGTAACTGCATTACTGTTTTTATTACTGAACATTTTCTGCATAGACTTTCTCTTTTCATAACACCTGTACCTGGGCTAATAATCATTCTTAGTTAGACTGTTAGGATTTCAATTGTACTAATGATAAATTTTGACCTTATATATATATATATGTTTCTCCTTTGCCTGCAAGCAAGACTTTAACTACTTAAGGAAGAATTTTTGAAATCATACAGCTCCTTTACACTAGCAGAAAACGGTATACTAAGATCTGGTGGTCAGAACTTGATGTGATAAAATAATGAAATTATATTTGTTATTTTCTGCCAGCAATCATATATATATATATATATCAAAACAAAAAGCAAACTGTGCAAAACCAGGAAAATGGTCTTAATAGGGAAATGTTAAACAGGAATGTGTATTTTGCTGTAGGAGTTTGTTTTGACTTTGTCCTTTTGCCAATGGCAAGCTTTAGGCAAGAGGGAAATAATGTGCTACTGTAGCTCATGAAAATAGCCTGCCCTCCCTTCTACATTTGCCAGGGTGCACTGGCTGCTGGCCCTGTCAGGCTCCCTGTTTGTGCTCCCACAAGCTCTTCAAAAGAAGCAGCACTTGCTCAGGCTCATGGAGGTTTTCCATTAGGAGAGCGGATTGTCTACATGCTTCTTAACTCTCAAGCCCAGGAAAAAACGCTCTGTGCAATGTTCACTGAGAGACCTTGGCTTTTCAGGGGCTCCAAAAGCTGTACATAAAATGAATTTTTACTGCCAAAATGGATCTTATTATTTGGAGTGGTTTAGGCTACATTTGTACAAAGCAGCACGTAACTGTTCTTTGGAGAGCTACGGAGAGGCTTTATAAGAACATGGAATGGAAGCAAAGAGGTCACATTAATTTATGCTTTCATAATGTGGAGAATGTAAGGAAATACATTTTAAATAAGAATTGACATAGGAGACCTCTATGATAACAGCTTATATTGAAGGAAATCATTCTTATACAATATATTTCTCAAGGCTCATAAAAGATAGCAATAACAAACAACATTATGCAGTATCTGGGAAATTCTATTTACTTAAAATGCTTTCTGCTTTTATTATTATTCAGTCTCATTCCTTCAGTGGAAGTTCTGATTGCAGCTTGAGCAATGTGTATGATTTCATTACAACAGGGCTATATTAGAAAATCTGATACTGATAGTTCCAACAATGGCACCCCTCTCTTATTATCTGTCACCTGGCTACAACAAGAGCCGTGCAAATTTCCTGACATCAAATTTTGGCAGGTAGCTGGAAACCAATATAATATGTCGTGCATATTCCACATACTGCCTGTTGCACTCTGGTGGTAAAAAAAAAAAAAAAAAAGCGTGTTCAATATCCTGACTGAGGCTGTTTTGGAGCACAGCCTGCCCCACAGGCAGTGTTGGGGCATGGGCAGGTTTGTGCTTTGCCTGGGAATGTAAAAAAGGGTCACCATGGAGATTCAAATATGGAAACACATCAACATGAATCTTTTCACTGTATACCTTCAAGAATGTATACCTGCATACAAGCATATATCTCCTTGCGGGTTTTGGTGCTGTGATGAGAGAGGGAGGGAGACAGAGTTTCCTCTAGTTGTCGCTGTGCAGCAATCCTAGAGTGATTCAACGTTATTCCTTAGCTATCCCACTTTTTGTGGGATTTGTCGGTCCTGACAACTACACCTGGTGGTTTAGGGTTACCTGCTCACAAGCCCTATGCCAGGAGGGCCTTGAAATAAAAAGCAAACCCTTCCCATCAACCAGAAGTTAATGGTTTTGTAGCCGTTTAGATCAGGATTTATTAGGGGGAAAAGAATTCTAAAAACCTCACACGCACTTAAACAAGCAGGGAAATTTCAGAACCTAAAAAGTGAAAAGTAAAACATATGAAAGCTGGAAAACCAATTTTCCTCTTGAGAAGAACGGGTCCTTTTCTCCCAGGCTTTCTTTCAAATTTTTAGTAACTTTCATTTTTTTCTGTGTTTGAGATAAAGTGACCCCTCCTGAATTCTCTTTGAAGCCCTTTTCCCTGCTTTCCTGTTCTCCCACCACTTGTTCTTCCCCTCCCTTCAGAGGAATTGGGAGTCTGGCTTGTTTGAATGCTCTGATAGAAGGTGTAGTTCCCCTTCCTCTCTTATTTCTAGGGTGGCCCTCTTCAAACCCCAGCACCAGCCTTCCTCTCTGCTGTCGCTCTTCACAGCATTCCTGTAATGACACAGCATGATATAAATTCCATTTGCCATCATGTGAGTGCCTGCTCGGGTACTTGTGACAACTACAGTCACACTGAGCAGCCTGGCCTGCTCTGAAATCTGTTTGTGGCAAGGGCAGTGCAACCCCCTGTGTGAAGTGAGCAGGCCATCCTCTCCCCTTCTCCTTTCTTCACTCTTTCTCATTCCGTAACACGGGGGGCTTTTTTGCTCCCTTGTTGATAAGCCTTGGTGGAAGCCACATGCTGGCCATTTTGAAGCCATTTTCCCACAATCTGGTAGATAGACCTGCTGAAATAGAAAATTTCCATTTTGAGAATGTTACTTTTTATTTTTTTTTTCCCAAAAGAATAAAGGTGTCACAGTTGCTAAAGAGAAGCTAATCCTTTCCCTTTGTTTATAAGTGCACATCTTGATGAAATTCTGTGACTAGTTAGCTACCAAAAACATTTAACATTATGAATTAATAAACCCATGAATTTCATATAAGATGTTTTCTGGGATGCCTTTCTTGTTGCTGATTGTCATCCTTCTTAGTGGAATAAAGCCTCTTGCTTGGGGGTTGTTGCTGACATCTCAAAGTAGCTCATTTATTCGGGCAGTAAAACAGATTTAATGAACCATGGGAAACACATGATTTTTCATGAAGTGACCATAATGACAATGGTTCATAGATAATAACGGGCTATTTACCTGTGCCTGAATTGCCTCAAATTTATTTTCTTCGGACGATTTCCTCACCTCGGCTACGGTAACGATATGATAGAGCTGTAGGGCTACAAGCAATTTGTTAATTAAAATTAATGTTGCATATTGGGCTGTTGCATTAAGCACTTAGGCCTTCTCAAAGAAAGCAAGATCAGCTAACCAAACAAATCTTTGGGTCTGACCAGCTTAAGAGATGAAGGATTTCTCTCCTCAGCTGCCTACAACCTTCCCGGCGGGTTGTGTGCACTTATAATCAGCATATCCTTAGGATTATTGATTCTCCCCCGTTAAGTGTAAAGCTTGTTTCTGTTGATGTCTGGGTTATTGGACTGATGTGTTTACCAAAGGGAGTAAGAAACTCTTTTACATTCTTATGTGAGCTAATCAGATTTACACCTAATCTGGTCAAGTATGATGGATTAGATGGATGGGTGATTACTGGAGACAGAATCAACACTGCAGCTTTTCCTGCATGACAAATGCTTTCTATGTAGAGTTAACTGAACTCTGGGAGTGAAATTAGAGAGGAATTTGGTCTTACCTTTGTCAGAATATGATCTGATACCTAAGACAGCATCAGTTGCAGAGTTAACATGTATACATATACAAGACATAGATACAAATTAGTCAGGAAGAAAACCACTAGGGAACAAAATAAATTCAGCAGAGGCAGATAGATGCCCTGAGTTAGTTTTCTGTGAGATTTAGACAACTGAATGAAAGAACAAAACTTGCAAAACCCTTTCTTAACCTCCCTGGCATCCCAAAGGCTAAGGATACTTGGGTTTTCACCAGAAAGCTCCCTGCTGTTCCTATCTTGCATCTGATCCTGCTCAGAAGTAACAAAAAGCACCATCTCACTTCTGATATCCCTTTCTCTATGAGGAGCCAAGGTTTCTCCTCTTTGCTTTGAGGACTGTTTCGTAATTCCACGTAACTCCCACAAATTCAAGACGTTGATCTCACTGGGCTAGAGGATTGTGCTCCATCTTCTATCCCTTCTCTTTGCCTCCAAAAATCATATTCCTTTGTAATAAAATAGAAAGAAATTGTCTATCCTTAGATGGTAGATTGAGGTACTGACATCTGTGAGACTCCTTGGGTGCTAAGATACTTTGATAATCTTAGAGTTGGAGGAGCCCAGTGTCATTGGCTCTCCTTGGGCAGGTGGGATTTGCTCTTGGGGATCATTCAAGTGCTTTAATAATTTCTGTCTTAGATCTAATTATGGACCTGAGCTGAGATTTACTTTAATACTTTTGTGTAGCATAAACACCAAAACACACAGCACAGCTTTCACAGACAAGCTCGCATTTCAAAATGAACTTCAGGATCTACATGACAGAATATGAATTTTAAACATTTTTAAGAGACAATTTTGGCACTTACATAAAGAAAAAAGAGGCAGAGAAAGAATTGCAGTCATAATTTCCAATGAGCCAAGTAATCTTGATACTTTTTTCATATGCATTCCACACCTTTGAAAGGATACATACCGTGTCTTCTGTAAGTGGAGAGTTTTGAGATGTGCAGCATTTCCCATGTAACAACATATCAGTTTCAGGCTGTGATGAGAAAAAATTGCTTTCAAATATCGTGAGTTCAAAAGTGCAGCTCAAATTTTAAAGTATTAGTTTCACATTCTGCTTAAGAAAAACTGTGAAAAGAGAAGCAGAGAGGAGGCTGAGGATAAAATTCCAATAAAAATAAGATATCTATATCTAGCCAGACAGTTGGTGTTATATGTATCTATATAATACTGTGTGCATGACAAATATGGTAACAGAGCATTAAGGCTGCATGGTTAGGCAGTCAAAAGTTTGGAAACAGCCTAGTTAAGGTTGCTCGCTGTGCTGCTCTTCTCCCTAACATTGTGAACACATTATGCCTTTCTTTAACTGCAATACTTCTCTACATAGTCTTTTTTCAGATAGAATAAATATTTCCTTTATATAACCTCGGGAAACTTGAAATGTTGTTTATTCCTCTAAGCATTTGTGGATTTTCATTATCATAGTGGTGCAGACAGTAACACAGATGCTCAAGCTGGTTTTTAGCCTTTTGTACCGTTCAGATGACACAGAAGGGCCATAAAACAGACAACACCAACCCACCTCTCCACCCTCCTCCCATATTTCCTTCTGTTGTGTCTGATATGGATGCTTTTCTCCTGCCTCCCTCCCTCTGCCATTTTTGCATTAAGTGAAATGAAACACAGCAGTACAGCTTTTCAAATGAGGAAAAAGAGCTGGCAGGACCCTTCCTCCATCAACATTCCTATGCATTGAAAAAGTTGCAAGGCAACATCTCCTGCAAGTCCTCATGTGATTTGTCCTTGTCTGCCTCTAAGGCTGGTTGAAGACCCTCCAAGCCTGGAGAATCTGGGTCTAGCTTTTATTTTATACCAATCATGATTATGTTTTACCTCTCCCACTCTACTCCCACAGACACATGGTGTCCCTAAGTCCTCTGTTTGGAAGGACTACTGAGGCTGCAGAGAGCAGTCTTTTCCCACCTGAACTTCTGGGCTGTCCTTGGCTCACTGCTCTGAGCCAACAGAAAAGCCCCCCAACTCCAGTGTGGCTCAGAGTCAGCTCACCTGCAAACTCAACTGCCTGATAAATAAACAGGCTTTAGCTGCTCTTCTCTCGAGGTTTTTTCCTTGACCCAGAATAGGATCTCTGAATTTCATTCCTTTAATTTTCATGCTGGTGACTTGAATCTATTCTAACCTTTCATTCTTGCAACAGTGCACAGTACTGCAAATCCTGTACCCAGGGAAAAGGGGACCAGCCTACTGCACCCTTAAAATAAAGGTATGCAATCAGAAGTACAGCATCTACATCAATCCCTTGGACACTCATCCAAACCCACTGATATCAATGGTCTCACAACAGTGTTGTCCTAATGCAGACCTAGACAATGACTTCTAATGACAGTCTAACTCTGAGGATCCAAATAATTTCTGGAGTACCTTGTGGAGAGAGGAAAATATTTGTAATAAATCTGAAGATAATCACTGCATCCCTATTCTACGTTGTCAGATAGTCTAGACAGCAAAATCACAGCTGCTTGCCAGTTTTGGATTGGTTAAAACTTTACTAGTTTCAGATGATTACCTACACCCAGCTGATAGAGATCACTCTTCTTAATTCCAAAACTGCAGCACGTGAATTGTCTTTCATTCACTTTCGGGTCAAATCTGCAAGGTTATTTTACATTGCCTTCATCATCAGTTTAACCCGACCTGGAAATCTCAGAGATGAGGAGTAGCCACTGGCAGCTTTCTACCAGGACTTCTGTGTGTGCCACCACCAGCAGAGAAGCAGGAACAAACGGGGAGGGCTGCATGAGCTTGCAAAGCAAAGGCATTTTTATGCTTTTTATTGTGTCTGCTGGAAGCTTCTTATTCCTATATTTGTTTACTTAGAGCCAAGGCTTCAGCATTAGCCTGATTCTTACATGTTCTCTGTAATGGGTGTGCAGGGGATTCAAACCCATTTTACTGCATGGCTGACTAAGAGACTAAAGTGAAAAGGGCAAAATAGAGACTGTCAGTATGAGGTGGAAGCAACACAGAAAAAAAATTCTTATTGTATCTTTTCAGCTTCTATTTCATTTTGGAAGATAGCCTAAAATTCTTACCTGGAGTGATGGTTTTAAAGCTTAAGGAATGCAACACGATTCTGTAATGTGACTTCATGATCTTTTACAAGCCTGCGCTTAGCTTAATAGATATCTATTCTAAAGTTATGTCAGGAAAAAGAAGACAACATGGTGTGTTCAAAACTCAGAGCAAGATCAGCAGGCTGTATGAGAGAAACAAAAAAAAAATGTTTTAACTGGGAAAGTCAGCAACTCTTCAGCAATTTTATTATAAATAACTCAATTATATTGTATAATTCCCATGATTGCCAGAGCCCTCGTTGATTACTCACAATGGTACTGCATTAGGATGCTGATAATGAGATGTTTATTTTAATAACTATTCTCTATGTAGATATACTAGTTTGCAGAAGCACTAGGTTAAGGATACTTCAGTTAAGTGACTCCTGAATGAATTTAACATAATAAGGAGGACAGATGGGCTTTCAACTCCACAGCAACAGTAAAGAAAACAAGACATCACTGCGGCATAGATCCTTTCATGCTGTTCTTTTTGCACATACAATGAACTGCCTTTCAGCACATTGGCTATTTCTGCTTAGGATGGTTATATCACATAAAGAACTCAGAATCTGAATCAATAAAGGCTAGACACTTCTGACACTTATGTTAAGCAGTAGCTTACCCTGGTAAGAGCAATTTTCTATGTTTCTTTGACACATACTGTAATAAACAGAATTGAACTGGAAATAAGGTAATGCATACCTTCAGCAACGGTTGCAGATCCTGGCCTGAAATTAGTGATTAAAATAATGAGGTTTGATTTTTACCAGAACTTCCATGAGAAATTAGATTCATTCTACCTGTTCCAGTTTCTAATCTCCATTTTGCAGGCAAATCTTGGTTCCCTTTACTGCCCCCGTAACACCTCTTTGATGAGCACATTTCAATATGTGAGCTATTATCCAGTGTAGAAAGCTCTCCTGAGAATCCAGCTGCAAGTCCATTTCTATGTTCGAAGTCATTATCACTCTGTCTGGATCCAAAGGCATTCGTAACATCTACAAACAATCAAGGAACAGCTAAAGATGCAGTTACTGAAATTGGAATTTAAAAAATCCATTTCAAATACAGAGGTACTGTAATCTGTACAAAATTATTAGATTTCACACAACTACTGAGCTATTTTGACATTTTAGTCCTTAAAAGTCTGTACCAATAACTATATTGCAAAACACAGAGGCATTGGCACAGCATGATGCAAGTCTCTGATCTCAAGTTAATCTTTAACAATAAAATGACCTAGAAAGAATTTATTTTTGTTTCTTACGTAGCTGAGGGGTTTGTGCTACACTCTGCACACAGGAGACACCTGTAGAGGATTTCATTTGATACTTCTCCTTGTCATTTCTGTTGAGCCTTCACTTACCCTCATTAATCTTACAACAGACTCTGCCCAGCGTCTTCCCATGTAAGCATGACTACCCTCTTGGGAAGCCTGAGCAGGATGCTTGGTACAACTTCCAACATTTGGGCCAACACATCATATGTTATGCACAAAAATGTCTCTGGATAGGATTCAGAGGTGTAGCTGCAGCCACGCACTCACACCGAGGCTTTGCAAAAGCCTTTCCAAGAGAGCTTCCCATCTCCTGTTGGTTGTCATGGCTTGATCTGCACTGGGCTTTGAGGAAGCTCAGGACTTCCCTTACCCAGCACTTCAAGCTCTGTTGGCATAATGTGCCCCATGGGCTCTCTGCTTCCTGTGTTTGGTGCATTGGTGTGAGGGTGAACCCAAAGGGAAGCTCTCACGGGATGGTCCCGTGAGTCCCAGACACTATTAATCAGTGTTGTCCATCACAGCTGCCTTTCAGACAATACAACAACCCCATCCCTACTCTGGAGAAATCTGGTTGGAGTCCAGATGTAGCATTGCTTCTCAGCAGCAGAATGAAACAGATTCATTGAAATATATACAAGGAAAATGTTGGGCAGGGCCACAGAAGGATAGTTTTGAAGAAAAAGGTGGTGTGTGTATCTGTATGCACCTGGTTGTATAAAGAAAGGAATTAGAGAAGGTGCTGCTTTTATAAATGCTGGTGTCTGACAAGTAAAGCAACTGCCACATGTATGCATGTCCTTTTCATGGAAAAGGGGTTATAAGGAGTCTCTCCTGATTGTTGGAATCTGCCATTATTTCACATAAAAAAATTACACCCACCACATAATGAAAATATTTTAGTGGATCTTGGTCCTTTTGAACCCAGTTATCCATCACTCTTTGCAAATAAAAACTATAATAGAGGGGAAAATTCTCATCTTTTCTCTAGAAAAAGAAAAAGAAGTATCAAACTAAAGTTTATGATGGTTCATCTTACACAAAGACAGAGGAATTAAACTGCACAAGAACCAATTCAGGTTCATGATATCCGTTTTAATAACCATGATCAAGGGTAGATTTTCAGTCAGTTTTTTACTTTGAATCTAAAACTCTAAGAGGTTCCCTGGAGACTCCAATGTTAACATGCGTTGTAGAATATAAAACATATATTACAGTCAATTTAATAATTTTAACTAAAACTAATTGCCTATGTTTAAAATTTTACCTTCTTTTTATATTAGATAAAAGCATTAACTATATTTGCTATATAATTTTTTTTAATCTCATCTGTTTTTTTACTTTCTAGGATTAAGAATCCTGTGGGAAGACTGGAACTCTTTTCTGATTTAGTGCACACACAGATTTGTCTTTCACTGAACTCAAATCTCTGTCTTGTTTGTCAGAAGACATTTTCAGGGAAAGGCATTATCTCAAAAATAAGGCTGGTTTTCAGTCAAGTTTAAAGAACAAGATACCATAATAGCTGCTGTATGATTGATTAAAAAAGATTTTTTTTAAGAAAAGGGATGAGACCAAGCAAAGTTAAAAGCAGCAGAAGGACTCAAAGAAAAGAAAATTCAGCACTATTGTGCTGAATCCTGTATTTTTTTTAATTTGGTGTCTAGCCCTTTTATTATGTTTCTAGACAAAATTAAACTGGTTAGATATTTCTCTCCACCTTCATTTATCTGGGCTGTAGATTCCTTAACAGCGACATGAGGACCACGACACTTCTCTATTTTAATTGCTAAGGTACAGAAAAAGGCTTTCTACCTTCATGCTCAGTATAAGTCTTATTTTTATAGTCTGTAAGCACTTCTTCCCTGAAATTTCTCTTCACCTGAATAAGGCAGTTGGTTCCTTGAATGTTTTCATCAGCCCTTCCGTTCTGTCCTCTGTTTTATGGTCTCCACAACCGGCATTTGAGCAAACACTTTAACGCAGAAAATTCATCCTCCACGCCCAAAAGTGTGTAAGACAAAAAGGTGAATGAAATCTATACTTGCTTCTCATCCTCCTTTCTTTTCTTCTGCAAGTGTGTGACGTGGATAAATGTGTTCAAGGTAGGGCAGACGGGAAGGCAAAACTGCAAAATAAAATGGCTCTTGAAAAGCAGTAAAATAGGGTTTGTTTGGTGTTCACACAATATCAGAAAGCTAAATGCAAATTTGCCCTTGAAGAAAGGAATGGAAAGGAGAAAGATACTGGAAGGGATTCAGGAGGCTGAGTTCAAGTTTTCTTTTAAGTTTCAAGTTTGTCTGAAACAGAGACAGAGTTTGACTCTCAGTGCTGCTGACATTGCATAAAGTGAACCCACCAGTGAGGCTGAGATGAAACCAGGATAAACAGCAGCAGATTTCATGCTGTTCTAATACAGACCCCTGTGAAAGCACAACTGTTTGGAAAAATGTGTAATATACTTCAGGTATTTGGACCTACAAACCTCAAGAGGCACCACTGCAATGGTTCTAGTTGAACGACTTCTAATTTGACACTGAAGAGGCAACCTACCAAGTAATAGCTATGAAAACTGCACAGGGACAATAATTCAGCTTACTGTAGCTGTGTTTTAAGCACAAGGAGTTCTGCTATATATTAGTGCTAACCTCAACACAAAGCTTGCATTGCTATCAGATCGCTGCTCTGTGTTTTAGTGTGTGATCCAAACAAAAAAAAACAAATCACAGAACTTGTTGCATAGTAAACACAGACATGTTTGATGTACCACATTGCATATACTAATAGAAAAACCAGAAGTATTCGTTGTGAAAGAACTAACAAGAAAAATTAAATAATTTTCCCTCTGAGACAACTGGCAAGTTATCCAGAATTTCACTGGGCAGGACAGGTAGTCTCTCTAGATGTGTTATCTTAACCAAGACTAATTACTGAAGCCCTGTTCCATTACAACCATAAACCTTCTTCCCCATATAGCACTTATGTTTTCGAAGACCTGCTTGGGCAGCAGCTGGTCAGCATGATGGCTCAATGGTAAGTGCAAGTATTGTGTCCAGTTCCCAGAGGCACAGTGGAGTTCAGCAGTACCAATCCAGGCCTGAACAGGAATTAAAAATCGTGAGTTCTGACCTGACAATAGTTACGTCCAGTCCCCATGAATCTAAAAGCAAAAATTAAGAAGAATAGACATTTACTGATGCTGGTCTGCACTACTATTCATAAGTTGCATACTGAATTCCCAACTCCTTGCTCTGCAGAGACCATGAGCACTTAAACAAGAATGTCTCATCGCTTCAGTAATGACATCTTCAGGGATCTCCACTGTAGGGCAGATGGGCTACAAAACCTGAGAAAGTGACTGATGTTGTCTTCTGTGGTGCAAATGCTGATTCCCTAAAACAAGAGCACAAGAAGCTGCTGCAACACGGTGTTATTAAAATTCTTAAAGATATGTTTATGAAAGAATATGTGAGTTTCATTAATCAGCTGGACCCCTCCGGTTCTGAGAAATCCTTTTCAATAAGGCGTGACACAGGGGCGACAAATTAGGACGCAAAAAGAAAAATAAATAAATAAATAAAAAAATTGTATGCTCCTCATGAAGAAAGAGCAAGACACAGCGCGCGGAACCACACCACAGAGACACCGCAAAGCCCGCAGATACCTCGCTAATCCAAGTCATCAGTCAGGACTAATAGGAGCTGTACGTTTTTATTCCACCGCGCTTCGAAATGTGGGTCAGCCGAGCGCTGCCCCCGCCCCGCGGCAGGACGGCACTGCCGGCGCCCGCCGCTCCGAGGAGCCAGAAGGCAGCGAAACGCTGCCCGAACAGGTAAAACCCAACAGGCAGCGATGGCCATTTTGTTTCTAACACAAATAGCTTCGAGCGTCACGAAACTTCGGAAATGCTTAGCACCTTGGGGAAGACAGGCGCGATGGTATTTATCGTGTCCCTGTAGCGAAATGCCTGACCTACTCCGAATGCAGGTAGGGAATTATTATGGCGTTCGGAGAAAGGTAAAAAAAAAAAACTATTTGAAATGTTAGCAGGCTGTTTGTGAGTTGTAGTGTGAGCACCCGTCACGGGTGCGGGCGGGGAGCTGCGGGACAGCAGCGTCTTTCCCGGCTGGATCCCGGCACCCCGACCTCGGCCGCATCCTCAGCATCGACCGGTTACTGGAAGAACGCTCGTGGAGGTGGCTTGTGCTGAGGAGACGACAAGCGAGGAAGCAAGGGCTAGCAGAGCAAGCAAGAATTCCATACAGGAGGTGGGGGAGCGGGGAGAGCGAGGGCGGGAGCACCGAGCATCTCTGCCATCTCCTGCGGGCACAGCTGTCGGACTGGGGACACCTGATGCCCCAGGGCCCTGGGTCAGGCGGCCAGGCTGTTCAGTCCAAAGATAAAAGCATATACCTGTGTTTACACCAGAAACACAGACCACCCGTGACTCTAAACCGAGAGCCAGAGGCAGCACTGCCTGCCCTCTCCTCGAGGAAATGAGGAGGGTGAAGAAAGGAGAAGGTGCAACTGTGCCATTGCCCCAGGAGCTCGTGCAATCCCTTTGGCAACTCTCATGTCAAAACCCCTGTAGTGGTTGCAAGTTTCTTAGAAACAACCTTTTGTCTGAGGAAGTTTTGTCCAGCTTCTATCAAAGAGTTTTCAAGTTTTCCCAGAGCTTTGAGATATTTAGCTGTGTGAAGGCTCTGCCACATGCCTGGTGCTCTCAGACACGTCAGGGCTCTGCTTTGGCTGTGGTCCAGGCATGCAACTGGGATGCTCAGGGTTTCTGCAGTTGTAGCTCTGCTCATCGAGGATGATGCTTCCAGGACACGTTTTCCAGGATCTGCCAAGAAGGAGCTTGGTGCATGATACATCCTTGAAACATTATCTTTACTGTTTGTGCACTGAACAAGTGTTTGGCACGTAGCTACATGACTCTGCCTGGGAAAGCCCTTGTAGATATAGATGTGTGGAAAAGAGAGAGAAAGCAAGAAATATAGCAGATGTAGCTGGGGAAACAAAGCTTTGAAGGCAATTTACCCCAGAGGAATGACTCAAGTGCAATGACTTCCTCATGTTTTCACCTATACAATGCTTAAAGCACAAACTTGGATATTAGAGTGCAAGACACTCTCCCACAGACACCTGCATGTCTTCAGCATCTCATACTTTCCATTATAAGTAACAGCAACACCTTGCTTTTGTGGCAGAATTGCAAATAAAATCTCTTATAAAATCAGGCACCGCTGTGCAGGCAGCTTCAACCCCTTGCAATCAATACTTTATGGATAAGTTGATGCGTGCACTCTGAAGAAAATGAAATGAAATGTACCATGTCAGTTTGCATAATCCAAGAGCCGATAGCCTCCATTTTCTGAGCCACCAAAACGAAGATCTAAAATAAGGAGATTTGGAGGCTGGAGTTTAAATCTCTGCATGTTTTGCCTTTTTATTTATTTATTTATATTTTTTTTTTCAAAAATGTCTCAAAAATATTTTTAGGGGGAGAAGAAACAACTTAGAGTGCCCTAGCATTTCAGACACAGGCTGAGACAACGGTGTAAGTTGGGAAAAATGCTTCATAAACACCCTTCTTTCTGTATCATGCTGACTGTGTGACATATTAGATATGTAAAAGCTTTCAGTACCCATCATCTGAGTTTACCTCAGGCCTTCAGTTTTCATCTTTGTTTAGGTTCCCGTAGCACCCAAAATGAACCCGAGGGGAATAGTCCTGGCATTGTGGCCTGGCTGTAAGAGCATGATCTCACAGCACAAGGCTCTCCTTGCCTTCACTGCAGTGCAGGTCTTACATCCATGTGCAACTGTAAAAGGTTTGGATGAGGAGAGCTCTTCAGGATCCCTTGTTTAAGCACCATTTTCACAGGCAGGTGGTGGCTTCCTTGGGTCCTGTCAGCTTCAGGTACTGGCTATTCACTTGAACATGCACATGGGCACTCTTTTGTGTATGGCTGTGTGTACACAAAACTGATGGCTAGGTTGGAAAACATTGTCTTGTGTTAAAGATGGAAACATTCATGCTTTGTCCTGTTGTTTGAAATAGATTTTTCTCAAGGATCAATTTCTTCCCATGGAATGATTTCAGACAGTTACTCTGATAATGGCTTATCAGATGTGTTTATGTAAGAGATACTTGGCAGCTAAATGAAAAATAAAAAAAAAAATGTATTTTCTATTATTTGTAACAAATATCGCGGCAATTGTCGTATAAATAAATGCTTAAAAATGCTGTGAGATGCAGCCTCATGTCTTCCAAGCTGGCAGTTAGGTGCCTAAATACCCTTAGAGATCTGGAACACACTAGTGCTACAGATGGTCCTATCTCTCCGAGTAACCCTGTCTTTATTTTCAGGGAAAAACCCCAGCCAAAAAACCCCAGCAAAAGAGCTGAGCACTTTAAGAAAGGAAGAAGAAATAGGTTGTCCTTTATGTAGACACTCATCTTTTTACTGGAATATTTACATATATACCTTTATGTATGCAGATTTTTACATTTACTTTTTGCATTCCTGCACAGCTCTGTCAATTGTCATGATTTTACAAGATGAAATGAAAAGTGAAAAAGATAAGGATAAAGCAAACACTACAAAATCCCTGAGCTTGAACACTGATACAACTGATACATATTATTTTAATCTAGTACTTCTTGGGCAACATTTACTTAATATTTAATATTTTTTATTTAATATTTAATATTTGGTTCCATTTAATCAGGTAAGGTCTCAAGAGAAAAAGCTGACTAGTCGCTTTCTAACCCTGAGCATCAACCAAGTTATCCTAAATCCTCAACTTTTCTGCAGTGTGCTGTAGGAAATGACTCCATGTTACGTGCCAAAGACATTAAAGAGATGGACCTCACTGTCTAGGGGACCTTGT
Source organism: Manacus vitellinus (assembly GCF_001715985.3). Classification (NCBI taxonomy): domain Eukaryota; kingdom Metazoa; phylum Chordata; class Aves; order Passeriformes; family Pipridae; genus Manacus; species Manacus vitellinus. The sequence continues at coordinate 7,139,837 of NW_021940498.1, read as the reverse complement.
GGCAAGGGCTGAGGCCCTGCCAGGAAAGCAAAGTTGGAGTCTGCATGGAAGATCCACCTTTCAACCGTGTTTAACCAAGGTCTGAGGAAGAAGAAAGTGTTTTAGTGTAAATGGAGGTATCAAAACAGACAAGGAAAACTCGAAACAAAGCCATCCAAAGCAATCAACGCAGCACCAATTATTCAAGAACAGAATCTGTTGCTGGGTGCTGGCCAGGAAGATAATACATTCACTGTCTTCCCTGTTTTCATCTCCCCTGTCAGCTTGCCCCAATAAGTTATTCCTGTACTACTTTGTCTCCTTTACTTCAGTCTTCATTCTTGAATTTTCATCCTGGTGCCTCCCTAGAGCCTTTCCTTCATCCTGGTCTACTAATCTGTGGGATGACAAACCCAGGAGACGAGGCTTTTTTTACTGCTGTTGCAGCAAACTACCTTTTTTTTTTTCTCTTTTTGCCCTGTCTGTTCTCCCATTCTCACTGATCTCCTCTGAAACACACAGGACAGCAAAGAAGCACAGAAAGAGAGGGGAAATATAAGTGAAGTTATTGCCCAGTGCAGAAGAAGGCTCACGTTTCAACATCTTTAGGCGGAAAAAGTATCAAAAGTAAGATTTTAGAAGAAGAAACATCTTCCCTGCTGACAGCACCGTAAGGGATAGCTGCAGGGCAGAATTTTTAAAACCAGAGGTTGTCTTGACCTCTCTCCAGCCTTGCATGGTGCTCGGAGTGATGGATCAGGGGAAAAAAATTATAGTGGGAGAGACACAAATGCACAGCACACGCAGCAGAGATGCAGTAGCACCCCTGGTTTGTCCGTGGCTGTGGATGGCAAGAACCAGGATACTGCATCCAATATGACCACAAGAAAGGCTGGGAAAGAGAGAGTTCAGAAAAGAGCAACAAAACAATTAAGGGACTGGAGGGATTTGCCTGTGAGGAAGATTAAAAGAACTAAATAAATATGTGTAGTTTGGCTAAGTGATAACTAAGGAGAGGCATTCTAACCGTCTACAAATATTTGACTGACATACACACTAGGGAAGGAAAGGAATTACTTAGCAGGAAACAAGCAGGTATATTAGGGAGTAATGGGATGAAATTAAGAAATGGAAAATTGAGGCAGAATTTAAGGCAAATCCTCCTGACAATGAGTTCTAACAGTCTGAGGAAAACATAGCAGCATATATACAGTAGGGAACAGTCCTGCATTGATAAGAAGAGGGACTTAAATGACTTACTAGGCCTTTCCAATCTCAAATATTTATGATTATATAATTAAGTATTATTAAATTTAATGACATGTGCCATTTTTTTTTTCCAGCAAAGTCTGAATGTTCCCTCGGGTCATGAGTGTGCAATTATTTCCTAACTAAAGGTCTTACATTTTGACTCATGAATTCTCCTAAAATTAAATAGGTTGGTCTCCTTTTTTTTTTTTTTTTTTAACTTAAATTGAATTTTTGTTAATGCAGTTTCTCTTATTTTCAAATAGCAGCTATCTCACCCTACTAGCAGCTTGTAATTCCCTCTTTATGCAAGACAAGCCTGCACACTTGAAGCTTCATGGCTCAGTGCCTGAACCTGGTCAGCTTCAGGTTGAATGCCTGCTGTGTTCAAGGGAACTGCTGTTCCGAAGCCCAGATGAGCACAGAGGCTCCTCTTACTCCGAGGATGAACTGCATACAACAAAGGGAAAAAAAAAACAACCGTGTTCCATGGTATTTTCAACCGAGAGCTGTTTATGAAGCTTTGAATCCAGATCGTGCTGCTCACCCCCGTGTCACAGCACCGTTCAGAAAATGAAAACAGGTGTTTATGTGGTAGTTGTCCAAGCTCCCAGCCAGGATCACAGCTGGCAGATAGAAAAGTTTCCTCTATTTTGCACTGGCAAACTGTTTCATTTTGGTGCATATGCTTGCTTATGCCAGCATATACTCCAAATTGTCCCCTGAAATAGATACAAATCCGGGGAGAGATCAGAAGGCTGTGATCTCCTTGTGAGCAGTCGTTTTGGGGATTCAAGTGGTTTGTTCTGCTCTGTCTCAGAGAGTGTAAGCTGCCTGAGAGAGTTGTAGAAGGCAGTGTTGTAGTTTTTGCTGATATTTTGCTGATACCATACAGTCTGATTCTTTGTGAATTATTATCTAAATATATCTTTTGTCCAGGTAACAGTGCTGCTCGCCCCCCACTGTGGAAGGCAACCTGTGACACCCATTGCTTTTGTGATACCTTCTTTTGGATTTCCCCCTGTAGTGCAGCTGCAAACTGCTTGCAACTCCTTTTTATTATATGTGCTGGACTTCAGCTTCAGCCAAGGCAGTAAATGACAGCAGAGTTTCACCTGGCGTCAGGCTGTGGTGACAGTAATGCCTGCGAACACGCTGGGGTAGCACGGCCAGCAGGGGCTTCCTCGTGAAGGATGACATGTATCTCTCTCCAGCCCCGACAGACACATAGTCCCCTCTTCGTTACCTGCCACAGGAGTGTGTCTGATCCATGAGCCTGGTGCACTTGTCTGCCAGCGTTCATGATAGCCGCTCCGCTGAGGAGACAGAGAATGTGAGAGGCTGGCTATTTCTTCCTGCTGTGAGTAAATCCCCAGCGAAAGATCCAGGGTGCCAGCATTACAGTATTCTGAACGCTAATTACCAGAAATCTATTTGCCAAATCTTTGCACTTTTCAGATAACACCGTAGCAATCAACCCGGAGTAGGATAATTAAACAAAGCACTCGCTCCTGTCCCCTCCTTCCCCTCCCGTGACTCTGCAGCCCCGTCTGTCGTTTCTCAGCACTGAGTTGCTGACATGGGGGTGGCTGAGAAGAAAGCTCGATTTGCTGTACTCATTTTATAGGAGGTGCAGCTTCGGTGCAGCTTCCTCACCAGCAAAGGGCCACAGGGAGCCCCAGCTGCTCGTGTGGATAGTTTACCACTGGACCGAGTCCAGACAGAAGGAGGTGAAAAGGCTGTAAGCAAAGGAAGGGAAGAAAGAACGAAAATATTGCCCCCCTCTCCCAAAGCAAGAACGGGCTCCTGCTATTTTTTAAAACACGCGGATCGTGAGTCCAGTTTTGACAGGCATGATGAATGTCCTGAAGGATCTGGATATTTGGGGCGCAGGAACTGGGTTGCTGCTTGTCAGAACTTGTCTATTTCTGATATTCTGTTCAAAGCATCAAGCAATTCAGTAATAACTTGCTGCTGACAAGTCTTCATTAAGGTGCAGCAAGTTTCAGCCTCTGGTTTAGTACGCAGTCCTCTCTTTTCTCCACAGCTTCTATTGAAACAGCTTCTGAGACTCTTTACATGTTGCAGTTTTGATCTTAAACCGAGAAGAGGAATTATGCTGTCATGTCTTGCCACCGTGTCCAGATCTGGATTTTTCAGGAACCCTTATTAGGTTATATATAGCTTTCCCATTCTGGAAATTCTTTTGGAGTACACATGACAGCGAAGGTCAGTCTAACCTATGTGTTACTGAAAAAGGGGGAGAAAAGATCTTATGTTTTTAGACTGAAATCTAAAGCCAAGACTTGTGGCTTCTGAATATACATTCTTCAGACAATATGTGGAATTTTAGTTTTTTGTGCATTTTTTCATTTAATAGCTAGGTATTTTTTTTTACTTCCCTAACAGTTTTCAGCATTACAAAACGCTTTCCATTAGGTAATCTACATTTTTACCTTCTTAATTTTAGGCCAAAGTTTCTTCTCACATACGCCCAGCTCCTGAGGAAACAAAATTCCCAACATACATATTTTTGCATCATTCTGCTTGCCACAGAAAATGAAGAGAAAAAAACCCCACAAACCAGCTCCCTTGCATTTTCTGTAGGCTGTTTGCTAAACTTTTTCATCATTTTTCTGAACTTCTCTGAGATGACTATTGTTGCTTGTCTCTTCAGTTTCTTGATTATTTCCATGGCTCTCAGCATAGAAACTGTTCTTAAAGAAAAAAAAAAACAACTAAAAAAACCCCCATGACAAAAAACTAAAAAAGTCACAAATATAAAATCAAGAGGCTTTTTTCTCAGTCTTCTGAACTGTTAGTCAGGCACCCTGCATAGTTACCACACAGTGCTAGAAGTAATTTATATATTTACTTTCACACAGAGTTTTTGTTCAGCAGGGAAAAAAATACATGCTTCTGGAGATGCACAAAACAAAATAGCAGTTTACTTATGCATAGGAAGCAAATTACTTTTGGGCAGAATAAGAATGTTACAGTCCAGGAATGTTATCCTGAAGAATAATGTGAAATCTTTCCTCGCTGCATTTTTTTTTAAACGAAAGTGAGAGATAACTTTGCACCACTGGGGTACTCAGATTCAGGACATTTGCACACTCTATGACTCCTAGCAGAGTCCTGGCTTACTTCTGTGAAGGTAATTTCACTGTGACAGCTGTGAGATAGCATCTACAGATTGTTCTGCAAAATGTAACTTTCCGTTAGGAGCGGGGGTGACTATTCTCTAGTAATCAGTACTCTTTGATAAACATTTATTTTTGTCTCCTTCACCTAGACAAGACTCTTGTGCTACAGCACTTGGAACATCTGCCAGGCTAGATCTAGTTGTATTTCTTGTAGCTACTGGAAATCTATATAGTGACAGTTTCTAGCAGTGATAACAGTGGTCAGACAAGAAATGGCTTTTTTTTTTAAATTGTTCTGTTTACTAAATCCCATCTCACAGTGAAGATCTTGTCTCCTTACTGCTCAGGCATAGCTGGGAAGGGGCTGGTCAAGGACAAGGGGACACACTGCAATTGCACCATGAGCTGTGCTTTTGGTATCTCTTGTGTATGTCAGAGCAATGCCTGTCCCTCATGGAATTGTCTGATCTCTGTGACCTAACGCAGGTAGTGGGCTCAAACTGCAGCTTTTGTCCTCTACATTAATCCTTCTCCTGTGGGAGCCAAAGGAGTTGGCTTTGTCTCCATCAGTTTTCTCTCAACAAGCAGCTCATCTTGGGAGGGCGAAGTTCTGGACAAAACACTTGCAACAGCTTCAGATTCCTGTGGCATCACTTGGGTAATGCACGGTCACCGGAAGAGTAAAGCTGCTATTTACTTCTTCTAATGAAATCCTCGTTTGACGCAGCTGGATATGCTTTTGTTATAACCAGCTTAATTCTTCTCCTTTTTACAAGAAAGGTGGCATCTCATTCCACTGAGCCAGCAGTCTGTTTGGTGTTTTGTATGTCTTCCTTGTTAATCTTCAGGTTTACGGCGACAGCAATACTTTTTTTCTTTTATTATTAATTTAACTCACATATGGTTGTGGGGTTTCAAACTCCACAATTTCTCTCTTTTCCCTGCTGTTGCTTTCTGCAGAGCAGCTAATTTTCATTCCAAGGACGGTGTACAGAGCAGCCCACTAGTTAACACAAGAGGCAGCCATATGACAAAGGCTGGGAAAGGACTCGGGCTTTCTGTTCTAATAATCACAAGTGCCAGTAACAGGACAGGACGAGAGACTCAAACACAAATAAATTAATTAGCAAGGACATTATTTATGCACTGGGAATTCCTAGAGTATGTGATGTCTACTCTAATAACCCATGGACAAATCACCTCCCTTTGCTCTAACACCTTAGGGAGAGGGCCAGCAGAGAAAGACAAATGTAAGTTCCCATCTAAAGGGGAGAGGATAACAAGCAGCTTGAAAAGCTGCAGGGAAAGACCCTGCACGTGCATAAAGAACAGGGCAATCCATATGGACACCTGTCCCTCACAACAGCTCCTCTTGCCCCTGGCTAGGCATGTTACACAGTGATCTGTGGTTACTGTCACCAGGACTGTAGCACGTGGGGATCTGAGCTTGCTTTTCCCAGGGCAATGAGACAGAGGTGAACATGGAGCTTTTAGGAGAAGCGACAGCCTTCCATGAAGGACAAGGAAAACTAGGAGTCTCATCCTTACTCATGTAGCATTTCTGAAAACAATTTGGTTTTCATGAACCATATGAAAATGAATGAAAATAAATCCGTGGTAAGGACCCTTTACAATCTAGAGGGTTTGGACCAGATTCTTAACTGTTAAGGGGGAAAATGCCGTGTCAGGGGAGTCCAAATTCTTATTTCTGGCCCACAGTGTCTGTTTTCATTGGGCAGTTTGGTTGGTTACTTGGGAAAAAAAGAAAAATAATGGAAAAGATAAACTCTTCGTTAAACTCTGATAAACTCTTTTATTTCTTTGCTGTAAGTCTGTACGTGATGGACCATAAAATTCAGACCTTTAGTCCTTGCTTAAGAAAAATTCAAAAATACTGTATCTATTAAATATTTGACTTTTATGGCATCCTTGTCTACAAACTACCTCTTTTTCTCCAGTATTGCTCAGTCAATGCAGTGTTCAGTACTATTCAGAACTATTCAGAATTACATCTAAGCTTTTCTTGGGAGGTTAAAGTTGTCTGCTATTTCGTAAAGAAATAAAAATGCCTCTCTACACACTTTTTTTTTCTCTCTCTGTTTGACCAGTGGACATGTAGGAGTTAGGTGTTTAGTTACATGATGTAATTTATCACATTTGTTGCTACAATAGTGACAGTCCAGGATGCTATGAAGCTGTGATATTTAATACAGAAAAGAGTGATGGTATTGAAATCCACAGTACTTCAAAGGATCCGAGGTTTTAAAAAAGGAAAGAAATAGGAAAAACTTTCCACAACATTTTTTAAAAACAAACATAACCATGTAATTTCTGTTACATGGTAATTACTTCTCTGTTTGAGCTGTTCACTGTTTTCTCCCATTGTAATTTCACATACTGGATAATGAGTATCCTCTGCACAGAAACAGCAGTGATGGCTGTGCAGCAGGAGAATGGTTTCTTGATGGTTCTACAGTAAAGCATTTTCTCACTTCTTCTCAGTGCATGACTCAAACACAGGTGTGCAGAGGAGTAAAACTGAAAGGCCAGAATATTAAGTTAAAAAAAAACAAACAAACCAAAAAGAAAGATACTTTGTTGAACAGTCCAACAGAGCACAGAAAAGCCGTGCGGTATAAAATTGATATGAACGTGAACATCGGTTCGTGGACTGATATGAACACGAGCATGAAATTGGTGTTTTCAAACAGTCCCCTGCAGGTGACCCTTGGAATACACTGATTCCACATGGAGGTAAAAAGAGGCCTCTCTTTGTTTCTGAAGGGTCGGACACGAAACTTGAAATAATAAATCTGTGTAGAGTACTGCCTGAATATCCATTTTTAAAAGCTGTCTAATGATACAGTGCAAGAATGTCACAGTTGTATCCAAATGCTATTTCAGTTCTGTAGAACAAGAGTATGATGTGCTAGGAAACAAATATGCAGTTTCCCTTCTAATATGAAACAATTGCTTGAGGATTTTATAATGGAATTTTTAAACTAGGTAGAAATGCCTGGATATTAAGTTAGTGGGGACATTTTAAAGCATTTGTTAAAGCCTTGTATGAGGCTTTAGATACTCTTGCCAAACTTTGGACTAAAAGCTATTATACATATTCTTTGAAATCATTGTAAGGTTTAGTTCGAAATAGGTTTGGTGATGGATGAGGAATTTAAATTTATACACTGTGCCAGTGCTTACCTCTGTTACAGAATTTGTAAAAATATATCCAATGTGACCATGGTAAATATTGGCAACACAAGGTAAAACCTAATGCTTCAACAGGGCATGAACTTTCTATGATGACAGAAAAGTGGATGCCAAGGTATGCTTAGGGGAAAAAAAAGTTTCCATATTTTTTGAGTGATTAAAATTTGCATTTACAGATCTGAATGGATGCTTCAGTCCTTTGACAAAGATGCTTTTCACTTAGGTTGCTGTCATGCTATTCTGTGTTTTAAACAGGGTCCAACCCCTTTCCTCGTGGAGATGACCTGTCTACTAAAAATGGCAGGGAAAATAGAATGTTCCTAAACAATGTTTATTGGTAGGTAAAAGACGACTCTTACAGTCAGTTTTCCAAAAGTAAATATACAACTTCAGTCATATTAAGGCAACAGCCTAGAACAGTAATTATAGCTGATCTCAGCCAAACTTGAGAAATAATTTCTTGCGTATAGCCAAGAGGAAATAAAAATTCCTCAGACGAAAAAAGGGTCTACAGCAGTCTCATGTGTTGTAGAATCCAAAAAGTAACATTTGAATGCAATGCCATCATCCTATTTCTAGGAAAGAATGATTTCTAGAACGTTAGAATGAATTCATTAGAACGTTATGAATTTCACCATATTAAAAATCGGTTTGAATTTAAACTACCATCTAATTCTCAATACAAAGATAAAACCTAAAGAGGAAAAATAAATCCTACAGAATCCTCTTAGAATTAATATTGGATTCTCCAAGTTCAAATTCCAATAATACCATCATCAAGAGGGTCCTCAATTAACCTCATCTGAACATTCCAAGCAGAATATTTTAAGGGTTGTGAAGCATGCAAATAGAAACTTCAATTAGACACTGACTTCATACATTGGACAGCCTGTGAGAATAATGTGAAAAATTATGTAACCAACCCAGTCTTTCGGTAAACACCCACAGATGATGGAGAGGAGACTGACAAAATTGAGGATCAGCATCCTAATTCCTTTCTCAGGCAGAGCCTAGAAGGCTTAAGAACTTGTTTACACAGGGGAGCAGGAGCTCCCTTCACATTCATTCCAAGCTTGGTTTCTGCACATTCAGATCACCTGCATTCACACGGCATAAATCTTATCGTGTATTAACTGCTGAGATAAAATGTATTCTGCTCTGCTTTTGTGGTAGATTCAGAGTGCATTAACTGCAAGCACACTGATATTCAGTGGCTGCAGCTGGACCACACACTCCCCTGGAGCCAAGAGCTCTTGCAGGGGAGAGCCCTGTGCTCCTGATCCCCTTTGTGTGTCCCCACTGGGTGTTGCTGCCTGTTAAACGCCAGCAAGCAGCTGGGGAGAGCCCTTGGCTGGTGGCAAACACAACCAGGAGGTCACGTTGGTGACACCCCCTAATTTATCTAACTGTGCTTTGGCGTAAGAGCATCACCTGCCTGGAGTTGGACAGGTATCCTAGAGGAGAAAAGATGAAGGGTCAGGCTGCTGTGCGATGAAATGTGGCTACAAGGCTACAAGGCTCTCTCTCTTCAGGTGGCTGATTTGCTGATGGGTCAGTGCTGGGCTTTTCTGGACTGAAGTGAGAGGCCAGCATGAATCTTTTTACACCACTGGTATAAAACCTGTCAGCACTTTGCATAGGGAGCTTGTTAGTACCAGGAAAGTGATCTGGGCTTGTGCCAATTTTTTCCCTTTATTTTCTGCCTTTTAACTTTCCTTTTGCTTCCCTTAGGTGTAACCAATATTATATATTTTGATACACCTCCACGACCTGTTTTTCCATGTATCTGCTGGAGAGTGTTTGAATTTTTAACCTTTCCTCATGTGCTGAATCCAGTGACCATGGCAGAGAAAAAAACTATTTAGACTCACAACATGTTTGTTGTGTGTATTTAGAATTCCCTGCTCCCACTCTGACTGTCAAACAGGTATTCGTATGTATTTGCACAAGCCCTATTTTATTTCCTGCATGCTGATAGCCCTTTCACCTAAATGTTCAAAAGGGTATTTTCCATGTTGAAGCCCAGAAACACTGGTTAAAAAAACCTGTAAGAATTTCATAGCTCATTATGCAATTCTATCCATCCTCAACTGTTCTGTTCCCCTTTTCCTTCTTCCATCTGACACAATTTTCTCCTTCCACTCTTGTTTGGCTCTTCCCAGCAGGAAAGCTCCTCTTACCATAGCATCTCAAAATGGTGACTGCCAACTCCTGCCTTTCCACGTGGAAAAAGAAATAAAAATATAAACACTGTCTCCCTACCCTCCCCCCAAAAAACTATTAATAGAAGTGTACTCACTGTGCATAGTGCAAACTAAGAATAGTGTTAAGTACTATATCCTAATTAGCAGAGTACAGTAATGCTCTCATTTTAATCAATGGGTTTTGAAGTTCCAGCTTTCATGGTATGTAATGAAGTGCATTTCAGAATGTTGTATCCTGCAGCATATCTTATAGGCGTTTTCTTCTTCAATTACAGAGGGCAGAATTTCTGTAGCAGAAACATATTTTTGAGGCTTTTTCCCAGGATAAAACTTAGCAGTGCAGCTGTAAGTCGGCTCTGCATAAGAAATGCATAGACTTTAGGGAGCAGTGAGGCAGGAGGCTCTGGGCATCCTTAACCCCTGATGTGCTGGACACTTGTTTCAAAACACTGTTGCTGCCTCTGTGTACTTTGTGCCTGCCCTAGAGAGGTGTGGCACGAATCATCCTGTACAGCAAATCCAAGGTGAGAAGCAGCGGGAAAAAAAATTTATGGTGAATTTGAGGCTTAAAGGCTGCAAGGTTTTTTCTCTTTTTGTGAATCAATCATTTCGAAATGTTGCGCCGTCACGGCCCTTGCGATATTTTCTTCAACGCGACTGCTTTTCTTTGAAAAGAAGGCTTACACAAGAAAGTTTTCTGTGTACCTGTATGTCTGTCTTTCCTCCTTCCCTTTCCATAATATTCAAACTCACAGCAGCGTTTCAGCCACATTTGGCAAAGAACTTCAGGCTCAAATATACAGATACTTCAGGAAAATGCAGGACTAGGTGGAAGACAGAAATGTGCTGAAGGGCAGGCAGGGCTGGCTCAGCCCACAGCCTTTCTGCTTGTCTCTCCCAGCAGACAAGGGCCATGTCTGGCTGGGCAGGCTCCTCATGCAGAGCTCCAAACCACTCATAACATACGCTGCTTCTTGCACACCTCGTGTGTAGAGGAGATGGTTTACTGGGAACACTGGGGACATGGACACAGGGGGAAAGGAGGAACACAGTATGTGATGGAACTAGGAAAGACAGAGGGATATTGCTCTGATGGGGTATGTGTGGGAGGGGTAATTGTAGGAGGAAGTATGGGGTTATTGGAGGCTTGGGGAGTACGAGGTGAAGGGATGTAAGGCACAGATCTGTTGGAAACCTAGATTGATTTCTACCCATGGATGGGAAACAATATGTTGGTTGCAACACGAGTAATTTTGCACAGTTTCTTGAAGCAGTGGTTAAATAGTTATATCTTCTTACTCCTATTTTGCAAAGATAAATATTTCCTTTATTCATCTGAGATATGTTTTTTTTATGAGGCTAATAATACTAGCTACATAAAAGAAAAGTACATTTCTCATGCTTAAAATTATTTCATGGTTCAATATCCTAAGTTTAAAATAAAATGGAGTAACATAACCACAGACATAAAGTAGGAACATAACCACACCATACAGTATTCTCCCACTTTAAAAGGTCTTTGTTCAATGCCCCTTCAACATTCACAAAGTAGTCTGTGTAATCCTTAAGAAATAATCTACTAAATGTTTATGAATTACAGAACAAAATACTATACACAAAGAAAAAAAGGGGAGAGGGCAATCATATAGCCCCTAAACTCTGAACTTTTATCATCACTGTTTATCCTCCATAGACCATAGCCCATAAACCACAGAAGTCTTCTCTGATTAAGTGATTAAGTGTCCAGGGAAAATGTGATTTGGGGGAAGGAGTTTCTTTTCATTTCTCTGCTCTCTTAACTGTTCAAATCGTAGCATGGAATTATGTGAGAAGAGTGGGTACTGCCCAGCAGCTGGAGCCTACTTACAGTGCAAGGTGATCTACCCTTGTATCATCCTCCAGTAGCTTAGGTGATAGCTAAATTGCTCTTTCTTGTGATTTTTATTATTTAGAAAAAGGCAGGAGAGAGTTAGCAGAGTCTCCCAGGATAAAAATTCTGTCACCTCTACTAATGTGATCAAGGTGGTGGGAACACTGCTATCTGTTTCACTAAAGAGAATAGGTCTGGCTTACCAGCAAGCAGTGCATCTTGTGCTTTTGCTAATCAGCCTACAGTGATGTTGATAAAGTTGCCATAATAACTTACAAAGCCAAAAGTCTTACAGAGGCTGGTCTGACTCTGAGCTCTGAATTGCAGAGCTGAGGTCAACAGGGGCAAGATGTCAAACACGTGCCCTCTTTCGTGCCTGACACGCACTGGTAGAGACCAGCAATGCAATACTGGGCACTTTCTATTCAAAGTAGCTTGCAAGGTACCAAACTGTCAAATGGGCAGGTCTAGGAACAGATATGTGTGAATTTTGACCCAGAATTGCAGTTGCAGAGAGACAAAGTTCACAGCACACCAAAGGAAAAAAAAAAATCACAATGCTCATCGCCTACACACACAAAAAATAGAACAGAGTGGGTAGGGAGGTGGAAGCAAGCTCACTGAGACAGATATAGTGCAGAACTGAATATGCAACTGATAAAGGGGTCATGCTTTTGTGCAAACCAAGCAGGACACATAGAAAAGTCTGGGAGAAGCTATTTCTGCTGATATTCAAAGTCAACTACCCCTTTTAGAGTGTCATTCCCTTGCCCTTATGTCCATTTGCACAGTGACTCTTCTCTCACATTCTGTACTTGTAATTGTTTGTTGTTTGATATCATCACCTACTCACTAGAAATAATAATAAATTGAACATATAGATTAAAAAAAAAACCAGACTCTTAAACCTGCCAATTTAAACTAGGTTAAGAAGAAGTGTTAAAAATAAGCTAAAAGCAAATTAGATGAAAACCAACCTCTGCCCAAGAGATTGCCTCTACACACTAGAGAAAGGAGAGTCAACTTTCTTCCCCAAATAAGGAATCAGCTCTTATGCAGTGGCCAATATCACAAAATTCCTTTTTTGCTGTCTTCTTCTTAGGAAGATCCTCACTACATCCCACCAGGCACAGATGTAATCAGACAAGTTTTAATCTTTTCTTGTAAGTCAGTCCCCTCAGCAATCACTAGCTTTGCATTTCTTTGAATTCCCTTCCAGCTGCTCTGCAACATTATGCTGAGAGGTTGTCCAGGCTCATATGCTGCCTTCTAAGGCTCAGGCCACTTCTGCATCAGAGGGACTCAGGGGCATTTAGTAGGAAACATTAAGCATCTTGTAGGACCAACCAAGATTTTCCATTTCACCATTCTTGAACAGAATGGTATTACTGTTCCTTCCTGAATAAAAGTATGACAGTTCTTCATGTGCAGACTGAAAAAAATAAAAAGAAAATCAAATTCAAAGATGGCTGTTTTGCTGTGACACTGCATTGCAGACTCACATCTAATCTTCTGCCAATATTATCTACTCAGTCTTTTTCAATGTTGCTGTTTTCCAGATTTTTCCTCCCACTGAATCCGTTATGTTTGATTAATGTTTTCCCAGATGTCTGAACGTGAGCTAAAAAATGCATTTTCAGTGTCATTTTGTTAAGTGCTGGGAATCTCTTTGATGATCCATAACTAATTTTACTGTTCTTGTCACAAAGCAGATGTATGGCAATAGTGCCCTAAGCATGCTGCATTCAATCACCACAAACTCCAGGCTTCTCCTTTCTATTTCCCCACCTTTTTTGTGTTTACTTTTTCATTAGTAATTAACCTTCACAGTTTATCATATTCTCTCTCACTGGCTTATTGAACACGTTTGACACCTGAGTTATACAGTTGATCCAACCACGTTTTATCCCTGTCTTTTTAGTTTCATCCCTTTGTAGAATGTCAGCTTAGGATGCAGTAATACAGTTCTTCATTTTGGTTATTTTGTCTTAAACACTTAGTGCATTAACACTTCCTATTTCTAATTTACCTGAAAGACTTTCCCATTCAAAGGATGGAGAGTCTTTAAACATTCAAAAAGAACTATTAACATGAAAGACTGTAAATAACTCCCACCTAAAGAAAGTGCACTCTGTTATCTCTAACTCAGCATCAATAATTTGCAATAGCTTCAAAGCTCATCTTTGTTTCAACCCTCTCTCCTGGAAAGGTAGAAATCACCTCTGAATCACCTCTCTTATTTCTGATAAGCTTTAGCTATTACAAAACCAGAGAGATGACTGATGTTATTGAATCTGACAACAGAAGGAATTAATGCAACAATCTAAAAAGAAACTACCCCTTTGTGACTGTAGAGAAAACATGACTATTTAGGTTCACAGAGTAGCTGAGGCTGGAAGGCACCTCTGGAAATTATCAAGTCCAACCCTCTGCTCAAAGCAGTGTCACCCACGGATGTGTTGCTCGAGGCCATGCTTAGCTGGGTTTTGAATATCTCCAATGATAAAGACTTAACAGACTCTCTGGGCAACCTGTGACAGTGTTTAATCACTCTCACAGTGAAAAAGAAAAGAAAAACAACAAAAAAGTGTTTTGTTTTTTTTTTTTTAGATTATTTTGATTTTGTTTGAAAAGAATTTTTTTTTACATTTCAATTTGTGCCTATTTACTACTTTTTGAAGTCACATCTTATTACATTTACAAAACAGATTTGTTGCCAAGGTGTTTTCTGCAGGAGAAATAAATCAGCTACAAAAAGTGAAGCTATTTTTCCTCAGAAGTTGTCAAAGTGGAATTATAACAGTGACCTGGATATTTGTGCTACTGGACACATGGAAGTCCTTATGATACAAAAGTCATATCTTATTCACTGTGATGCATATGACAAATACACTGGCTATGTAGAGAAATGAAGAAATTATTAGCCAGTGAATGTTGGAATACAAGCCATAAAATAATTTATATCAAATAATAACAGTAGGCATTAAGCAAGAAATTACAGTATTGTTCTTGTCCCTTCTAAAACTTTAGGAGAATTTACTTGTTTGGTTTTTACTGTTAGGTTCCATTTCAGTGTATGTGAGAGGTGTGGATGTACATGTGTGTGAATGCATGCACAGTAGGTCTCTGAAGAAAACACTAAATGCAAACTCAGAAGAATTTTGTGTTTGAATCTCAAAGCTGAACGTGGGAGAATCCAGGAGGAGTCTATGGTATAGTGTTTGAGCAGGGGCATCATGTTGACTATTTGCACTTAAACAATTGCAAAACTAAAACTTGATGAACTTCCCTGAAAAAAAACATTGTTTCTGGTCCCTTCCTCAGAGAGTCTTTAGTGCCCAGTCAACCACTTATGTCCTTGTATTTAAGGGTGTTCTCCTTCCTTTAAGGAAGATGAAATACAGAATGCTGTCTAATGAAGAGAATTGTACCTGAATTTTTATCAAGGATCATTCTGCTAAACTTTAGCAGGTGGGTTGCACTGGGCATATCTTTTGCAGGGATCATACCTGCTCAGTACTAGGTAAAGCTGGTTTTTTACGTTTAAGGTTCCACATGAGCCAACAACTCACTGGAACTGAATACTAAAGATACTCACTCACTACAAGATTTTCCATACTAGGACTTGTAAAGCTGTGTCTAACCTGGGGACCACTGCAGACTTTCCAGCCCTTGGGTCTGGCCACTCACAGCCCCACATCTGGGTGATCTGACAGCCCCATCCTCTGCACAGCATTACTTTGTAGGATGGGAGCCAAGGAATACTGGCTGTGTTTCCCATCTGGATGAGCGGGCAGGAGCTGGACTTTGAAGTATGCTTCCATGTATACCTGCTACTCAGCCCAGACATGGCAAAGAGCAGAAATGAGTAATTGGTGTAATGGGCGATTTAATTTTGGCAGCTGAAGTTAGTGCTCTGACAGGGACCAAGGCATCATCTCCAGTTTGGAGGTTAGTCAGGTGCAGGATGAAATTTCTGTTCCAAAAAGGAAAGGCAAGCCCAGAAAGATGCAAATGGCTGGTTAATAGATGCTACCTTTTGCCAGAAAAATACCTGAATTTTAGGTCTTGTAAATCACAGATAAGTTCCTTGACCTTGGTTATTTGTAGCTGTGTTTATCCTTATTTCTGCCCTTTACCCTCCTGATATAAAATGTGCTTCTTCATGATATTTCAGCAGCTATGGCCCACAGCTGTGATCTGAACATTTTTGATTAAAAAAACTTCAGAGGACATGATAGAAAGGGAAAGTATTACCACTTTTTGCTGGTTTTCTTCTTTTTTCTTTCTTTTTTTTTTTTTTTCTTTTTTTCTTACAGTGGGTTTGACAGTGGGTGGAAAGTGGTGACTCAGACACTGTCACAATGTTGAAACTCATCTGTCTGGAGGGGTGTTCTGCCATGTGCTGTGGGAGAAGGAGATGGCAGGAGGGAGGGAAGAGGAGGTGCCGTTTCTTGGATTAGAGCTTTTGTAAGCTTCCAGAAGAGAGGAAATTCAGATGTTTAGCTGGCAGCAGTTGGTGATGAGGGAAGAACCCTGGCTCAGTTCCCTGTTGGGCACAGGGAGCAGTTTCCCTCCATCTGTTAGGAGCTCCTGATTAGATGAGGTAGGTTAAATCTTTTTTCCCTCTGCTCTCCCTTCCCAACGGTTGTGAAATCACTTATTTGTGTTGCTGGGAGCAAAGAGAAGAGAAATGAAACCACAAAGCCAGTGCAGGGCTTTTTATGCTCTTTGCAAGTTGCAGAAGCTGGAAGGAGATGATTAGAGTGATTGAAGATTGATGGAAGTGGTAAGGTGGGTGAAAGGGTACAGAAGGGAGCAAGGAATGATGCATTTACTTAATGGGATATCTTAAGCTTCTCTGTCAGGCTGCCTTGTTTGCAATCTGTTTAATACTTGCTCTTACCTTCTAAAGAATAATGGTGGCTCACTGTACACTTTCTAAAATTGTTTTGAGAAGGGACAAATTTAAATCTGCAAGTGTGTGAATTGGTACTGAGAAAGAGGAGTTACCACACACGTTCCATGTGCCAATATGGCTTGTCTCAAGGCCATGCTGAAGTAAAATCAACTGCATCATGTTATAGTGATTGTTTTCCACCTACATGCTCTTCTTAGCCAACTGCCATACTGTTCAAACTGAGCTTGTACAGGACTGGAAATAGAGGCCCGAACGAGCTCCTCAGGCAGCAACTCACTGATATCAAGCTCTGGCAGCTTTTAGAGCAATAAGACAGACACATTATTACAGTAAATAAATAAATATTTTAATAATAAATAAACAAATAAATAGTAATAGTGATGGTAATAGTCATAGTAATAGTAGTAGTAGTAATAATAATAATAATAACGATAAAGAGCAAACCCCAAATACATACAGGCACACAGACCAAATCTGAAATAAAAATAAAAATAATATAAATATTAATTTTGAAAGAGAGGAGGAACCTTTCTTTGTTCCTCTTCTTGCCTCTTCCCTCTCTTCACCTTCTGTGACTAGTCTCCTCGGACTCCTTACCTCTCCTGCTACGATATCGATCCCTCCCCTGTCAGGGCATTAAATTGCATAACACACCAATACAACAGGCTGCCCTATTTGTGTACAGCCCCTGTGAATTCTTCAATAGTTGTCTGGCCTGGTACAACACAGTAAAAAAAACAAAAAAAAAGACAGCCACAAGCATCCCCCAGCCCGGAGCAGCGTCCCTTCCCTGGGTGTTGCCTCACTGCCTCCTGTAGTTTTGCCAGCCCAGCAGATTGCACTGCTGAGTCTGCCTGCTTTATCCTGGTGTTATCTCAGGAGCAGAAACGACAGCAGCCTCTTTTCTTTGAGAGGGGAAATGAATTTTGGGATGTGGATTCCACATCAGCCACTAAACCAGCAGCTTTTCCGTTGGGGGTTGACCAGAAATTAGGCTGAGATTATACAAGGCCTGCTAAAGGTGGTTCCTTTCGCTAAATTCAAATTCGTAAGGTTATTACAGTCACAAGTTTTCTTAAATGGGGATCTAAAGATACAGTTTTTCCTGTCTTAATATGCAGAAAGAGGCCATAACACTGCTTTCATACAGTCACACAATCACAGAAAGGTTTGAGTTGGAAGAGACCTTAAAAATCATCCAGTTCCAAACCCTCTGCCATGGGCAGGGACACCTCCCACTAGACCAGGTTGCTCGAAGCCCCATCTAACCTGCCTTGAACACTTCCAGGGAACACATCCTCATCTTCTCTGGGCAACCTGCTCCAGTGCTTCACCACCCTAATAGGAAAGAATTACTTTCTAATTTCTAATCTAAATCTACACTCTTTCAGTTTCAAACTGTTATCCCTTTTCCTACCAACAGACTACTTGATAAAACATCTTTCCTGGAAGACCATTGTAAGGCCTCATAAGGTTTTCAGAGATAAATACTCCTCTCCCCCCAGGACTGGAAAACCAAGATGGCCAAGTTCCCACGAAGCATTTTTCAAACCTGCTCATTTATAACCCAAACTAGCTAATTTGCATCTCAATTTACATGTGTTCCACAGTACTTTATTCCATTGATTAGATGTCTGTATATTTACATTTCCATCACTTCCACATAACAGCAGTGGTAGGTCACAGTGACCTTACAAATATCTTGTCAAACCCTTTTGTGTCAAAACAGCACAACCTCAGAAATGCACTATCAAAACATCCCCATCATCCAATGTCAAAACAGCTTCATCACAGAGCCTGAGCACATTCAGATCCAACAAATTAACATATCAAGGCTTTATTGCTTTAATATCCAAGTAAAAAACAAAAACCTAATGCCTTCTCTGTGAAAAGAAAATTGTTCTTACTCCCATTTCCCACTGCTAATTAACAAAGCTCCTGTCTACTGGGGTGTCTCAAGAGTGATTTTTCTTTTTTTTTTTTTTTTTCCCTGACAGTGTCACTACAGTGACCAACATTTTCATTTAGCCAAACTTGCAAAAATGACTGGAAAAGGCTTCTGGGAACTTAGTGATTGTCAAGTCAGAAACATTCCTGCATAGATACAAGACTGTTCAGCAAAGTGAACAAGACAACAGAAAAATTTTGTAAACAGAACCAGTGCACAGTTCTGGACCATCTCCTGTTGCATTTAAATTATCTCATTGTTCAATTTTCAGACTGAACCTACCTCAGTGCTTGGTTTCACTGCAAGAGACTAAATAAACTGGGGAGAAGTACACACTACACTCTTTTTTTTTTTTTTTTTTTTTTAAATAATTTAAAGGGAGTAAGATAAATAATCCCCAAAGATTATCTGTTTATAAATCACAGCCTCAGTGGTTCCCTTGCCCTCCTGCCCATCTGCATACCAGGCAGAAAAAGCACCTGACTTTTGTGCATAACCACAGTTTCACACCAGTGCAACTGAATCCATATGAATCCCACAATTTGAATTGTAATGCTTCTCCATCTCTGCTTTGTGAGCAGAGTGCTTACAAGAGAGGTTTTCAGGGACACATCCCATCACAGGGCAGTGGGCTTGAGTGTAAGCATACATAACATCCAAATACAAAGGCAGTATACTAAACAACAATGTATATTCTTGAATAAAGACGTGGAGAGATCATCAACTGAAAATACAACAGTACAGTAAACTAGTCTGGAATATCAGCCCTTCAAATATTCATATTTGGGCAGCAATCACAATTTCAGACAATGATTTTCTTAACGGGTAAAACATTCAAATACAGAAAAAACAAATATAAATCAGCTGGTTGCATTCTATTTTTCTTTTCCAGGATATTAGCTAATAACCAAAGCAATTAAATTTACAAGGAGGAAGAAGAAGGTCATAGGCAATCTGCTCTTAACTAACTGACCTTGTAGTAAAGACATTATGTCACACCCATCAGCCCCGGGGCAGGATCTGTTGCATTTTGCTCTGCTTCCCATGAGTCATCCCTGTGGCAGCACAGGGTGCTACCGTGAATTCAGATTGATTATATCACGGTGGAACAAATCAGAAGCTGCAGCTGCAAGTTTGTAGAAACAGACCTGACTGGTGCATCTCTGTTATGCCCAAAAAAATTAAGTGGAGCATTGACCACATATCTTGATCTTGTATAAACCCCTTCTCTTTAATTTTTCAGATTCGGTTCATTCCAAAAGTCATTCTTTTAAAATTTGTGATTTGTTGGGTTTTTTTTCATGATAGACATACAGCAGCTCCCATGTAAGCTCTCTCCTTAAAAATGGTGTCTCAGCATATAGGAGATATTCCCTCTATTTTAAATGAGAAGACCGCTGCAGAATTCATGAACTTCTTGAGTGTGACTGATGTGATGAGATAGAAAAACAATTCACTCTGCAATAATTGTGGCCTTTAGTTTATACTTAACTATGCTTTAATGGATCACTACGTTTATTCATACTTTACTTTCATTTTCTAAACAGTATGTTACTGACTTGCAATCTGTAGCCTGAAAACTAATCTCAGGATTTCAATGACCAGCTTCATAGCAGTAAAGTCTCTTAATATTAGTGCTTCTTATTTTCATTTGCTTCTCCAAGTTCTCCACTGAAAATGAGATGTGTAAAACCAATTTAAAGTCAAGAGGGGAAGTTCTTCAGATCTCTCTGGCAGAAACTTCTGCTGCCTGAGAGCTGGAAGGGAGCTGTTTTCATAGATTGGTGTGGGCTGAGGGAATCAGATGAAGTGACACACGTGTGTGTAACAAAAATATGTGGAGGAAGAACAGCACCATGGGGCACTACAATTATAGAAGGGAATAGAAGAAAAGGAAGCGAAGTGGTTGGGTGAAGAAGAGTCAGAAGAGAGACATACGTATGAAGGAATAAAAAGACCTCATGAAATGTAAAGAAGGGCCAATTTCTTCCTATATAGCTTTAATTCCACTCAATTTTTGCTATCCAAAGAAAGAAGGATGGCTGAGAGACCTGAGCAGTCTTGACAGGAAGGACTAGATGAGGCTGTAGGGCTGCATTTGCAGAAGGATTTCCAATGAAGGCAGCTGCAGTGGTTGCTAATGGTGAAATGGTAAAAAAGCTGCTGATACTGTGGTACACCCCAGAGAAGTAGCGAGAGAAAGGCTGCCTCAACTGGACAAAAGCTCCATTATTAATAGATCCAAGGGAGCAAGAATATTAGAGGACAGCAGAGGATGAAACCTGCTTAAAACTTATCTGATCACTTAATTCTCTGCAAATCTACAGTAAGAGCACCAGGCCCCCTCTGTGGCCATATCACTGGGGCCTAAGGTGTCAGCACTGTGGGAGTCATTCTGGGACAACTCTGAGGCCTCCCAGTGATGTGCCACAGTGCAGAGTCAGCCCTTGACATAACAAACTCTCTTGGCACAAAGGAACCTGGCAAACTGAGGAGACAACTCCAGCATTCTTGTAATTTGTGGCACAAATTACTTCTACCAGAATCTATTCCAAGCAGCTGAGGGGCTCTATACACAGGGCACCTGTGTGTGTTGCCCAGGGCATTGGGCAAAGCTGGCACTAAACACTGTAGGATTCACTTTCTGTCTCCGTGGAGCCTGATAATCACCATGACCAAAAAGTGGGAAGTGACTCTCAGAATAAAAGAGCTTTCAAGGTCCAGTTTAGATATGTTGGTGCAAATTACAGTTGCTCCTCGATTTATCATTGCATTGGGAACATAACTGAGGAACTTGGTGTCATCTCTCTGACCATGCCACAAGAAATAATTCCAGCTGGACAAAAAGATTCAAGCCTTATTGTAGTAGAACACAGTTCTCTTATTTAAGGGTGGGGGGGTCACATTTTACGTAATATTGTTATGCAATGAGCTGTTTGCCACTGTGAAACTCAGTTTGAAGCAGCAGTAACATTACATCATTTCTCCATGGCTTAACCAAGTAGAGGGAACTGTGCCTGTGTGTGCCACTCTTTGAAAGCCAGATTGTCCCAAAATATTAGCAATGGCAGCAGAGGGAAAGGGATAAACTGTTTGGATCGAAGTAACAAGAATTAAAAAAAAAAACAACGAAACCACAAAAACTTAAATACAAAACATATTTCAGTAACATTCAGCCGTCATAGCTCTTGCAGGCAATTTCTCTTCTGTTTTGATATTTTAGCTCAACATGCTTAAGTCTTCAGAGGCTGCACTGACAAGCAAAAGTCTAATTACCATGTTTAGTTTGCTCTTTTTAGCATGCTCTGCAGGCCCTGTCATTATTTCACTGTGACAAGAAGTTGGGTTTTTTTCCTTGTAGCAAGTTCTTCACTATTCTTGTTAAAGTAACACTGCACCAGAGATTGCTTTGATTGCTTGATTATATTTAAATTACCATTAATGCTGTTCTCCTTTGAAACTTCTTCCTGTGTGTTTACTTTTATACATCTGGTGGGGAAAGGTATTTATTTTTTTTTTTGTTTACCATAACACACAAGAGAATACATAAATCAAATGCTTTGTCCCTAGGGCTTTACTTGTCTTGTCTTTACGCTGTATCAAAAATTTCAATAAAAATTGTTTAAGTAATAATCCTATAAAGACATGAAAGTAGAATGTGGCACAGTGACGAATTGCTGGGAGTTGGATATAAAAATAATATTTCGGAAAAAGAGATGAATTGTCACGAAAATTAATTTCTTCCTTCTTTATTTCTTTTTCTAACTTCAAGTTTAAATGGATTTGATATACAGAATCATATACTTGTGGAAAAAAAAATCTCTTGCAACGCAGTAGAGATGGATAAAACTTGTAAGGCATTTAAAAGACCCAGTTGTATCTAACGTACCCTCATTTTGAGTCTGATTTCAGCTATTATTTCTTCTTATTGTTACAACAGAGATATCTCGACAAACGTGGTTGGTTGCACTGGCAGTAGACTAAGATTCTCATAAGACAGATGTCTTACTACCAAAAATAGAGTACAAGATCACTGATTTGTATATTAGTGCAGGTTGCACATCAGTGGGGTACTGAATTTCGGTTTGCAAAATGTTGTTCGTGGAGAAAGGTGCTACAAAGAATGGAAGGAAAAAAAAACCAATCCTAAATTTGTAAAGATATGAAGTGAGGGAGGTGGGAAATAAGAAGCACTGAAACAACTTTGCATTTTCTTCTGTGAAATCAAAAGACCAAAAGCCTAATCACATTGTCAGTCAGTAACCAGGCTAGTGCAACAGGGAAAAAGCAGAGATGAGAATGGAAATTTTAACAATGGCAAAATGTCTTACAATTTTATTGATCCTTTCAGTTCATCCAACTCTCACGTGACTCTTTTCTTTCGAGTCTCCCTCTTTTTTTGGTGGGTGTTTTGCCTGTTTGTATTCATGGCTTTGCCTCATCCCGGGCATTTTTGCCTGAAGTGACATGGCTTTTCTACTCTTCTGCTGTCTTCTCCATCTGCTGCCTGTCTCCTGCCTGTACAGTCCCAAATCAATTCAGTTCCCACTTTCACACAGCGCTGTGGCAATGGCAGCTTGTGGCTGAAGAATCACACAATAGATATTGCAATAGTGACACTCCTGTCGTCGTTTGGGATAACGGTGATAAGCCTTGCACAGTTGCTACAGATAAAACTGGCTGTTTTCTGTCATATTAAACCTACAGTTGATCACCTAGTTCCTCTTTGTCTCTGTGGTCAGAGATTAAGAACTGACACAAAGGCATTAAATCCTATACTAGAAATTATGGGAACAGTGGCTTCTTTTCAGCTCAGACATTCTTTTGATCAAAACAAATATTTGCCTCACTGTAAAGCTTATTATAAGCCACCACACCTATTGCTTCGCTGCCATGGTATACACTTTAAAAAGTACTGAAATATCCAACCAAAAAAAGAAGTTTGATATGAAACCATGTTGCAATAAATACATAAACAGGTCAAATGCAACAAGAAGATTCTAAAGGAGGTCAAAGCGTAATCAGCATCCAGAGCCAAAAAGTTCTTGCACAGTTTCACTCAGATACTTGTAATGAATTTTCACTGCTTTGTCTATACTTCGTTTTCCTTCTCAATAGCAGGTAGGAGATGTATTTTTGTTTGTTTGTTTGATTTTAAACTACTGGGGATGTCTGCAGATAAGAGAACTCCCATGTCCTCTCTGCACTGTTTTGCATGTTTTTTTATGGATTTGCTGTTTTGGATGTTTGTGCTTGGAGCGCTTGGTTGGTCATACAATGCAGTATGAATAACAAGTGTCAAATTCTCACAAATACTCGTGTGTGTGTGTGTGTGTGTGTGTGTGTATTTTGAAATGACTGAAATGTTATTTTTTAAGCATTCAGCTTCAAAGATCCACTTACCATTCAATGGTTACATTAATATAAGCACAGTTTTAAGCAGAAGAGTTCATTCCTTATTTTGATGTAGGATCAGTCCTGCTGTTTCATCTAAACCTTATACTCTGTCATGTAGTAAAGCTGACAGGATGACAAAAAGAAAAAAGACTTTAGTGCTAACAAACTTTGTTTCCCCTTTTGACTTCCCCAGTGTCACTATTTATTTAAAAGGGGAACAGATCAAACACATATATGATATTTACAAATAACAAGACATTAAGAAAAAGAAAATAAACAAACCAACCAAACAAAACTCCTACAGAATTAGCAATTACAGTGCTGCTAAAGAACAGGGATTCAGTTGGGGTGATCCTGTGCTACTTGCAAACATCTTTACCCCATGGGCTATGAGACCTTTCCTCAAAGAAAGGCAAGATATAAGGTTCCTGTGAACCACTTTCACTCTCTGCCTTTGAGAAATGGAAAATTAATTGTCAGAGACCAAAACCCAAAAGCAACAGAGAGAATGCACCCCAGATCTTGTCTTCTTCTCCCTCCCACTCTCCCAGCTTTGACACAGCAGAAGCAGCACTTGTGCATGGTGCTCTCCTTGGCTGCTGTGGCTGCAACCCTGGCTTTGCCTACAGTGATCCCAGCAGCTCAGCCAGGGAGCAGCCCCCAGCACTGCCAGGAGCCCTCTGAGAAGGTGTATCCCTTGGGGAGGAGACAGAAAAGCTGGGAGGCACAGCAGCGCTGTCAGTCAGAGGGAGCAGCACGGCGTTGCCCCCTCACTGATGCTGAGTGCCTCATCCTTGTTCTCAGGAGACTGGAGCTCACAGGACAGTTTTTGCAAGCTTAAACGTTTTTTAAACTGTGCATATAAGCCAAGATAGTGAAAGGAAAAGCAGGCAATGTTCATCACATCTGCTAGATAGCTGTAAGCTCAATGACATGCAGTGCATTCATCTAAAACTTTAACGGCCAGACTCTTCATACTCACCAAGGAAAATGGGAGGGGAAAAGCTTCAAACTGTGCCTGATAAACTGTAAGGAGAAATTTCCTTCTCAGTACAAAGTGCAGGGGTGGTGACATATATAGAAGGAATTAATCCCTGCTTCACCTCCTCACTGGAGACTGGTGGGTAACTTCGAATCATTTCCATTACTATGCTCTAGGCTGGTTCTAGTTGTGCAGGCAGGCAGCACAAAACCACATGGTTTTAGAAGAAGGAAAACATAACATTATTTGTATGTTACCTGTGGTCTTAGACACTGCTTTCAAACTGGAAGGCTGATGGAAGGAGCCAATAGTCCAAGCAACTGTCCTTAAAGGGAATTGGAGGATATTCCAGCATCTGACTTTTTGTGTCTGGCAGGTGGAACAATTTTTCAGGGCCTGTTTTTCTACAATCTATACTATTTGAAAAGAGGATATAAACAGTGGCTTCTCTGAAGTTAACAGAAGTTTTGATATTGACTTCAATGGTGCCAAGATTTCATAAATATGTTTGTTTCTTCTGTTTACTAAAGTGCTATTTTTGTTTTCAACATGGCACCTTAAGGTTGATCTCTGCACCCCATAAGATTAAATGGGCCTCTGCACTGTACAGAATATAACTTCTCATTGTTAGCCACTCTGTCTGCTCTATCTCACATCAATGATCAGAGGAGAAAGTCCTGCTACAGCAAGTTATTTTGCCCAGAATACAGGTGCATTCAACATTGCAGGATCTTATGGGGGAGGGGATGTTTTTTATGAGGGAAACTATCATAGCAAAGAAGTGATCAGATTTTGAAATGTCCAAGCTTTTCTTCTGCTCTGATGAGAGCAGGCAATTCACCTATTCTTAGGCCAACATCACAGGTATGTACAAAATGACAGCATATGGGACTTAGGAAGGAGATGGTCCTATCGAAAAGTCCAAAAATCAAATCATTGTAGAATGAAGGGCACAAAATAGGCTTAAGATTGTGCAATAGCTTTGCAGTGAAAGAAGTCTTAGACTTAAATCCGTGAGCTGAATTTGGTGACCATCTTAAAGAGAGGCAATAGATAAAGGAGATTAACCCTTAAATTATTGCATGCTGTGAGGAGCAGCCTGCAGATCAAAGATTTCAAGTTGCTGGAAAAGAACTTTCTTTTACAAGAAGTCAGAGAATGAGACAGAGGTGAGTTGGTACTGGCCCTAGTTAGCTCCAATCCCTCAGGAAAATTGCTCAGAGTCCTAAGGACTGAGAGGTACTTGGCAGTAGCAATCAATATGATGCAGTGATTGATTGCTAGACACAAGTTCAACTATTAAACTCTAATGCAGAATCTCAGAGCAAATATTTTAGAAATTTCAACCGTGTTAAAAAGGATTAACTGGAAATATTGTCTTAAATTTTAAAAGCGCAGGTATGTAGTTGTAGACTGGAATGTATCTAAGTCAATTTTATTAAAACTGCACTTATAGGCCACTTATTTACTTGTAAGGACTTTTGTGGGGGGACAATGTTTTTTAAGTCCCAGAATTTAGTTACTAAGCCACAACAGAAGTTGTGTGTTCAATTTGCTTTTCTCTCTTATTAGTCATATTATGTGCAGAACATGAATTGATTTGGCATCAACATCAGTTCCTGGAAAGGCTTAAATTCCCAATGCATTCAGATTTGTTTAGTGGACAATGTATTGCATTACCTATAGTAAGCATTAATATTGTATTTGTACATCTCTGTCTACCAAAGGAAGTCCTATCTTTTGTTCTTTGTACTTACCGGGGTCTCAACTATTTTAATGTACACTCTTAACTTTTAATAAATCCAAGAGAATTGTCTACAACTACTAAACCCAGAACAGTGCCATCAACTCGGGAGATTCATCACCCATACTGCACATTTCAACTCCTTTTACTTCACATTTGTTTTCCTGGAGCTCTCCCAGAAGCAGAATGAAAACTTCAAGGAAGTAATACAGTAATAATTTTATCAATAGTAAAAATTAAAATTTCCATCCGTGACACTGCGCACGTCATGAAGTATTATAATGCCCAATAGTGTGATTTGATTATATTGTAAACTAATTATACTTAAAACTTTTCATCTTTTTTACCATCCTAACATGCTGCTGATATCTATTCTCCTCATAGCACGGCGTATACAATGGCAGAAATTATGGCAGTTCTAACTGATAATGATGCCAGCACAAAATCAGACACGACTTCCTGGAAACTCAGGCTGAAATCCACAGCTGGATCCGTGCAAATGTTCCTTCTGGAAGTTGATAGGAACTTCTTACAATGTACTTATCCAAGGACGGATTTTAGCCCTGGTGTCAGTAGCTGTGCTCTTTTCACTGTCTAGATTCTAATTACAAGTCCTGCCTTTAGTCTGAGCCAATCTTAAAGCTGCACAACACTTCTCATTTCAGGATGTTGTCATCACACTGTCGCTTAATGTCACATTTTTCAAGCTGCTCGTGTCTCCTTTGGACTAATTTCTGGTGTGTGTTGGGGTCTGTGGGATGAGGGGGAGGGGATTTTTTTTACAAATTATCTTAGCTGTTTCTAGGGGCAGGATAAGGTTTTCTTAGCGTTGGGTTGAAAACTCTAGCTTTTATTTGCTCTGCAGAAAACATTTGGCAAAGTGGCAGTAATAGCAGATGGTATAGAGTGGGGCAAGAGACAGTCACCTTCATGTAATGGACACTTCTGTGTTATTCCCATAAAAAAGTTTCATAACCAGACACATTTTAATTTCTGAAAAATCTCAGTTTCATGTGCTGAATGAGCAATTTTTAAGGGGAGACAAGGCAGTAATAGAGATAGAAAGCACAAAATACCTTCAGAGGAGGCAGCAGTCATTGGGTAACAGTGGAAGACAGTGGAGGATGCAAACAGAATGACACTCTACACAACAAAGAAGCACATAAACATGTTGAGCATCATCTAATAGTTTCCCTTAAAATCCCCTTCACAGGTAATGAGAATGAAGAAATCAGAGAGGTGAGTCATGAAAGGATCTACTGGGTGAACTGTCTGATGGAGGAAGGTGTGCATGAGATCATGTTTTATAGCCAAAACCATTTTGTCCTTGACTGATAAACTAAGTGATGCAGAAGTTCTCGGCATGGAAAAAGTAATGGTCCTAAAATATCTTGGGAAAAAAACCAGCCTTTCTTTTCTGAGTGGAAGGGAGATGTCCCCTGCTGTGTTTCAGTGCCTCATGACTGTCCTCAGCATGCTTGATAAAATCCTCAAAGCTTGAGCCCCTCTTTACTCCAGACAGTGACTGGGAGCTCCTGAAAAGGAGCTGGGGGCCAGTTCAAATGCCTCACCTTCTGAGCTGTGAACTTCTGTCCAGGGACCTCTCATCAGGAGCCCACACATCGTACCAGGGTTCAACACCCTGAGGAAGGAGGCCTTACCCCTTGTATCAGAAATGTTGGAAAGAGTCCAGAAAGGTTTTACCAGTTTCTAGAAGCAACACAAGCTCCTGGTCCTAAACAAAAATCACAGTGTAGGGACTAACCTTGGCAGCTTGATGACATTCTGTGCAGCAGTGGAAAACCCGGGAGAGCAGAGCAGCTCTTATTAACGTGTGATCAGCTTCTCTCCAAACTGTTTGTAGCACTGAAACCAAGCCTCTGAAAGGCACAGGCAGCAGTGCAAGGCTTTCACTACTTCATTTCCCTCAGTACCTTATAAGACATCCTAGGTTGTTCCCAAATGCACAGGCATTTGGAACAACCTGTCTCTCCCTAAGAAATCTTGCTGAAGACACAGGTATAGCACCATGAAATCAAATGGCAAAGATGTTTAAAGTCAGGCCCAAGGTTCTCCTGTAACTCCCATCCTTGAAGTCAACATTGATTATCTGTTCTCAAGAGTACCTGGTGTGCATTCATTTTTGTATTATCAGGAATTAGCTGTTGATGTGAGCTGCTAAGATCATGCTTAAACTGGGTATCTGACTAAATCAAATAAAATGTTCTATTTTCTCTTGAACTGCAGTTTTTCCATTTGTAATTTCTGCCATTTCTTTTCTCTGTTGTTTTCTGTTTGTTTGTTTGGTTTGTTTTGTTTTTTTAATTTCCTCAAATCCAGTTCCTTGGAAATGTAGTTCTTTGAGGTTATTAGAGGGGGACTCATCATTAGCAAACATTGCAGTCACAGGCCTTACAATAATATTTTCCAATATTATGGCTATTGCACAGACTCAAATAGACTGAAATGGCTCCAAAAGAGCCTAATTTACCACCAAAAGGAGTTTAAAGTAGGTTTTAAAAGAATTGTCTGTGATTTTGTTTGTGAAAGATGGCATTAAAACCATATAACAACAATGAAAAAGACACAGAATCTCAAAATGGTGTACAATAAACTAAAGCAGTTTTAAAGATCATCACACTAAATTTCTGTCTGACTGAGTCCCAAACATGTCTCAGTGTTATAACTTTGATAACTCCTATTTGTGAGTTAAGTCAGTTGACTGTCAGTTGTTGATAAAACGTTAGTGTTGCATTGTCATTACAGCTCTGTGGCAAGGAATCACACAATGAAAGAGAGAGTGAAATGACATTATCGGGAGCCACTATCTCAGAATATGTTTCAAATTTGTATACAAAGCCATTATGGTCCCCTGCTCTGGCTGCTGCAGTAATGTTTTACAGTACAATTTCATCTGCAGATGTTGCCAAAGGACAATATTCCGCCGCGTTGACTGATGCGTTTCTCAGGAAATAACCTTCTGGTTTTCGTGGGACTTGATGCTGCATAAGATGCCATTCACCATGAATAAAGGTGTCAAAATATGACCTGGAGTTATTATCTGTATAACCTAAACCTTGCTAAAGCAATGAGATACCCAGATTAATGGCTAATGCCTGGGATAATATTCCTATCTTAACCCATGCTGTCTGACCAAAGGTGAATAATAACGTGTGCATAGTGTGTCATCAGACTCTGAAATACAGTTGCAATAGTATGAAATTTCAGAATAAATATCCACCTTCATTCTCTTTTATTCCCCTTGTGAATTTAAGTCAGTTCCCTAAAATATTGTTTAATATGATTTCAGAGATTTAATAGCATCTATTGACCAAGAGAGGACAAATGTCAGTTCTCTCCCCATCTTGTTCTCTGTAGGATAAGTTTGTTTGAGAATGCATTTTATTTTTAGTTTTACATTAAGAAACATCTTCTCAATTATCTTCGAAGCCATCAAACAGCTTTCCCCAGTTAATGGGAGGTCTTTAATGATACCTAACAACATGTTCTATATAGTACTTTGGGATGCTTTGAATATTAAAAGCATTACAACAAGCTAGATTCTATTTTTGTGCTGGCTTGTATCATTTTCCACACCAGCTGAATTGCTAATAACAGCAAAGTCTAACTCACATAGGCACAACATGAAAAAAATTTAATAATAAGTGATAATTATGTTATTAAGTAATTTTGAATGCTACATGGACATTAAATAAGAACTTACTGATTCCATAAAGTAGTCCAGCTTATTTATGAATATTCTTATAGAAAAGAGAATAAAATTAGCTATCATTCCTTTGATAGTTCAAAGTCTTTCATTATTGTCTCTGACAAATTTTTCATGCTTGCATAATTATTTAATACAGCACAAGCAGGTCTGACAGAAATGAAGTCCATATCCATAGTTCAGCAATCTGGGTTCCCCATTGCATTTACAGTAACTATGTACAAATAAAAGGCCAGAGCAACCTAGTGCCAAATTTTGTGTTGATAAATCCAGATTAGGTCCAAAATTCTCTCCTAAGTGAACAGAGACAAGAAGAATTTCAACTAATGGTGAGATTCATAGCAACCCCAACAGCACAAGTGTTCCCAAAAGAAATGTGCCTTTGAAGTGTTGACTCAGGGCTATAATCTGTTTATTCTGTGTAGGAAATGCAGTTTTTGGGGAGGCTGACTGGATTTTAGGGCAGTAGGACAAGAAGGCAGCATATTATCACTACCCTAAAATTATGCCAAGATAAAATTAGCTGGAGCCAGAAGTGCAATTCTTGATCTACCTTAGTCAGAAGTAGTTTAAGTTTGTGGCTTTGACCTTCCTGTGAGATGTGCTATGCAGACAGCCGTTCACCAGTCTGGGGCAAAGAAACTCTTAATTACAACCAGACTGCAAAAATATCCATAATTCAGAGGGGACAACCACACAAACAGAAGGAAATTAAGAAAATTGTGATTCTAATTATTAATGAGGGTGCTTATCTGGTAAGAAAGCAATAGAGGTGATATTTAAGAAGGGAAGTCTTCCATTTCCCAGACGGAAGACGTGTTATTAACTTTTTCAAAAGTGAAAGTGAGAGTGACATCATCTCCTCTGGTTACAGTTTTGATAGAAGTGCCCATCACTGCTGTAATTGCAAAGGCAATACGCTGAATTTGCCCAGCAGAACAGACTTCTCAAAGCGTAGAAAATGGTCTCAAGGCATGAAATTGTTGCCATTAGCTCAGGTATGATGGCTGTGCTACTGGGTATATACATTTGCAGAACTCAAACAGCCTAGAAAATAAAAGTTTAGGTGCCAAGAGGGTCTCACAGGCAGAAATGGATGTTTGGGGATTTATGGCTCAGATCGTAGCTTTCAAGTGTTCTTATATTGCACTTGAGGGTGTCCAGCAGGGTACCTGACCAAAGCCAAACGTGTTAAAAAAAATTGTGAAGAACTTGAGAGAGAAAAAATAAATTAACTCAACTCTGAAGGAACGCACGTTGACACCTTTTCTTCTGTCATAACTTTATCACAGGAGTGTAGCTCATGCAAACACAGTGGGATCTTTCCTTTGCACTGGCTTCAACTCTGGGAGAGTTGCACTCAAGAACTGAGAGGTCATCCTTCTGTAAATGTGTCAAAATATGCACAGCAATGAAACAAGCTGTGTTTTAATAAGCATGTGCATGTGTGTATGTGTACTGAAACACAGCAAAAGCTGCAACAGGGTAAGCAAAGTGGTATATCTAGTAGATAGATGTGTTGGAAGCAGAATTGCAAACCTTACAGACAAATAAATATCCTCCATAATTACAAAATATAAGCAACTCTGTTAAAAAAAAAATAGTTTAATTCCAGCTAAGCTATCTTTGAAATGAGATGTGAGTGTAGTTTTCTGAATGTTTTTGATGTTGACAACAAACAATTGAAATTGCTCTTCAATTGAACACCACAGTAGGGGAGAAAAAAAATGATCTTACACTGCAGATTTCAGATACCTCAGATATGATCTGTAAAGCCTGAGGTTATTGACAACTCAATACCCTTAATTTGGTGGGAAAATAACTCAAGGCAATCTTTATTGACTTTTACTATTATGATTAGCCACAGAAAGGAGTATTTGGGGTAGCTGGGATCATGAATTTTTTTAGGGTACTTTTCAAGGGTTTGGTTCCTTCTTGTTTTGGATTTTGAGTAGTTCTTTACTTTTTTTTAAATTGACTGACTGATCATCAAGATAGAGTATTTCTTGCAATTGAAATACAGAATGAGCTTTTGACATGCAGAACACTGTCATGAAACTCTGAGGTCCTGTTTTAAAGTAATTATTTAGCTTTTCTTTGAACAGCACTCTGTGAGAGATTATGGAAAAAAAAATCATTATAAGGTTGCACATCAGTCAGGATACTTTCTGTCCCTTCTCTTTGATTTAGACATAACAAATCAAAGATTGCACTTGGGAGCTGCATGTTGCTGTGATGGATCTCTGGAGAGGAGGAGAGAAAAAATGAAGTTAAAAAAAAAAGGGGATAAGAAATGTGAGGAACAAAAAAAAAGTTTCAGCAAGTGTTGGTTTTGCTGTCAGTCAAATAAAAGGGAAGGGACAATTTGATGTATTGCAAGATCACAGCCAAGGATAAAGAAACAGAAGTTCTCCCTGATAGAAACAAACACACGCACACATTAATTTAGATTCACTCAGTTTTTTGGATTTCACTGTTTTTTTACAGACAAGAGCTTTCTCTGTGTTCTGGTGATATGCCAGTGCACCAGTGTATCTCTTGAGCATGTAATGCACACATTCCATGACACCAAATTATATCCGGACGTTGATAAAGCTGAGAAATGAGAAGCAAATAAGGATATTTTCCCTTAATTTCAGAGCTATTAAAGGATATAATCTCTTAGTGCCTCAAAAGACTTGACTATTGAACTTTGGCTGTAAGTACCACTAATTAGAGGTCTGTAATGCTTGATATGCCTTGAGAAAAAAAAAAAATAAATTCCACAACCCAGTTCATTAAAACTGGGATGTTAGCTCACTGCAAACAGCTGCCAGCATGGGCAACTGGGGAGTGCATGTGGAATGAGAGGGGGAAAGCTGCTGTGAATGCAGCCTAAAGAAGGTGCTGCACCAAAGCAAGCACACTGAGGTACAAGAGGGTGAGTCTGGGAAACTTCCACAGGAGGAAATGGCAAAGATACAACACTTTGCTTCAGGAGTCCCCTCTGATAACTCCATGACATTTTCCCCTCGTGTACACTTCTCTGTAGTGACAGGACAAGCATTACTTCAAGCTGTGCTCTTGCAATTAGCTGCCTTAATTGCATAAAACCTTTTTTACCTGTGGCCGTACACAAAAGCTTCACCACAAAATGCTTTGTGCTGGAGCGAAGGGGCTGAGGGAAACATGTCGTTAAATTGCAATCCAAACCCAGTGCAAAACTAAAAACTAAAACTCTACTTTGCCCTAGTAGAGCTGTGATGTTACAACATGCTCAGATTGACGGTGGAAGCGTCTCAATTTCGTTTTTAACAGGCTGCCTTATGGAAATCTGTATCTAAGTGAGAGAACTCATTAAAAAGTGTAGCAGAGAAAAGTGTGGAATTAATCTATGAACTTTTATTCATGACTATCTGGTCTTAGAAAATTATTTGACATTGCATATGGATGTCAAATACTTGCAGACTGAACCCTATTGCATATAACTATCACTCCCAGCTTGCAGCTATTACAGGCTTACACTTGAACTTTCTTAACCATACATATAGCTTAACTGTGCCTTTACATGTGTACACCCTGCATGCAGAAATAACAACTTGAAGAAAGGGCATGTAAATTTTAATTGAGTACTCCTTTTTTTTTTCTGCCTTTGAATACGCATCTCCTCAAAAGCAGAACATATGCTTTGAAGTTGAAACTTGTGTTCCCTGTGTGTCCGGTGAATAGAATACAAAAAATGCAAGTATTTTGTGTATGGGTGGGTGAAAGGAACCCAAGTGAATTTTTAGGTAGGATTATTACAGCTGAACTAATGAAATTCTGTATTTTTTATTCAGTGCAGCAGGTCCTGGTCACTGCTTAGTGCAGGAAGTGCCTTTTTTTAAACCTGTGAACCAAACTTGAGTGTTGGATTCAGCTCTCCTGACTGGTGTGGCCTGTTGCCACTTGCAGGATTTGTTCTTTACACGTAATATCCCTGAAAAACAATACATGCTCCAAATAATGTGCTATAAATAAAACTTTGCCCGTGTTTTCCTTAGTTTTTAAGTGAGACCAGGGATCTGTAGGATCCCTGCACATGAATCTGCAGGATTCTGCCCCTGCAAAAACTGGGAAGTAGAGAAGGATAAGCTCATTGGTGCTTATGAGACATCCTGCATTTCTTGCCTTCCTGTTCCTCTTAGTCCCTCAGAAAATCTCCCACCAGTTGTAGTCTCTGAGGAATAGTGAGAATTCACACTGTCTCACAACTCTTTCCCACCCACCCTTCCTTTTACCTTAAAAAGTGAAGATTTTTCAAAAAGAATTGATGAACTTAGATAAATGTGCATTTTGGTCAGAGGAAAAAATTAACCCTGCTTTTTCCTAGATACAGTCTGTGTTCCTTGTCTCCCCAGAGGGGTCATATTGCATGGATTCACTTCCTTCTGAATTTATAGTGATTTACAAAACTGAAATAAGGCTGGTGGGAGCCTTCTAGGACCTTGATTGGGATTTTTAAAGGAGATATTTTTATCAAATGGATGGGGTTTTGTTTTTGTATTTTTTAAAAGTAGATGGGGATATACAATCTAAACGTTTCTCCTGTGTCTAAAAACATAAAGCCTTTAGCTATATGTGGACTTGACATGCTATTTGTTCCAACTACATGTCAGTAATGTACAATCTGACAACAATATTTATTTATACATCTCTTAAAATACATTTTACTGTAAACTGTAAGTCTTTCTGGTTTTAATCTAGTTTGCATGAGATAAAAAAGAACATTAGCTATCAATAAATAGAGATTCAAATCACATAAACACTTTCTCTAAAAAAAAGCAGTCAATTGGGAGCATTTTATTCACCCCATAACCCTACGTGGCTCCAGCCACAAAAGAAACATATTTTTCTAAAGATATGTGCATTGATTTTAATTATATCAGATCAGCATAAACCAGTTTATTTTCAATAGATACTGACATTCCAATATTCCACAACATATCGATTCTAAATTTTTTTTGGAACAGTTATAAAGAGAAAAGAAAATGCAACAGAGGCATGCAACACAGCCTGCTCAACGGAACCAGGTAAATCACACTTTGCAAAATCATTTTCCCCTCTAATAGAGTCAAAAAATGGTTATTATTCTTTAAGGTTGCTGCACTTTAATTTATTCTTTCATTCCCAAGTGCCTAAGCAGTTTTCTCAAACGTTGCACAGTCCATCATATGTTGCATCTATTTTCTGTTTGAGAGAAATTGTCTTGATTTTCATAACAAAATAATGACACTTTGTGCTATTGTGATAACACTACTGCAACAATCTGAGATATCCACTAGCGCTTCCATCTCTGCCTTTGTGCCCAGTAAACTGAGATTTCATCAGCACCATCCTAAGCCAGTAAACTAGAGCTGAAGCAATGGTCAAGCAGTATTTTGCATAATAACAATGCTATTCAGATGGTAATACCTCTTTTGTACAGAAGGACCTCTTTCCTTTTGGCATCAATAATGTTTTAGATCAGAGAGATGTGACAACTGATCT
Source organism: Manacus vitellinus (assembly GCF_001715985.3). Classification (NCBI taxonomy): domain Eukaryota; kingdom Metazoa; phylum Chordata; class Aves; order Passeriformes; family Pipridae; genus Manacus; species Manacus vitellinus. The sequence goes on along the minus strand of NW_021940498.1, from coordinate 7,103,950 downwards.
TGCAGAATGTGGCTGCTGCTCACTTAGCCAAGAATAGCCTAAGCCAATTGTTCAGGTAGAAAGCCCAACTGTTTTTCTCAGCGTTGCAAAGAGCTGGCTAGCAAAGCAATTTTCTAGTTTTGGTACCACATTAAAGCTTGAGGGTTTTTTGGGAATTGCAATTCCTGAAATGGCCATCTCTATCTCCCTACCCAGACCTCTCCTTTGAACCATGCCAGCCAGACATTTTCCTTCTTTCACTTCTATCTCTTTCTACTGAAACTTCCAGCCTCCCAAAACTTCAGCACCTTCTTAGGAACATCAAGTGACTTGGCAGGCTAATTGCTTTTCTGCTCGAAGAAGTTATCAAGTGAGTACACTATTTTCTATAGTAATTACAGAATGACCCCAGGGCAGAATGTGTACAACAATAAACCTCAGTAAGAAGGCAGATATTTGCTACTGTAAGTGGATAAAACTCCTCTGATGTCAATGGGGTTGTATCTATTTCTGTGGGCAGATAATTTGGCTTGCATTAGTAGGTCGTTGGTGGACACTTCCCTTGTCTTTTTAGGAAGTATTCCTATGTGAACTCCACCTCTCATTGCAGGAAAGCAATTACACCTTTTTTACCTCCAAGGTTACGATGGCCAACACTGTCTTAGAACCAACAGTAGCAAATTTAATTCAAATAATTCTCTCCTTTGCCAACGTATGGATCAGGCTGCTCACTTTCATTTTGGAATATTTCAAACTGCTGCTTGATAAAATCCCCAGATGGCAGAGAATTTAGCTTTCCTTCCTCAGTCAATAGCAAATGTATGCTCCTTTGATTGCCTCTATTAAAAATCTCAGGTGCAATTACATAAGAGAAAATTTTGTTCTCTTTTCCACATATTCAGTTGAAGATGAAATTTGTCTGTCCATTGCTATAGGATAAGGACTTTAATGCTACAAGGAATGGATCAGCCTGTTGCTTGTTCAGATTTGACTGCACCAAAGTGAAGCAGGAGCCACAACTGGTCGGGTGCGTTTGTCAGCGCCCTGCAAGACAAGGGAAACTGCAAATAGTAACTTGAAGTGAGAGTTGTTAGTCTGATTATAGCCATAAAACCATCTTCACAGCAAGGGATGAAGGCAACAGGGATGAAAGGGATTGCTAGGGGTCAGATGCCCAAATGAGATGCCTTGAAAGAAACCCTGTGGGCAGTCAAACACAGAGTTAACCCTGACACTGCAGAAAAGTTTGTCTTGTCTAGACTGATCCTATTTTTAAGGTTACTAGAAAAAAAGAATAGCATGGAAAGATAAATGGTGACAGAGCTGGATCTCAATGTCTACGTCATAACAGATCATCAAATTCACACACATATATCTGTCTCATTTATCTCCAGGAAACTGATATTTGAAAAGCCCATGGGTATAAACAGGAAGGTCTGCCATGTGAGCTCATAGAGCTATAAACAATCAAATCAGCTCTCTGAAGGAATAGTAACCAAGGTCCTGACAAGGAATCTCTGTTGATTGAGATATGTGACGTGGTGATACCATCCCACCTTTGTGGCAAGCATTTTAACAAATATTATAACACTACCAAGGCAGGTCCCTGCATTCATCATCAGAACTCTGACATGTTCACATTTTGATGCCTTTTTTTTTTCCTAAATAATAAACACTTCCAAGGAAGACCCATGGCAATACATGAGGATTAAACAGAGAGGTAAAAGAATCTTGGCTACATGTACTAAAAGAAATATTGAAACTGAACCCTCACACATGTTCAAACTCATGCTCTTCCGGATTCTAAAATCAACAGTATAACTTGCACTGTTTAAATAAAAGTTAAAATTTTCTTATATGTCAATGCTGAAAAAAAAAATTTGCAGTTATTTCTAATTATCAAGAGCAATGATGCTAACCACTACTTCTGAATGCATTTGTTGTAGTGAGCTGTCTGCATTTCTGTTTCTCTAAAACAGTTCACAAATAATCCTGTCAGATTCATTCCTTTTTGTGTTCAAACAGGGTTTTTTTTTTTCTGTTCCACAGGTCAGGTGATACTTTGCTAGTCTTATCTGTGCCATGTGTGACTCGATTTGAAAAAACGACTTCAAGTATATTTTGTTTTTGTTTCTTTTTAGTTTTGAAATGGCATTTTTATTTTTAAGTGACAAAGATACTATGTGCTTTTTTATGCAGTGTCTTGCTATTTTAAAGGTTCTCATGTCATTGTAGATACTCTAATGCCATTTCACTCAAAGAAAGATGGCATTTATTTGGAAGGGATTGAGTCATTGTCAGCTACCTGGAAGACTGGTATGAATCCGACATCGCTCTGACTGGCCCTGTTTGTTTATTTATTTGCACTTCAATTTCTGTCAGAAGTTCTAAATAAATTTACAGTAAAAACACTACTGCTGTCACCAGAAGTGAAAGGGTTTTAGTGAACACAGGTGGCATTAGTGAATACCAACAGCAAACATTGCCATGACTTGAGGGAAAAAAAAAGAAAAAAGTGAGAAGGGAGACTTGGCAGGTTACCCAGAGAGTCTAATCCACATGGTGGGGGGGAAATTCAGACTAGAAGTCCTTGAGCTCTCCATGAGAATGACTGGCTTCTTCCCTTGAAAAGATAAGTACATTTACCTCAGCACCCCAGCTGTGAAGTTACAACTTGGGGAATGATTTGCTTGTCAACACCAAAGGTTACAGCAGAAGAAAGAGGCCCGAAGATGTGCTCACAAGAAATCCTGATGAGCCACCTTAGGAAGTGTGTTTCCATCGTTTGTACATCTCCACAACAGTGGTGTTTATAACACCTTGATCCAATTCATCTGTTCAGCCTGCACGTAGATTCATTGTTCATTATCCTGAGATCACTTCCTAATCTCCAGGTACTTCACAGTCCTGACTCTTCTACAATGTCAATAGGTTTTGAAAGTAAGAAAACAAAGTACTCACTGCTTTAATTTTGATTTGCTAAGTGAAGTTAATGGTAAGAACCCTTTTCTCTGTGGTATGACTTTTAATATGACTATTAAAACATATCTCACATTGAAGTAAGGAAAAATTTCAGACTTGCTAGTAAAAACTTTCACGTTTTCCAGCAGCCTAGGTAGCAGTTTCCTCAGACATTTTACCCCATAGATTATGTATCTGTAAGCAGTACCTGTAAACAGACCTTTTTTTCCCCCAGGGCACTGAAGTTTCACTTCAGAACAGCCATAAGTCCTTTAATCTTCATAAGCAAAATAAAAAAAAAATCTCAATAGTTGCCTGCTATTTACATTAACCTTCGAAAAGGTCTTCTGTGTTCTATATATTCAAGACAATTTTCACCTTTATCTGAAAAATTCAGATTGATACTAAAAGCTGCATGTTTCCAAACCAGTACCACTCCTCATAAATTATCCTTTTCCAACAGAACAGTTGTGTTGAGAGTTGTTTTACAGGAAAACAAAACAAAAAGAAATTGAGACACTATATTTACTAGTATGTATATATCATCCCATTATAAATTACTCTCTGTCTGACCAGTTACCTTTAGATACAAAAGTTTCTAACAAAAATGCACTCGGGCATTAGTTGCTTTTAGACTCCTGGGTTTAAAATGTGTCTGAGAGCAGATGTTCCAGGAGAGGGTGCAAATTTCAATTCGGTGAAGTCTAGCTTTTTGGAACCTGGGAATAAGATACTTTTGAAAATTTTATCCATTTTTTTTTTTTTTTTTCACAGAATCTGCTGAGCTGGAGAGGACCTACAATTTCCTTACTGGTCGTACTTTTGCGTCCATACTTTTTTGTTAGATTCTTCTTTCATATCTTTTTTTCTCATCATATACATTCTTTCCTTTATAATATTCTTTCTGTTTTGTGTGGTTAAAATCAGTTTGCAGTAGAGGCTTTAGGAAGAGCTCCTTTGAATATCAGAGAAAAAAAGAATGGAATACCAGAGAAAAGAGAATATGACCTTATCCAGTTCTTGTGTGTACATATATATATCTGAACAAGAAAATGAAGTAATTAACATTACCTCTTTATTGGTTAGCTTACCTGCTTCTCAGAGAGCGGACTCCTGACTTACCAAAATCTTGTAAAGAATTTAATCTGTATTCTAGAGGTTTCCCTAGATGTCTAGAAGCAATTTCAACTTTTCCCTCTTATATCAAGAAGGAAATTCAAGCCAGTGAGTGAAGAGCATTCAGAGCAAAAGGCATTACATTCAACAACACTTTAAAAAAATTAGGCATGCAGTGAAAATGCAGCTTGGAGGTAGAATGCACGTTTTGGGCAATTATAGGCGAGAGATTTTTTTTCAGGTAGCACGTTATTTGTGCTGTCTCATTAAACTGACAGCTTCTTAGACAGGGGAGAGCAATTTGACTTAATACGATATTTATTGCATACATATTGCCATTTGGACACTGTAATTCTTTAGTGGAGTAAAATTAAAAGCATGGGTTAATTGTGGGTATAGCCAAAAGTGAATTTCAGGAGAGATGACTATGTAGCAAGTCCCTTTAAATTAACAAGACATTGTGTGTGTGTGTCTGCAAGAAGGAAAACAAATGTTACCAGTCATAGGAGATATTTTGGCACACTAGTAATTGATTAAGTATTTTCATAGACTTCCGACTGTCTAATGTCTATATTCTTTTTGAAACTTCAGTGATTAACTTTGTTTGTTTCAAGAACCAAAGTACCTTCTGTGACCAGCACAACTGAGGTATTTGGACACATCTTCAAAAACATGATAATTTAATTGATTCCTTCTTGGTTTCCTTGTCTGAATCCATAAACTTCAGAAACAATGTCATACATTGTGTTAATGTCTTGTCTACTATGTGTTTATGTCCTTGTTACTTACTTTATTTATTCATTCTAAGCCTTTCACTTTTGTAATAAACTTTTTTGTAATGCAATAAATTCCTGAGAAAAATACTGCAATGTTACTTCAACTGCAATGTTAAATGATTTCATGGGATGTGTCACCCAGCATTCAGATTACACAATTTCTACTTAGAAAAAAACCAATAATACTGTATATCATAGGTAGAGGAAGAAGTTTATATTTAAACTGAATGGATTCAATGAATCTGTCAGACTACTAGGAAGAAATATGCCTTTTTTTGTTTAAGTGCTTTACTTAAAGCAGCTTCTCTAGAGAAGTTTAATATCCTTTGTAAGGGAAAAAGTTTATTGGTGGTTTTTCCTTTGTCAATCATGCTGTTTTTACCAGTGCTCTTTTTTACAGGAGAAATTCCTCAATAAAACCTTGCAAGTCATTGCTGAGTGGGCCCTGCACACCAGGTATTCCCAGAAATGGTACAAGAGGTTTGGGAGAAGACCTTTCGCTGTTTAAAAACGTTATTTTCTCCATCTGGCCACATGTAAACCCAAGTGTTTTCAATGTGTTTTGTCCTTGTCTCCTGTGTTCTTTTCTTTTCCCTTCTCACATCTCATTTTTCAGTGCTATGCCTCTACTTTCTGCACTTCCCTCCCTGCTCACTTTCTTTATTGCTCCCTCTTCCCATTTATTCAAAACCAAGGCAGGTGCTATGTAACCCCACAGGAGTACATTTTTCACTCTCCCTGAGTACTCTAATAGCTGTTTCTATCAATGCCTTATTTCTGTGCTGGACTTTTCCTGTGTCAACAGCCCCACTGAGTTTAGTGCATCTACACACCCAAGTGAAGTTACTCAAAAAAGGTTTTGAAGCATTTGCTGGATGAGAACCTGCAACCAGGGCTGGCATTTTTATAGAAATACTCAGCATGTGTTCCAGTCACTGCTTAAATATCAGGAGAGCCCCTCACAATAGGGTTTGTTGGACTGAAGTGATGCACAGACCTGTCTCAGGCGCTCTCTATTTACAAAGAAAAATAAGAGGAATTGCTGAGCTCAGAACTATGCTTGATCATATTGGAGGGAAAACAATAATGAATCGAACATTCTTGGGCAAAATTTGTGAAGACTAATGCAGAAAGTTAAAGGCTTTTTTATTAAAATTATAAAAAAGTATCAAAAATTATAGAAATACCTGGTGTTTCTCTTTCTGTGCGCTTCTGGCACATAGCATTATAGCTGAAAAGTGAAAAAGAAAGGGTTATGTTTTGCCCTTGAGAGTGATAATATGATTACAAGAAGACAGTTTCAGATCTGCTGAATATTTTAAACCATACACTTTAATGTGTGTTTCATTAACTTTGGGGTGGGAATGAAAAGAGGGCTCCTTCATGATTTTTTCTTTTTTTTTTTTTTTCTGTTCCACTTCATTATTAATCAATGATGCCAAGCTGTTCACCAGGATTGCTGCTAGCAGTCTTGAACAGCTTCTGCCAAGTGTGATTAATGCAGATCAAACAGAGTTTATTCAGAGGAAGAGATTGGCAGATAACATTTATCATCTCTTAAGAAAGTTGGGATTTCCAGACTGAGTCAGGTTGGTGATAAACTTAGAGGCTGAAGGATGTTTGACCTCCTAGTTTGCATATTTTTCAGAAGAAATTTGAATCCATTTTGATTAGATTTGAAACCTGAAGAGAAGCTCATTTACATGCAAAGCCTCTTCCAGTGGTTAACTTTGTTTTTAAAAGGACAAGGCATACTGAGACTGTTATCAGTGATTGTACCTTTTGTCATAAGAAGAAAGACTAAGGGTCACTCAGAGCAGTCTGCTGCTGGCCAAAACAGAATCCTCAGGCTATATGTAGTGTTGGGGGGTGTGTGTGGGGGGAAAGGCAGCTTGGATTTAATTCCTGGATGTGCTTTTTTACCTTGGGCAATCAGGCACTACCATTCTTTTTTTTCCCTTCGCTTGACAGTATAGACTTTTCAGAGGCCCAGGTTCAGAGGAGGGCTAAAACACAAGACAGCAGCCTTCTGTCTTAGGTGAATATCTTTTTAAATAATGAGAAGATTTTAATGAGAAAACCAAAAGTTGTTTAGTCTTTACCTTTCTCAAAAGCCATTATCTTCAGGCCAGTTTCCTGGCTGCTGAGCAACACAAAAGCTGTGTTGAGAAACTCATTCCGTTTCTAAGATCTATTGCTTGGCCTTGAACCTCTAACACAAACCTCTGCACAAAGATCTTCTTAAAATAACAGTTTTCCACTTCCTCCACCTTCCTCAACCAAACACAGCCCTAATAGCAGCCAGTGTAATAAAAAGTGTCCAGCACATGAAAGCAACTTGCTAACTGTATTCAGCTCATCTCTGAGACACCCTGTGTTGTCTCACCTGTTCTGAGGCAGCAAAAAGCTCATTAGTACCAGATGAATCATGTCCCCAGGCTCAGCCAGCTCATCCAGCAGAGGTTATTGCCCATATAAAGCTGTCTTGGGCAGAAAGACCTTTGCTTCCCTCCCATTTTGCCTTACGCTGGCATAACCTATTCTACCATAGCATGTATTTCCCTGCAATGACAAAAGTCCCTTTTTGATATCACTGTGACCTAAGACATCTGTTCCTCACCACCAGTTTCCATAGACTCACTCTTTTGAAAGTGTCGCAGTTCCCAAGGCTCCAAATTATAAAGTTTGTTTGGTTTGTCTTTTTACAGAAAGGATACCCCAGGGAAAAAAAAAGATTGATGGTTTAGAACACACAGTTACTTTCCTATGCAGGAAAAGTAAACAGAGAGAAACCTATTTTTGTTATCTCGTTGAGTAGCCACTTTCAGCTATTGCAGGTAGTATTTTTTGGTGTAGTGGTTTCCTCAGTATGGCTGAGACCATGGCTCAGATTTTGTATTCCTAAACAAAAACCTTTTAAAGGTGCCCTTTTGTTTATTTATTTATTTTCTGAAGTGTTCGGAACATCTCAGTACTTCTTAGAAACACCTACCTGCTACTGATAACTTACTTTCATATGGGTAACACAGGTTTAGAAGTATGGTCTCTCAGAGAGACCCTGTGCTAGACCTAATTACTTTAGTGGGAGCCTCACCCTCGCCAGTGGCTCTGGCAAAGAGGCATTGCTGTCTGAGACCAAACAGCAATTTTAAAAGAAAATAACAACAAAACCCAACAGTCCAACACACATAATCTAACACTGGAGTTTGTGCCATGGCTCATCTGGCAGATGTTCTGAAGCGTGTGCCTCTGACTATCAGAAGTCTGGTTTCTGTGCTGTTTGCAAATGATCATTTCTGCTTTCAGTGGTGATTCTGTTCCAGATCCCCACGGGCAACGGCAATATGTTCCACTTACTTTCAGCTTTCACTGGACCAATATATTTTTAAAGTCATAGTAATTTAGAGTTATGACCAGAGTAATAAGGCTGTACCCAATCTATCCTTGGGGTTGTTTCTGGACAGCTTAGTCTTGCGCTTAGTGCTGGGAGAATGTCGGCTCCAAAGCCTCCTGAACATCTTCCTCCTGCCACACTGGAGGATTTGCAAGCCTTGTCCTTTGCCTGCCCCTGCACAGCAGCACCTTTGGGCTGCTGGCTCAGGCAACAGCACAGCTACACGAGTTGCTGTGCTAAGTTCATCACTCTGTTTTACTCCTTCGTTTATGCTCCAGAGGCAGGAGGTTTGACACTGGTCTGCTCCAGGAGCTCGGAATACAGCAATGGCACCCCCGTGCATAGATATCTAACTATCTTTTTGAGGTCTTCTTACAGCTTCCGAATTAAATTTTCTTCTCTTTAGTTCTCTGCAATGCCACTCTGGAAACTGTTGCAGCTCGTCTCTCCTCTGGCAAACATCCACCGCTCCACTGTCCCCCCATATCGTGGTCAGCTGCAGTAAAGCTGCTGAAGGACCTTCTGATTCACATTTCAAGGTACAACTGCAATCAAGCCCAGCTCAAGGCTTTCCAGCGCTACAGGCAAAGTCACCTTTGTCACATGGAGAGTAAGGGGCACAAGCCACGTGAAGCAGTTCCTGTTCTGAGTAAGGACAACTCAGAAGAGGGCATGGGGCTTGGACAGTGAGGTGGAGTTTTTGTTCCTATCACCTCCAGTGATTAGAGCACGACTGCCCACCCCAGTCAGCATCCCCACCCTGCCCATCACAGCACAGAGGCAGCTGGAGCAACACCCTCCTCAAAGGTGGCAGCTGAGACTACGGACAACCACTTGCCCCTTCCCTGCACACACTCACACCCAAGCAGCCTGGCCTGCTTGTGACAGCAGTTACACCAAAGAACGAGCCTCTCACTGTCATCCCCAAACCTGCCTCTAGCGAGGGATGGCTGCAGCCCTTCCTAATGGTAAACCTGCACTGAAACACAATTTGAACATTCATAATCTCCTATATCGGCTTCTCATACCATTAATGCCACCAGTGATGTGACCTTTCAGCAAAGTGTCAGGTACTAGCAGCAGGCTCAGGATTTCAAACTTTAATTAAAAACTGTATTTTAAAATAAAACTCAGTTTAGATGCACCGATAAGTGATTTTTCACTACGTGAAATTTCATAGGGCTTTACTGAGGAAAAAAAAATCATTGCAAGCTTCCTATTAATTTCTGGCTAGCTGGGTTTCAAGGACAATTTTATTAAAAGTGAGCAGAGCTTTCCATAATAAAACCTTTGCAGTTGTTATGACCACCTGTGCTACCTCCCACCTAGATCCACCACGTGACATAGCAAAGCTAATTTTCCCACTTCCTAGCAAGGAAATTGAGCTGTTACAATTTCAGACGATAGTGCTTACACACACATATTCTAGACTTCATTATTTTTCTGTGTGGCAAGGCCGGAGCTGGCAGAGGTTGTGTCTAAACAGCTTTAAGAGCTCTTTCTCTATGCAGAAGGGTATAAAAGTTTAGATAAAATCATTAAAGTTTCTGAATGGATATGAAAGCAAGAAAAAAGAGGGAAATAAAACTGGGTTCCTGGTTGAAGTGCAGAGCTCTGTACAGAAAAGGTCTCAAAGGAGACAATCTTAATGGATTACTGTTAATAAACATTACAGTTTATTAAACAGTTTATAAAACAAACAACAGGGTGGCACTCATCTGAACTGAAACACAAACAGGGAAATGATGACTCTTGAGGCTCACTCACCACAGATAAATTGCTTCCTGCTCTCTCCTCAGCCCTAGGTCTAGGTTTTATGAAAACACTAATTGCTCCCCACTGTCACTCTCAGCCACCAGTGACTCAGTGAAAAAGAAAAAACACCAAACAACAAAAAACCCCATACACCTGCTTGATGGGCTCCCTGTGGATCAGCCTTTTTTTGGTTGTGCCCATCTCTTTTTAATTTCACAGGGTAAAACCCATCAGTCTCAGCCACAAAGAAAGGACAGGAGAATTCACTTTAGGGAGAAACTTGGCAAGCTGAGAAATGGAAGGTAAGGGAGGAGATTATAATTTATGCATAGGGGTAGTTTACATGCTGTCTCCTCTCCATGGTGAGAATGTAGCAAGCTGTCTAATTGGAGCCTGGTTTTTGGCTCCACTTAAATTCCTCAGAAAACATTGCACTCTACAGTCTGCATAGTTAGATTTTGTAGCTTTTGGCCACAGCAGAAGCCTAATAAAAAATACAGGGATGAAGAGAGCAAGCTATTTCAGGCAAAACATTCGGGAGCAATGCAAAGAGGTCACAACTGGTGAGAATCTGCACAAAATTGGATTAGGCACAGATGAAGTATCCGGTCATCTTTCTGCCCTAATTCATAAATATATTAGCACACACAACCATCAGCGTCACATCTTGTGTTTATATCCAGCAACTGCCCTCTTCACTGGTCTCTGACAATTCTGATCAATTGTTACTGCCCTTCAAAAGAAATTTTGGTTTCAATTTCAAATCCTACCCCGGGTGTTTCCAGTAGATATGTGTTAAAAAAGGTGCAGTGACACTCTGGCAGGGGATTGGGTGGAGATCCTTCTTGCATTTGCTCAGAGCCTGTGCAATACCTACAAATGAACACTTCATTACCTAAATACTTGTTCAATAGGTTATTAATTTGAAAAAAAAGTCCTTAAAAATTTAATTCCCACTATGTAAAAACTAATGTTAAAACAGCAACAATATCTGCTAATTCAGTCAAATAAAGGGGATACCCATCCACTAAATTATGTAGTTTTGAGAATCAGATCCTAAAGATGCAAGTCTGGAAGCCCTAAAAGTTTCATAGCTGACATTGAGGGGAGCGAATTTATTGAGTGAGGACAACTCACCACCGGGCAGGGAAAAGGAAACACTGATCTTGAGTGTTAACATGAGCTGTGTCACCGTGGGCACCAGCCCCAGCTTCATGACCTCCTGTGCCTCAGTGTTCCTGCAGCCTGCAGCCAATAAATAAGAAGAATTTAAGTGTAAAGTGTAGACTAGAGGAAATCTGTATATTTTGGTAAAATGCAGTTAGGTATATGATATTTCAACTTCAGATGGGTGTTTTAGCAAACTGGTGTGAGTTACCACTTTTGAGTGAAGCTAGAAAGTGCAACTAATAATGAGGTTTAAGGAAAGACAACTTAAAGAAAACGCAGAAGGGTAAAGCCACAGCTTTGGAAGCATCCTCTCTCTGAAACTGTTTACTGAAGTCACAACCTTTATTAACTGCATTCCTTTCCTCCTAAAAGACAAAATTCAACTATAAATTATTTGGAAAGGCCAGACTCTCCACATTAATTTACTGAGGCTTTCATCCTTCTGCACAGCAGTGTATTTTTAATACTGCTCAAAAGGTATCAAGTACCTTCTTTCCAACCTATTCACCAGCTCTAAATGGGATTTGACATTACGAGGTCAGCTTTGCTTTGCCTCTTAGATGACTAACAAATTCGCAGAGACAGAGGTTCACTGTTCTCACATGGATCAATGTTCAACAGACCACTGGGTTTGATGGCAAACATTTAACTTTCAGCCATTAAGTAGAAGAGGAAATGCAGGTTGTAACAAATTACCTGGCGTCTAAACAATGTTAAAGTTGTCCATTAGGAGTGCCTGTAGACAGTGCAACAGCACATTAGTTTTAAATTGCAAAGTTCAGTCAGTGGAGTGATAGAGTTCAGATCTGAAGCGTTTTACCAAGCTGTTGAAAGGCCTGTACAGTGAAATGTATTTAAAGTGAACAAGAGTAGAATGGAAATACGTTTGGATAGTCAGAAGAATATTGCAATCCCCCTTGTCCTCCCCATCCCCTGCAAAAGCAAACAAAAACACTGAAAAGCACTGTAAACTATAATGGTAGTTATAACAAGTTTTTCTATAAAATTGTTATATTAAATTGATTTTGCTGTGTTTAAACTATGTGTGCATCATGAATAAAATATATATTTACCATGTTGATATCATAGTATGTTTTTCCTACCTGCTATGAGCTACTCTTTTCTCCTTTACACTCATATCACCTATATGTCTGTTCACATCAGCTTCCCAGTTAGGAGTAGTTTCCACCTTCAATAAGACTGGAAATCTATATAAGGCAGAGGAATACAGAGAAGGGTTACATAAAGAAGAAATACAGATAGTGGTACTATTTGGGACAGGGGTGTAGGGATGAGATCTTTCAACGTTTTCCACTTAAAAAAAAAAAGCTTCGTTGAAAACTATTTCGGACTATTTGGCAAATTTCATTTACCAGTTGCTTTTTACTACATCATGGATGAGGGAGCAACAAAAATTATATTGCTCATGAAAGGTTGGTGTGAAAAAAGTTAAAGATGCTGGTGAGAACAAGCTTCCAGAACTGATAGGAAGCATGGGTTTGTTAGTGAACTATCTGGAAATGCAGCCAGAGGCGTGATGCAGGGAGCTCTCATACGGACCAGTTACAGGTGTTTGGTTGGCTCTTGGTGTTTGCCTCCTCAGACTCCCTGCTTTGAATTCCTCTACTCCATTTTTGCTTGGCTCCAAACAGAAATCTTGTCTATTTATCTCCACTTTCAATCTGTGTTGCAGTTCCTTGAATAATCACATCCTTCTGCCACACCAGGGATCCCAAAAGGAAGCAGACCAGACTTGAGCAGAGGGTTTTTAAAACATAAATGACAACATGAAAATAGAATTCATATAGATTGCAGAGAGAGTGAGAGTAAATTATGCTTTTCTGTTTCCTAATATTGGGAGCACGTGCTTTGAGAAGAGGATGGCTAAATGTAGGGAGTCTCTTTGGAGGAAACCTGAGAGACAAAAAGCAGAAGAGAGACTGATGGAGAAAGGGACAAATGTAAGGAAAAAACAAAACAGGAATGAACCTCAAGAAACTGGAAGGAGAGAGGTAGCAGGAAGGGGAAACAGGTTAAAGAAGTTATGAAATAATTTATTTTGTACACTTTATGTGGTCAAATAATTCCACTTTGTTCACAGTGATAGGCACAAATTCACCAAGGCAATATTTGGCATAATATTGCTCCTTACAGAGGGTTTTTTTCCATTAACTACCACTGATGTTGGTTATAAATATATGAGGCAACCTCTATGCATTTTTACTACTCAAGAAAATAGCAGGTGGATAAATAAACACCAGGCACAAAACTCTCTCAGCCTGGAAGACCAGGAGAACTCCTCCCCCATGAGCACTTTTACTTGTCAACACCATTACTTCTCAAGAATGCACAAAGATATTGTCACTTGTAACTCAGTGGAGGAATTTACTCAGCTTCACAAATCTAGCAGCCAGAGGAAATAAATACCAGTAATAACATCTCTCATTTTCTTCTACAAAGACTGGATAATTTACAGACCTCATGCTCAATTTCTGCAATTATTGTGGTAATCAATGCATCAATACTCCAGAGACTCATCACTTTAGATATCCAGTATAAATGTTTAGCTTTCCAGAAATCAATTGAAAGAAAACTGCCTAAGGAAACTACCTGAGGAAAAAAAAAAACCTACATAAGAAAATTCTTACAAAAAAAAAAAAAAGAGCAAAATTCAAGCCCATAAAACATAAAAATTTTAAAACGTTAAAATTGAGCATCGTATACCAACTTTCAATATGAGCCAAAATAACTCCAAAAATGCCAGAAAGGTGCAGCTTTTAGTCACTGTGCTTGCTTTGCATTATCTTGGAGTAGGAAACATTTCACAACCAAAGGCCATAACAACGTTGCTCAGAAGGATATATCTAAAGGAAGTATTCTGACTCCTCACTGCTGTTTGTATGAAAGTTACTGTGACAGATGTTTCTGTTCTGTGTTTGTAACTACTAAGACAGTAGTTGCTCTTATTTTTACAGGAAGAAAAATATTGTTTAGCATTTTTTCAGGACCGAGGACACAATTTCAAATCTAGTGCCTGTTACTGTTGACCTCCAACTGAGTTAGAAGAAAAGGAAAATATACACCCTGAAGATCATGGAACTTCACTGCTATATATGTAGTCATCCATTATTTTTACTTGACATTAAAAGAAGATTAAGACATCCTTATTAAGATTATTCTGTGCAATTAGAACAAAGCCCATCTACCCTGAATGAGGCATTACAAAGACTTTTAGGCATATTAGTACAATGATGCCTAGAGCACAACAGAATCCTGCCATGGACCAAACCAAAGACCTCTCTGTTCTTCTTTTCTATGTACCAAGTATTTTGAATAAAAGCTTTTTTTTTTTTCCTCTCTTGATGCATGAAGCCAAAGAGCCTTCATATATATTTATGTTACTATAAGCAGAAAGCAAATGCCTTCTAAATGGAGAACAACCTGTGTCTTTTTATACTTGCTTCTACATCAGTATCTCTCAGTTTATTCATCCTGTGGCGATGAAAACCAAGGTCAGATTAGCAGCATGATTAAAAAAACAAACCTCCATAAATTTGTATTAAAATTTATCTTGTACTTCTACTTTACTGTGTGTGACACTTGTTTATTCCTCAACGAATTTGGTTTTTTTTCCACAACCATTTTTTAACAGGTAGCATGGAAACTACAGTGTTTGAGGTGACTAGTCAGCATTCATTGAGAGCATTAAATACATTTTTCTATGTTACCAGTTCTGTTTTGTTTTCCTTATTGCAATAGTCTTCCCTTATTCTCAGTAGTCTTGTTACCATTGAGCTTTTCAGAACAGCACTAAGGTCTTTTTCTTCAGTGACTAGAGGGGCACAAGAAAGGTTAAAAAATTCTTGACAATATTAGGATGTCCAGCAGAGAACAGAGCAACTTGGCAAGATGTGTAGGAGTTCCTACTCAGCCATTTCACACTTGTCAAGGTCAAGACTTCAGTTCCCCAATTTTCAGTATCTTATTCTTGACATCTTTAAGTTATACTTTCACATACCAGATAACGACACCATTCTCTCAGGAAATACTCCAGCAAGGAATGGGAGAGCACCCAGTCTCACTACTTTTAGGGTTTTTATTCTCCATCTCTCCCTGCTCTGTGAGGGGAATTGCCATCATTTCCTTGGAGAGAGTGTGAGCAATGAAGTTCTGGACTATATTTTTGCCAGTGATATCAATGGTGAAGAAGAACAATGGTACAGATGTGTCAGAGAGATATTCTTCCTGTCCTGTTTTCCAGAGAACCTCACAGTTGTTGCATAAATTAGAGTTGGTTGACGGTGTGTTGTGTTGGGACTGGGTAGCTGACAGCCTGGGTACTGGACAGCTTTCACCTGGAGTTCTAAAATTCTAAATTCAGTTTACTGGAAAATGTTGCCCTGGCAGCAGAGAAATCACAGTTGATGTAGAAATAAAAAATAATAAAAAAAAAAGATGGGGTTCCTGTGCACACAAAAAATGAGTGGAAAAGAAAGCATTAGCAGTCTATCAACACCCAGGGTAGGTTAAAGAAATAGCATATTTTCAACAGTATCTCAAAGGAATCTTAGTTATGCAAAGGCAAGAATGCCTCACCTGAAGCACCCATCCCATTTTACAACTGTCACCAGCTGGGCTCAAAAGAAATAAGTGCTAAACTCACCTCTGGTGACCTTGGTATTTGCATTTTAGAAAGAAAAGTTGTGTCATACAAGAAACCCATTTTCTTCCTTCTCTTAAACTTTTTTTTTCCCCGTGGAAACACTACAACAAAAGTCACTTTGACAAAAAATTTCCACAGGTATTTCAGCGAAATATCAAACCAGAATGTTTTGGTCAAAATTGGCAACGCATCAGTTTGCAAAAGCCAAGGCACAAACAGCTTACTGAATAACACTGGAAAAAACCAGATTGCTCCGTGACCCCAAGAAAAAAATGGCTCCACTTGAATTTTTTGGTGAGATTTCTTATTTAAGTCAGTTTTTAATAAATTTCATGAGAGTTGGAGTGGGTTTTGTGCAGTGCTAACTTTTACACATAACACGAGGCCATATGTCAACTGCTACAGCAGCCTAGTGGGAAATACAACTTTTAAGAAACCTTTTCTATAATACATGTGTTTCCCTCAGATTTAGAGTCGACTGACTAATATAAAGCACCGGGGAATGCAATTTGCTGCAGAGGTCTTTAGAGGTCAAAACTGACAACATTATTAATTGTATTACCAAAGAACCCAGCTGCATAAGTAACATAAACATCACCAAGCACTAAGTAAGGAGGAAGAAGGTGTACAGCCAATATCTATTCATCATGCCTCATCTTGATAGAACAGGTGATGCTTCCAGAAAAGCCTGCCAGGCTGTCACCTGTGTTTATAACGCTCTTGGTTTCTTCACATATGCATTTTAGCATGGTGCATTATAGCTTTGCTGTTCAGCTTTGGAGAAATTCATCTACTACACAGTGGTGCTGCCTCCTCTGAGTTAAAGCCATATGGTGTTTCCTTACAGATAATAAGTTGTACTGTCAGGAAGATAACCGTATGTAGAGTGGCGATGCACATCCATTTTGTGAAGTCTCTTAAAACTTGCTTGGATATCAATTTAAACCCACCGGGTTAAAGCATCTGTGAGAAATTACAATTGTAATCGATTGTCTTGGGTAACGTGCTTCTGTCATGAAATCCTATTGCTGCTTTCCTGTAGAGTAATGCTTCCCAAAGAGAAGCAGAAGGTTGTAATGAACGACGTGACAAAACTACCAATGCTAAAAAAAAAAACCCAAACCTGAATCCGGAAAATAATAGTTCTCAAATTCCTCGAGTAGAAATGCATTAAGTTAAGCCCAGGTAATGCCAATATGCCGAGAGGATATGTACAAAAGGAACATTTGACATGGATATCTAATATTTAAACAGCACGCATTTTTGTCCTTCTGAAAAATGTCCGTGTTCAGAGATACAGAATAGTTTTATTTGTCCCCAGCATTAATCCAATCAAAAATGTCAGGAAGAAGGATAGTCTGCCTCTCCCTCTTTAAACCAGGGACCTATACCTCAGTGTGAAGTCAGCTGCAGTTTTAAATTCAATTCATAGAATAATGCATGTCGAAGTCTGAAATTTTTTCCAGCTTCTGAATAAGTGTTTGGATAAATAACTTCTTAAACTGATTAAGTAACTTGCCTAAGAAACATAAATGCAGGTATCTTTATGTCAACTGCTGTTCGTGTTTGTGTATTGATATATTTGCCAAGGTTGAAATGTGATAGTGCAAAAATAACTTCAGAAAAACATTTAGATGAAATGTCCTGTTTCAACTTGTAATAAAATAAATATTTTTCCATAACGTCTCACAGGTTTGTAAGAAAACCAGCCTAGGCATCATATCTTTCCTTGTGTCTGAAGGATATGCCTAAGGAATGTGAAATGATACTGGCAAATGGTCTCAGGTTGTCACATCTTTGGTTGCACAAGACTAACAGCTCTTTTATAAAGCACCTGTCTTAGCAACACTCCTCAAGCCCAAAGGCTCAGGACACAGAATCTTTAAGGGAAAAGTGATAAAGGCTCACTAACATTGCTAAGTTGCATTTGGATCCAGAAGTAAGTCACAGAACTCATTAGCAGGTGGAATTCTAAAGATAATGGAGGAAGACTCCTACTGCTTGGTCATATGGAAGCCTAAAGTATCTAAGTTCATTTTGCTTTATTACAGGGTTTTAGGGTAATTTGCAGTCATGGTCTGCAGTTTTCTTCTCAGTGCTGTTTCTCTGCAAAGAACCCAAAGGGAGGCACAATAGCCAGAGAATTTATTTTAGTTCTCCAAGTTTAAGGCAGGAGTGACCACTCCATGACTCACATGCCACAAGGGATGCTGTATGAGCTCAGCTGTGACAGAGCTCATGTCTCAAAGAGAGAAAGAATGATAAACCAGCGTGGCACTCCCAGAAAACAAGCCTGTGAAGCAACAAAATTCAAGTAGCAAATAACCCAAAAGAACAATTTGCAGTCAGGAAGACACCCAGTGATGAAAAGTTCTGCATGTAGTCACAGCAGCAGAAATCTTTAACAGCTGCCTGCAGGCCTGGTATTGCACAGAACAAGGTTCACCTCCTCTGTGACTGATGATGCTTCAGAAGAAGAAAATGATAAAAGGCAAAAAAATCCTTGGAGAATGTAGTCAGGGTCTCACCTTCCTCATTTTATGAAATAACTCCAAAAGTTACTTCAAATTTTGTTATAAGTGGCTATATTTGGATCATGAATAGGAAAAAAAAAATCACCAAAATTTAAAAAAAAAAAAAAAAAAAAGATGATGACAGAGTGAGGAGAAAAATTAATGCAATATGGGAAAACCATGTCTTATTTACAGGTTGGTTTTCAGCCTGTTTAGCTTGTAAACCTACACTCACAAAGAACTCCGATACAGGGAAGCATTTCATAGAATCCACAAAGAATTTATTCCACAATATCTTGGCAAGTGTTTTATGTGATCATCTCTCATGGCAGAAAGAACAACAACCACACAGTAAAATATTTATTTGAAGTCCATTCGTTCTGTACACACAGACACCTCTCTCACTGTACTTTTACACACACACACATTTGTGCATCCAGATATATAATGCACAGGATACATATATACAAAGATATATCTATACATATATAACAAAATAAAATGCAATATATGGTGGTGACATGAAATAACCCTAATTCCAATTTACAGGAAGCAGTGAAGCAGTGAAAGAATCAGCCAGCACTGACGTGCATTGCGGTGACCAAGAAAAAGTAGGCAACAGTTGATGAGACTGTACTTTCACATAATATACTGATGAAAAGGATTTGATGAGGTGCCCAAAGCTATATCAACCCAAATTACTTTTTAAACAACTGCATATAAATAATTTTCACTTGCAAGTCACGGGGCCTGTAAATCTACTGTCACTACACAGCTGGGTGGTTTCTCTCGGTGTACACGTGGAAACTCTGCTATAATTGAAGAAATGGCTTTGCTTTGCTTTCTTTTGCCAGCACCACCCAAAGTTTGTTCAAAGAGTTGAAAAAATGTCCTAAAAGTCTGACAGCTATTAGAAATGGCAGGCTTGATTAGGACAGTGTATGTTCAAATGGGGCACTTTGGCTGCTGAGGAGAACAGTTGTACTGTCATGCTAGAACATGCAAGAAGGAATATGTGAGTTGTGTGAATATGTGAAATGTAAGTTTTTTGGTTAAAAGCCCCATCTGAGTCAAAGACTTGAAGTCATTTGTTCATGTTAACAATTCTGCTCTTTGCTGCATCAGCTAGGTGTGTGCTCATTAAATCACCAAAGCACTCGTAACCTGTTAAATAAAGAAGCAGGAGATAACATTCTACTGAAAGGCTCATAGGCTGCAAAAAGGTAAAACCTTTTGGAGGTTTGGAAACTCTCAGGCTACAGTGTTTGTATGAGATGTGTGAAGACTCGTTCATTAACACTGCAATTCATTCAAAGACAAGGGCTGGCTAAGCTTTTCCTACAAACTCATATTTCATCTCAACAGCTTAACACAGTTACAGTAGTTTAGAGGTCACCACAAACACAAAAATCCTGTAATTCATTGGTTTGTCTATACTGTAAAGTCCTTGGGTGAAGAAGCTCTGAATAGTTCTTACTCTCTCTTCTGTCTAATTTGGTAACTTGTCCACCGAAGTGTTACTATGTCTTTGGAAAAATTCATTGCTTTTTCTTCCTTCACTGCAGTGGATTTTTGAAGCAAATCACATTCATATCCTAGTCTTTTTTTGACAGTATTAAAGAAAAGAAAACCCTTCAGTGCATCTTTCCTTCTCTAAGGGGGGGGAATGCTTGGACACTGTAAAACAGAAAAAGAAGGAAGATAATGAGAGCTTTTTGGAAGGAATTCCAGACCTGTGTCATGGGTTACCTTTCACAGATACACAGAAGTTAGGCTGTATGATTCTGACTTGAAACTAGACTGCTGAAAGATGAGATTGTCTAAACCACTATTCAGGCTCTGAATGACTGAATATCTTTCACAAAATGCCTCCACATTAGCATTTTACTTCAAACCAGCAATTAAATTCTGGCTGTTCCTATTCACCATGCCTTGGTCTGCGTAACAAAGCAGACTCCATGTGCACAAACTAGATCCTTTTGGATCAAACTAAACCAAGTTCAGCCACGGTGTTCAGTCCATGGGATCGCTCTAGAGTCAGACCAAAGGAAAATGCAAGAATGACAGCTGTTGTGTCTGTTGGATCTTCACACCATCTGCTTTTCCAGTTCTCCACTGTGCAGTTTACCTTGTTAAGGAAGGCCTACAATTTTGTTCCGTGCCTAAACACATCTGCAGAGGAATATAACCAGCTCACAGTTGTACCTTGAATGCCATCCAGACTATAACTACAAATCAGTTAGGGCTATCTAGAATGGTTAGGATTACCAAGGAAAAGATGAAATCACAGATTTAGTCCTGAAATAACTGGTGGATTAAATAAGGGCAGCACAATAGAAATAAGTGGAGTTAAAGTTGACTATGCCATCTGCAAAGTTGGCTCACAGGCTCATACTACCAGTCGATGCTGGAAATAAAATTGCAATGCATTAATAACCTGCTTCTTAGGATCCCTATAAATACACTGAACAAAAATAAAACAGCAATATGTTTAAGCACTTAGTCTGTAGTTACTATTAAGATAAACTATTTTCAGTCAGCTCTGGCCCCTTATGTGTGTAAAATAGTAATCAGCCCTGACAATCACACCACATTTCAAAATTCTGCTAAGTTCCCTGGGTTTTAACCATGCACAAAACTTTTTCTTGTGATTATAACTATTTTCCATAATCTTTCAGGGGGATCTAATAAAAAAATTTAGTCATTAAAGTTTGTTATCATATTTTTTCCCTCGTGTACATTTAGTTTGAAAACTTGACAATTTAAACTTGCATTTTAATAACCTAAATTATGCAGCATGAGATACACTAGTTTTCATCAAAAACTTCCAAGATTGATAACCTGCCTCTTATTTTGTTGTCATTAGAGAGTACAGACAAAAGCATATCACATTTCCCATTACAACAGTTGCAATGTCTCTGAAAAATAATTAGTGTTACTATGGCATTCATGAGATTCCAGACTCCTGAAGTTACACTAGTTGCTTGCATTGAAAAAGGAAGAGCTTTCTGGCTAACCCTGTACAACTGAAGGGTCCCACATTATCTTGTGAATCCAGATAGCTCTCTCCTCCCTTCCTTACATATTTCCAGCCAGAATGCTCACAGCCCTTTTCTTGTTTGGTCTCCAAATGTTTGTGGTGCCTGTGATGTTTCAAATGCATGGTTTCCATTCCATGGGGCCAGATTGCTCTGCCAGGCTGAAGGGCCAGGGCAAACACATTTTCCAATTTCCAAGTTGTTTGTTTTGGTAATTCTAGACAGAGAGGTTCTGAAATTGGTATACACTCACTTTTGTGTTTACCAAAAGGTTGTTTCAGATCAGAATTACTCCCACAGCTCTCAACTTGCCAGAGTCCACATGTGCAACATAATGTCTAACGAAGGATCAGAAGAGGAACTCCAAATATTTACTAAAGAAATAATAAAGAAATGAAAAAATAGCACCCCAGACTCAACATTTTTAGAACACTACAGACTTCATTCAACTTAAGAAATAGCTCTTGCTATATAATAATTTATTAGGGATGCAGGGGAAAGTGTTGTCTCAAAGGTAATTTTAGCAAGGAAACTGAGAGAAAAAGCAGCTTTTAAACTATGTGGAATGGTGATAGCTTTGACTGCATCTTTCACATGAAGAGAGCCCTCAAACTGAAGGACATTTGAGAAACATAGTGGTTTCATGTTACTATGGTAAACTAAACTGCAATCAAGGAGATGCCTTGGGTTGGATATTTTGGTTACTAATTTGCAGTGCATTGTCACAAGTTCTCTGAGGTTATTAACACCATTGTTGTCTAATCTTTGTGAGAGTGGTGCCTTGAAGACTCGGAGGAGATCAAACGCACCGTAGGCATTTTAGGAGTGCTCTTGTAGTCACTCACATAAATACCAGTGGAACAGAAGGAAAGAAAATGACAAAGAATTGGAAAACCAGTTGCTCTGAGTCAAACAGCACAGGTGTGCTGCCTTGTGTTGGTCTGAGGGTACCCTCGGGCCTGCTGTACCCCCGACACCCCACACACCACCCGGAGGCAGCCAAGCCACACTGCCAGAAGTGGCTCACTTGGAGCAGCTGCTCAAGGCTTCCCTCTCTCCAAGATCCAGGACACCAGTGAGGTCTGCAGCTTGAAATGGGCTTCTATCCAAAAAATCTTGGATTCTAATGTCTTCTGGATCAACCATCTATTTCTGGGAGAATAGCCAGGGTGAATAAACCCAGATCCCCTCTCAGCCTAGTGGCTCAGTGTCCAGAGTACATTTTTTTCCCCAATAAATATGTACTTTACAGAAATAGTTGCCATAGTTCAAAAGCTTTACCATTATAAAGAAGTGAGTTAAATCCCCTTCCAACATTTTTGTATTGTCATAAGTTCTTGCAAGCAGCAAGAGCTAGCAATATGAAATCTTCAGTGGGACCACTATCTTTGTAAAAATTATATACAAAAGAGAAATTTCATTCTCCAGGTAATTCATGTGTGACTTACACTTTTTATTATCTCTTGGTAATTTTTTCTCTCATCAGGACAAGTTTCATTTGGTATATCATGTATCATGTTTTAAATAACAAATTTTAATGCATGATATCCAATACCACATTCATTTTTTCCAAGTAAGACTAGGGAATCTAAAGCTATACAAAGTATTATTTATACCCAACTTCAGCACAACTCTGTTTAGATGTGAAAAGCCCCATCTGGTATGTGGAAATCAAGGGCACATACAGGAATACTCACAATTTGCGTGAGGTACAACACTGCATGCAATAATTGTCTAAACCATTCAGGCTTTTCTGAGAGTACCCAATTCAGCCAATACACACCTTTGCCATCAACTGTGATCAACATGTAGTACAAAATTTAAAGTTGTTGGACTCCAGAATCCTGAACCATTCGTTATCTGTCTGAAATATTTTATCTGGTTTAGATAAAATAATGAGCTCACTTCCTTTTGGACGAAAGCCACAAGATCAACTCAGCCAGCCCTAAGATCAAGAGTTTCCAACCCCAGGCTGCATTTCTCAGCCTTTAGAGTCCTTTCTAACCACTGCAATCCCATGCTCGGAGTGAGGAGCACATGCAGGATGCTGGAAGAGATTGGTGCATATATGTGGATTTTCACCAACCTCAGAGGAGTCACCTTACCTAAGCCACCCAAGGCACACAGAGTTATGCTTTTTCAAGATGTGCAGGTGCATTATGATGAGCTTCAGAGAGGTACCCCTCTGAGATTAAGGCTCTCTCCACTGTTTTGGAATTATTGGTGCCCAGATGTGCTGTTTGCCCCAAGTCAGAGGCTGTGTTAGTGGCTGCCCTGTATTTAATGACCGTGTGTTAGTTGCCAAAGTCCACCAAGTAGGCTTTCAGTATCTTCTGCTTACTTAACTCCTTGCATATGCAAAGTCAGGCTTTTGGCATGCCCAGAATATTTTTCCCCTTTGAGCCAAAAACTACCCAGGTTTTCTTCAGACAAATTATTTTTCCAGCCGGCAGAACCTGAGGATTTTGACCATCTGAGCAGAAAGTCTGGATGCCCCAAAGTGCCAGACAAATGCCACTGTAGATTCAAGATCAACTTAGAGCAAATGTGCTCTGAGTTCAGCATGTCTTAGATGTGCTGGATACCACACAGATTAAATCTGACACATTCTGGGATTGCCGAGCTCAGCAGATGCACAGCCTGGTAGGTCTGCAGACATTTTGAAGTTTATAAACAAAAATAGGGAGAATGTCACTTACATTATTTGAATCTGTATCCTCTATCTTCCAGGGAAGGTGTTCCAGCAATGAGTGACAAGTATTCAGGAGTGATCAGAGGCTCTCCCTTTCAACGCTAGAAATAGTTCTGTTTGTACTGAATAATTAACTAATAACTGAATCAGAAAATGGGAGGGGGGAAGCCAGAGAGGATGTTACTTCTTAGCCTGATGGTAAGGGAAAATAAAAAAGGGTACTGCCATGATCTGCCATCTTTTTTGTAAGAAAGCATCAGACAGATTTGCTTTGACACACAGTGGGTCTGGCCATGCGGGTGAGACGGTGGAGGAAACCTTTCTTTGTGGTGGAGGAAACCTTTTTTGTGGTGGAGGAAACCTTTCTTTGTGGTGGAGGAAACCTTTTTTGTGGTGGAGGAAACCCTTCTTTGTGTATTGCAACACAGCTGATCAGAGCTAAATCCCCATCAGCATTAGGTGCTGTGAGGCACACTCACAAAGACATCTCGTTTGAGCAGTTTTACTTCTAGTAGCATAGACCTTCAGTGAGCTATTCAATGCCTTTTGAGGGGCTGGGTAGGCACCTTGCTCTTACAAAACCAAATGTGATTGCAGGGATTCACATTATTCACGTATCCTGGTGACTCCAGACACTCACCTGAAAGGATAGCAGGTTTCTACAGCTGGGGCAGAGTCCTGTGCTCAAGTGCCTTGAATACCAAAACATCCACTAAGCAACAGAACTAGATCATGGATTATCTTTAGCTTTGTAGATGGAGAAATAAAACCCCCAAAACAAACAAGAACGATTCGTATGATATAAGGAAAATAGAAAAAAAAAATCATAGAATTTACATCAAGTGGCAGCTGTTTTGAACTGTCTGGATTCCCTTCAGATTTCCTTTGAGCATTTAAAGACAAAAAAACCTGAAATTGGAATTAGATGTTTATGATGATTTTAGTCTCTGATCCATGAAAGCACTGAAGCACCTGCTCCAGCCATACTTATTTTATCACAAACTTAATTATTTGTCTAAAGATTATATTGAATGACGACATTATTCTAGAATGGGATATTGGCTTCCCAGGGACACTTTGAAGCTGGTCAAAACTTCCAACTCTTTTTGGTTGTATATCACTTTTCAGATTTTTCCAGTTGAATTCTATATTGGGGAAAAATACTGTTTAAGGAATATTAAGGGGAACAACGTGGGAAAAAAAAAGGGAAGTCAAAGAGAAACAGCTTAGGCCAGTCAGTTATCCTTCCAGTTTTCCACAGTCATGTGACAGCTGATTCATACAGCTGCACCATATGGATCTGAGATTCATATAAACCACACTCTGTATTGAGCAAAACCAGAACCACCCCCTCCCTCCCCCTCACCCCAGGCCCCAAATCCAAGGGGGAAAGTATAAAAAAGATAAAGGGCATTTTTAGTCCCTTTTCTCTGTCACACTTCCCCTCTTGTGAACTGGCCATAAATTTCTGCCACCATAAAAACAATTTGAGGAGTAGCCAGTGTCCTGGTGAGACATCTCTCTAACTGGAATAGGCAAGCAGATTTTAGCAAGGGGATTTAACACATCATGCCTTGTTCTTTTGGCTTTGAGCTATTAGCTGAGATCTCTAAGTTTTATGCCATAGCCCATTTAAGACATTTTTCATAAAACTTATTTCACATATGAATCACTAAACACTGGATTTTGAATTTGATTCTTCCCTCAGCTTCTTTTATAGATGGGAAAGCTCAAGGTTTTTCAGCTACAAATTCAGTTTTGTCCTTCCAAAGATCCTTCAAGCAAATTCAATTCAGCAGCATAAGCAACAGGCCAGATTTGAAGGAGTCACCTGCTGACAGGTGTGCATGTTGTGGTGAAGGGGAATGCTGAAGGGCCAGGAAGGGCAAAAGGAGCTGAAAACTCATATTTTTGTGATAACAGGGATGCAGTAAAATCTCGAGGCTCTTCATGTGCCAGAAAGGACTTCAGGTGAGTGAGAGTCATAGTGTTATTGGATAAATGAGAGGGATTTGGAGTCCACAGCAGGTGAGGAGGAAAGGCAGAGCTGGGGGTCTGTGTGGAGAAAAGTGAATAGAGTAGGAAAGGGTTGGAGGATTTTTGGTGGAATAACCAGATAAGTGAGGGGAGAAGAAAGATCAGCTTGGGAATTTCCTCTTTGTCTTGTTAGTCTCCGGTTTGTCCTGTTGCTCTTCCTCACTCAAGACCCAGATAACCCTACCACAATCCCTTGCTTGCTGCTCCTGTTGCCCCCCTGGGCCAGGGAGGTGGTGCAGAGCAGAGGCTTCAAGGTAATAAAGCAGCAGTTGCCCTCATACCTTGTATGTGTTGGTGCCACCAGAGAGTGGGATTGCAGGAACACAGCCACGCTGACCTACACATCCTCCAGCACAGGCAGAACAACCTTTCCCTGCTGCAGCCTCTCTCCCTAAACTGGTGCCTATGTTTCCTATGCCGTTTGCTGGCTCTGCTCCCAGGCATAAGCTCCAGCTTCTACAAATAGACCCACTGCAATCAGTGAGACTACTCATGTGAGTAATGGCTCACAGCTGGATGCAAACAGACTCATGAGCTCCCTACATTTTTAGTTTTTGAATTTTAGTATTTTTCTCGTGTGGTTTTTTTTCTCCCCCCCTTGAGAAACTGGATAAGTAAATTGCTTTTCCTAAGCTCCTCTACGATTAGGATCCCAATGATCAGCACAGTTAAACAAATAAAAAGGAATCTTATTAAGTGAAGTTATCCCAATCCTGCTGCAAATCACAGCTTTTTTGTTGTTGTTGTTCTATCAAACTCTTTTGCTGATATAGTCTTTAAGAGCACTGAACAACTGTCCTGTGATTTCAAATCATCCTGAATTCTACTAAATCCAGTTGAGGTGTTCCGAGCTTATCAGTTCAGAGCTCTTTTGTGAGATCACACTAAACTTACTTTTCACCAGGTATCCCATTTCTGGTAGTATGTGGTTTTGGGTATGTAGTATTAGTCTCTAATGATAGTGCCTTCCTCAAAAATCACTAAAAGAAATGGATGTGATTTTCTCAGGTTGTTTTATTTTTAATAATCGAAAGGAAAAAAAAAAATCTCATGAGAAAGAAGGAATTTTTTTGTTGAGGAACTGATTTTTAAATGCTTGTGTCTACAGTAGGACACATTTTCAAAAACTGTTCAGTGTCCAAACATTACTTTTGCTAAAAACAATGTCTAGATTTTGAGAGAATTCAAACAGTGTGCTACTGGCTACTTTACTGATGCCTTAAAATGTTTCAGGTTCTCTTGAGATCTTGACTGTACACAGACAAACTATCATCTGAAAATCCTTGTACTTCCAGCAAATGTCACAACACTCCTCTCTAAGAAGGATGTTGCAAATAACTTTCTCACTGACCCTTAAAAAAAGCAAATATCTAAATCGATTCTACTTGAGCTGAAATCTGTTTGGAAATGTACTTAAAAATCTTGTTCTTTACTAAATTCCTCCTCAAATTCTTTATACAGACATGTTGCTTTGTGATTCACTTCTATGTAATTATCTCTCCATCTTCCTTTCCCTGTAGCTACCTCTGTACAACTTCCTTTACCTAATAGCTATCTTGTCTCTGAGTTGTATAGCTGATCATTCATCATTATTCCTACTGCTAAGCCCGTTCTTTGCTTTGCAATGACTAAAATTCCTTGTCCCACTTGCCCTGCTCCTCTTCCCTCCCTTCCTCCAAGACAAGTTCATATTCCTTTCTTGCTTTAGCTACAGCAAGATCATTCTCCTTTTTTTCATGCTCTCCCTCTCACCTGTTCAGTTCATATATTCTGACTTCACATCTCTATAAATCTCTGCCTCTGTCCAGACCTGACCTCTTCTTTCCTTATAGTCTCTTAATACACTTGAAGTTCAGTGAAGGACAAAGAAAGCCACAAAGACTGCATGGGACAGTCCCACTGATTTTCAACCTCTTTTTTGCTGGCATCTCCCATTTCAGTGACTCCCTGATTCTGCCCAAAATCCATTTGTGACATTAGAACTTTTACTGGTAAAATTTTTAGCACTGAAGCCCACGTGAACTATTTGATGTGAAATTTTCTTTATGTCAATAAAGCTTTAAAACCTGAAAAGAGTCTCTTGGCATAGATTTCTAAGCAAATGGACTTTCTGG
Source organism: Manacus vitellinus (assembly GCF_001715985.3). Lineage (NCBI taxonomy): Eukaryota > Metazoa > Chordata > Aves > Passeriformes > Pipridae > Manacus > Manacus vitellinus. Next base: position 7,075,742 of record NW_021940498.1, on the reverse strand, counting down.
CAAATTATTTTTAAGACGGTGATTTTAGGTTAAAGGGGCAGAAAGATAATTATTTGAAAATCTTGTGTCTTTCTGAAGGGGAAACAAGTTTGAAAACAGGTATGTCGATCCAGTTGGAAGCAGAGGCATGCCATGTGTTTTAAATCCACATTTCTACACATAGCAGTCTTGCAACATAACAAATAGGTAAGGGTAGGCACATTGGCAGGATAATATCTGCCTTCTTACAGAGTTTGTCTGTACATATCAGAACTCTACTTTTGATGAAGTGATAAGGAAACACAAGCTGCAAAGTTCTGCCCACTGCCTCAGCTGAAAATAACTTCATCTACCACTGTCGGGAGAACCTCAAAAAACAAGCAGAGAATATTAATGCACACATGCAAACATCAGTTGTACTTATAAACTTAAGCCATTTTCTCTAGGCTATTGGTTTTTTCCTTCATTTTGTTCAGACACAGCAAATAGATGTGTCAGCTTTTCGTTGGTTCAGTAACAGAAAAATCTCTAGAATCCGATTATCCCTATTCGTATATAGTCTGCAGTTATTTAAAAATAAGTAGTTTGGAGATTTAGCTTTGCTTCAGAAGTCAAAGTAATCTTATTGTTCCCTAATAAGTACGGCATGAGTCACTCCACTGCAATAGTCCCTCCACATTCCAGCCTTAATTGTCTCCAAATTAAGAAAAGCGTTAGATGCAACTTACTGTGAGAAAATGAATATTTCTGATCCCTGCTGCTAAATAACGTGGCGGAAAATGCCTCTGAATGTGCACCAGATCTGTTTGCTAATATGAAAACTGTCCCTTGAATGCATTATTCAATCATTTTTCATTTCAGCAATTATTTGTAATTTGTTAAACCTGTAGACTAATTTCACAAACAAGAAGTGAATGTTACTTCTTTATCAAGAGGGGTCCCCATGCGCTCCCAGCCTTCCTCAGTTCTTGACAGAAACTTGATTGTGATAATGAACCATTACAGCTACAGCTCTGTTAAAAAAACCCTGCTTTTGTTTTTGAAGTAAGTTGTGACAATTGCCTCCCATTTGAATCAATTTTACACAGGCCTCACAACAGTTTTTTACTCTGTCATCGTTTATTACGCATTATTACCTGAGTGCTCAGTGGCTCCCATCACTGCAGAGGACTCGCCCTGCTGAGAGCGACAGACAAATTGATGGGCAAACAGCCTTCTTTCCTGAGCATTCCCAGCCAAGGGTCCAAAACATGCCCTGTGTGGTGACAAGAGGTGCTTCACCACCTGGCCACACCACCGAAGGGGACATCAAGGCTGTGGGTGCTGGTACAACCCTGCCAGTGAGAAGTGCACCTGTTTTGATCCAGAAGAGCACAGGGTGCTTCCATTGTGCACCAAAGGACCCCGTTTACACCATCTCCTAACATTTAAGGCAGGTAAGCCTACCCAGTAAAATTCAATGCCCTGGGAGCAGGATCTCCACCCCCACACGACCATAAGGTCAGACTCAGATGCACAAAGATTGTCACTTGTTTCAGTGGTGCAGGAGGGAGACCTAGATCTTTATGCAAATACTTCTCCTCGCTTCAAAGAACCTTGGTTTTGACAGGTTTTAAAGAACAGACATGTTTGTCTTACATTAGTGCAGTTTCCACCTCAATAAAGCAATGTGGTTTAGGAAACATTAAAAACAGATTCTGTTTTTGAACATCTAAGAAATCCTGCCCAACAAAGTTGTGCTGTATGCAGTTTCTTGTTTTCTTAGCTTATTCTGCATCATCTAACCCATAAAAAAATTCAGAAAGAGTATTTTTATGTAAAACCTGCCAACAAAAATCAATGCATAAGTAGTAGAAAAATAATTTTGACTAGTGCTTGCATTATCTCCTACACATGAAATTTAACCAGCAGAGCTTGAATCCAATGAAAAACATACATATTAAAAATTAAAAATAGCAAGTGCAGAAAACTGAATCGAATCAGGATTCTTCTACCACCTGGGAAAGCATATGGAAAATGTTTTATTGCACAGGAGAGTCCAGAAAATATTGACCAAACCCCGCTTGAATTTCTCTAAAACATTTGTTGCACTAAAAACAACCCCTCAGAGCAGTGATTTATTTCTAAATTCCCTGGGTGTGCAGGGAGGCACAAAGGTCCTAAATCTGCTGACTAAGATAAATTGCGGGTTGGAATGTATTTAAAAAATGATAATGCAAAATGCAGGAAAATATACAGAGAAACAGCAGATAGCAGTGGAATGGAGTACATGACCTGCCTGAGAAGTTACTACACAGAGCCAAAGAGCAGATATAACTGCAGACAAATTCCCTCAGCTTTCAGTACTTACAGAATTAAATTACTATTAAGAGAACACGTATTTCTCCCTGTGGTGAATCCTTCAACTGCTTAGCAAAGATGACTGGGAAACTGGTATTACAGTAGGAGAAACAAACTCTTTATTGAGGCAGAGGAACAGTTAGGAGAAAGGAATATGCTGAAATTCATGCAGTGAGTTAAGATTCCAAGACAGGAAATTAAAAAAAAAATATAAGAAACTGAATATTGAAAGAAACACCTCCTGCTACTCTGGCTGCCTGCTACACAGTGCCTTGTTTCACACTTTGAAGCATCTGCTGTTGGCCAGAATTAGAGTTGGGACACAAGATGCAACGGACCAATGGTCTAATAGGTCATGGCAATTTCTACGGTCTTGTTTTGTAGAGAGGTGCAGCCAACCCTGGTTTTGGTTTGTTTGTTTGTTGGTTTGTTTAAATCTTCTCTCCTGTCTCTCTCTGCACATAATGACTGAAGAAACATCTCATCAAGCTGTCACTACAAGCCTCTGGCAGACCAGGTCCTACCTTGGGCCAGGGCTCAGCAGCCAAATGACAAGTACAGAGATATGAGGGAAGCTCATGGAGCAATGAAGGTGAGAGAAAACAGAACCTTCCACCGCCCTACACTCGCCTGCCTTCAATCTTTTCACTTTTCCTGCTTCCAGGCACTCAAAAAAAAAAAGGATGAGATGCATGAAAACATCCCTCTGTCCACTTAAGAAAGACCTAATATCAGAAAAGTCCAAGCTGAAAATTGACATAGAGAATTAAGGGGGAATGTTAAAAGGGAAACTTGTCTTTGGTGGTTGAGAAATAAGACAGCTTGAAAAAAAAATAAATCATGCTTATAAATTAATTTTTTCCTACTCAGACTCCTTCCCATGGGTATGTTGCATTGCTTGTATGGCACTACCACAGTGTGGTGCACAAACACTAGAGATGGAAATAACTCTGCAGAGAATTTGAGGAATTGTTCTGGAATACAGACCTCAATTCACCTCCCCAGAATTCATGGTAAAGTAGGGCTAACACCACTTAAAAAAAGAAAAGAGATGTGAATATAATTTTGTCTCCATGTAAGAACTGACTTCACAATCTGAGCTGAAAGGAAAGGGAGGACACAACTAATTCCAGGATGAGCAGACCTTTTCAGAGACAGGTTTCACTATCCCTCTGTTATGAGTATGCTCCTAATTCCACATATGACTTAAACCCCTGGTCCCTGTGCCATCAGGGCCTTACTATTTTTCTTTAGAAGGCCAGCCTTAGCATTTCTCCTAAGCTCTGGATGTACTTTGAGAAGAGACCAGAGGAGCAATCATCTATTGACCTGGGGCTGTGAATTCTGCTTCACAGAATCAAGGACTCCAGTTTTTCTCCTGAATGAGTTTTCACAAAATAAGGCTTTCATCTTTGAGGTCTTCTAATCCATCTAAGTCTTGGCTGAACTGGGGAACAATTTGACAAATAAGTGGAAGCAGCCCTGAGACACAATGGGATAATATTCTCTTGCTTGTCAGTAAAATCAGAACTAAATTATGAGATTTCAAGCAAAATATGTATTCTGAAATAGAATTATGTATCCAAATATAAATTTATTGATGTTTTCATTCATTATTCTATTCCTGTAACTTTAACAAAGTTTATAATCTGTTTTCTCACCCTGGGAAGGTCTGAATCTGCCAAGAAAATCAGATGAAGAAGGGCTTCCAGACATCTCATCAAGAAAAAAAACCAACCAACACAAAAACCTACCTGCTATAACTAACTGGATATTGCCACTGACTCATAGGAATGCGTTCCATTAATCCTCCTCTTTTATCTTTCATCAGCTCATGGACTTTTTTTTCATTGTGCTAAAGGAACTATTATTTTTAGCTAATTAAAGTTCAGTGAGGTCCCCATTTAGATGTGTCTGTCATCAGATGGGAACGCTCACTCCCACCACATGATTTATATTTGCAAGGCTATTCACCCACCCACCCAGCAGCCTGCCAGCCGTGCAGCCTGCTGCAAGTACATCATCACAATTCCTTTCTCATCCTGCTCTGTCATGACCTACAGCTACCACAGAAACTCTCCTGGAACCCATTCCAGGGCAGCTCTCCCCCTGTGATATGTAATCATACAGAAATTTTAGAGGCTAAGCTTTAGATATGCCTTGGTTCTGGCACACGGTTGCATTTAGCAGAGCATTTAGTCTTTTAAATCATGCTTATCTTTCAGCACTACATGTGTGTGGTATAGACCCTTCACATTACTCTGCTTTAGCTGGGTTTAATATCAGCAGTCATATCTTGGTGGTCAAAAGGGTATCCCACCAGGGACACTAAGCTTTGCTTTTCAGGGACATGACTTACAGTGATGACAGAATATTCTGAGTTGGACAGGACCCACAAGGATCAGCAAGTCCAGCTCTTCAGTGACTTGCCCATATGAGCAGCAAGCCCAAACCCTTGGTGTTATCAGCACCAAGCTCCAACCAACTGAGCTGATCTCAGGGTCTAGCAACTCTTGGCTGTGCCAAGCACACTGTTGATGCTGGAGCCCACTGGCAGCTTGCAAAGAGATTTTTCAGGGTGCCTGGCAGATACAGCAGACGAGCTGATGTGTGCGTGGGGAAAGGGAAAAAATTGCAAGGGTGCAAGGTCTGCTTTCAGCACTTCCAGGGCTCCCACTTCGCAGGGGGGAGGACGGGGTGGTGGTAGCGGGGGTGTGTGAAAATCTGGTGTTTCAAACCATGTCCCAGTTATGGAAGAGGCAGAGAACAGGTTGCTCGCTTGTTACGTGGCACAACTATAAGAGCACTACATGCAACCTACAGGAAAGCAGCTGACCTGCTAAAGATGTAATACCTGAAAGTAAGAAGATGAAGAAAAACAGCCGTTAAACTCTGGAAAGTTCTAAGCAACAAGAAAAAATGAGAGATCTGTGGTGAGACTGCTCCTGATTTTTTTTGTTTGTTTTGTTTTGTTTTGTTTTTAAATTTGAGCTATACAGCCAACCAGATTTCTCTGCTACCTGTGTCTTGTTTACAGATGAGTTGTCTTTGTGCTGCCACTGCTCTCAGCCCCTTCCTTCCCTGTCTGTGGCATTTCTTTCATCTGTGCTAATATCTCCTATAAGATCTGACCAGTCCCAGCAGTTGATCAAATAACAGACTGTGAAAAATTATCTATGACTAAAGTAAGATGCTAAAAACGACCTTTGCTTTACTTTTTCCTCCTCTTTTCTTCAAACCTGCTTGCCCACCACCTACACCAAGGCTTCTAGTGCTTTATGTAAAAGACCAGATCCTGGCTCCCTTTGGCAACGTGCTAAAGAAACATGCATTCTTTATTGGATATGACATAGCATTTCCTACATTCCTGATTCACTCTTTGATCTCTCCTGACAATTTACTTTAAAGAATTTTGCTATCTTAAAGGATTATTACTGGTACATGTTTTCCTTTCAAAAGGATTAAAAAAAAAAAGAAAAAAAAAAGGAGGAAAAAAAAAGTGTGAAACATAATTTATGTTCTTTCTACTTTTAAAAAGTTCAACTAAGTTCACATTTACTAGTTAAGATATATTTATATTTGTTTTCTTTCCCTTCAGCAGCAAACCATTAATGCCTCACGACACTTTTATTACAGCATTTGTCTGTGAATTGCTGCCTTCATTTCTTTGATCATGAGCCAGCAGAGACCCTCAGTGTGTCACATTGGTTGCAAGCCAGGCTGGTGTTCTTTTGCTCTTATGTGCATTTAGTAACTTGTCTCCCTTGGAAAAAAATGTTTAAAAGCCTTGCTATTAGTTGGGTGGGTATGTAGATCTACATCCCTGCTAAGATCAGCCAAATTTACTTCTGGAAGAAAGTACCACTTCCAGAAAAATTTGTTGGTCAACAGTATTGCATTTTTATTTGTGTCTGTGCACTTTGGGTGCTCATACTGGCAGTCCCATAACATTCCAGTTAATAAGCACAGCAAACACTCAGTGCCCCAGTACAAGTATCTCGGTGTTCCCCATCCCTTGGGTGGCTCCATGCTCCAGAATGCACAAGGATACAGCTGTATACATTACACAATGTAGAATGAGATACCAGGTTAATGTCAGACACCTAGTTTTTTTCTGCCCTCCAAGGTTTTCTGAATATTCCTAAAATATTCATCCTTTTGTAAAAACCCTTGCTTCCCTTCCTACTTTTGGTCTTCCTGTCATGTGCATGGGCACTGAACAGCTCTGCAGCATTCCTGGGGCTGATCTGCAGATGTCCTTGGCAATTCTGCATAGGCAGAAAGTCACCAAGTGTAACTAAAACACCATTTGAAGACACAAGGAAGAGGGTATAGAGCTTGCTGAAGTGAACAAGCAAACAATGCTGGCTAGTGCAGGCACCTATCAGCCACACAAGCAAGAATGATGCTTCAGGGTCTAACAAACACTAACTAACTAACTAACTAACTAGCTAACTAAACAGAGAACCACCCTTTCATGCAAATCTGGGTGTACTGGGAATGGCTGCCAAACTTTCCTCCAGGAATGGTTCGATCTAGATTACACCTCAACAGCTCAGAAGCAGAAAGGAAGATAACTTCAGCAATGGAAAAAAATCTGGTGAGCCAGAAGACTGCAACTGCAGCTCGTGCCAGGCAGGTGCCAGTCTCTGGGGAACCGGTTTCAGGTCAGAAAATACACAGAGACCAGGGCTGTCACTCAAGCATGCAAGGCCACCAACTGCATTTTTCTGTGCAAAGTCAGAAGGAAATAGCTTCCTGAAGAGCAGTGCAGTCTGAGATAGGACCCATATCCTAATGAGATTTTTTTTCCCCAATGACTACATAAAGAGGAAAGCTGTTAATTTTATTCAGTTATGTAAGCACCTGCCTCAAGTGGGAGCATTCAGTGAATGCCTGTGCTGGCTGGTGAAAAGTGGTGTGTAACACCACCTTCACATCCCTAGGAACATAAGTCATTTTCAGAAGGTGCAAGGAAGGATCTTTTTTCTTGACCAAGCCCTCCACATTTCTGGAATTGCAACATCAAGGGTAATTTCATTCTTTGTTTCTCTCACTTTTGGTCCCATAAAAGAGACATCTGACTAGTACCACACAAAGAGTCAGTAAACATTTGAGAACATGCACAGATCAAATTTAATATACTTTTAGTTTTCTGAAAGGATATTAAAGTGTATCTTGAGTCAGACTGATTTTAGCAAAGTTAATGTTTCTGTCATGATTGCTACGTACAGCATAGTGAATCATCTTTATAAGCTAAGGCGACTATTAACAGCAGAGGTTAAAAGCACACTAAAATTAGAAAAGTTGTTTGCTAATTTTCAACATCCAGATACAAGGGCATTTATGAAAGTCTACCAAGAGTCTGCTCAGATCAGAGAGGCCTTACAAGATCTTAACACTGTGTCTGAGTACTGAATTTCCTACTTGTTTTAGAATATTGTTGTCTAGAATATTACCACTAAACAAATTGCCAAATTTATATTGCCATATAAACAAATGATATGAACAGTTGAAAAGTGCTGTTGGAGCACCTAAAATCTTCTAACAAATTTCATAATAAATGTAAGCCTTTCATTGAATGCAAGCATCCGAGAAGGAAGCGGTGCAAGCACCCCACAACAAACAGGAAAAGAACAATACATCCTGCAGATATTCGTAACATCACTGGGGAGAACACTGTGCTTGTACAGCACGATTCAGGGATAAAGGGAATGTCACATATATTCCTGATTTATCACTGGCATCCATTTGAAATAGAGAAGGATGATGGTTATGTGTGTCTGTCATAGGATGGGTAGTACATGGTCTCCAGAAGGTGGTAAGATAATGGCTTCAGCTGATTTTAGTCCATAATAACCTGCATTACTACTATCTTACACTTAAGAATTAGCATTCTGGTGCCTTATCATTTTTTTCTCCAGGACCAGCAAAAGACTTTTTCATAAGCAACCTGTGGGCAGTACAGGTCCTCTGGCTCTTGATGAGTCTGCCAGTAAACAGGGGAGTCAACCTCCTGCCAGCCCAAACTGCTAGAGAAAACACGATTTTTTAGATTTCTATAGAAAGAAACAAGTCCTAAAGTACTTTTCTGAGAAATTATTTTAAGAGAAAGTGTTTCGTGGAATTACACCTCAGGAGTCTGTCACATCAGAGCGAGCCCACAGGAGATGTGACAGAGAAAAGAAACCTTTTCATGGTGTCTCAGGTTATTGGGTAGGGGGAACAGAGGAGCAGATGCCACAAAATCACTCCAGACGTGTTGGTTGTGGCTGACATATTGCTGAGAAGGTTGAAAAGGGCTCGAGTAAGGCAGAAGGTGCCAGCAGCTGATGGCACGAGGGTCTTGTTCTGCTCAGTTATTTGCGTGAAGGCCCACAAGAACTGAGGGAAGGATGCAGGGGGATATTTGATCAGGGTGGAAAAAACCAAACCAATTTCTCCCAGAAACCTCAGAGAGGGCTTTTGAGCTACTCCAGGAAAAAGCTGATGTTTAACATGAAGCATTAAAATGGCCTCTCTGTACACATGAACACAGAGAAAGATGAGCTGTCCTTGGCACATAACACTGCGAGACAAGAAAGCAGAAGGCACACATCACGTACATTGCTCCCACAACTGCCTCTTTACCCCTGTGAAAGTGCAGTGCAGGTGTGAGACATTCGAAACTGGCACAATTGCGTTTCTAAATGGGACTACAGCCTTCTGCAATTCCTACATTTTCTGTGTACTAGTGGTTTATGAGAATTTATTCCTAAAAGCCGGGACCTCAGACTGAATCACCACCACTGTTTGTGAAGCATGTCTTGATACAGTTCATTTTATTTTAGTTACTTAGATCTGTAGATTTTTCTTTGTTGCTATGATCTGAATTTTTTGTAGTTCTTGCTTCATGACAGCTGAAATTCTACCACTGGTATTAAGATGTGCTACATAACTAATGGTTCTAATATTCTCTTCCTTTATTGCTAGGTCTTTACAAAAAGAGTTATTTTCAAAATATATTCCTATATAACTTTTGTTCATGAAATGAACACTATCTTTTGAAGAGTGTTTCCAATCCTTTTTGCTTGGAAAAATAATTGTATATACTATTGCTACCTTAACTTCCTCCTTTATTGTGTTTTTTTCTGGCTTCTTTTCTGCTAAATTTCAGAGCACTGCAAATGCCTAACAGAGTCTGAATTTTGTCTCTGATGAAGTTATCCTTTTGGATGCTTTTATAGCTACATCCAAGAGAAAGCATCCTCCTCCTTTTTGCATTTGCAAATATTTGTAGAGTTATATGTGACATGCAAACACCCTTGTTTGCCTCTTCCTTTATATATTTATATATTTAGGCAGGAGCAGCAGGGAGTTACCAGATGCTGTCCCAATCTCCTCTACATTCTGGTAGGCCTGCCAGACATCTTTCACCTGCTGCTACATCTCATGCCTTCTGTGGCCCTTGACTGCTGTCTCTGCAATGCCATTGACCTGAATATTCCTGTTTTCATTTCTGCCTCGTGGAAACATCTGCTCAGCCCCTTAAACCACGCAGGGAGCAGGGTTTTATTCAGGTGTCAGAACGGCAGTTGGATTAAACTACTTCAATGGGTGCGTGCAAGCACTGACAACTTTTAGTGGAACAGAATAGGGAATAGGAATTAGTGCTTGGATCATAATGCTTCCTGTGCAGGCAGCCAGAGACCTCACCACCAAAAGAAAAGTATTTGATATTGGGCACCAACTGTGCATTCAAAATAGAAAAGGCAGCAGGCCTTCTCTTGATGAGTTTAAGCATTCAGGGACACATTCTGTCTCCTTTTGTGCTCACTCTGATTAGTCTCTCACTTCCTTTATATTCCTGCTGTAACTGGGAGGGCAGAATGTGAGCTATACAGTGGTGACATGGATGGCAGAATGAAGTCTACAATAAGCCACAAAAAGTACAATACCCCAAAAGAAAACAAAATTACTAGTATAGGGGTGAAGAACATTGACACTGTGTAATTAAATGGCGGGATATTGGTTAAAAAAAAAAACAATGGAAAGCAAAACCACCAAAATTAAGTTACTGTATTTATCATTTATTTGTGCTCCATTATTTTACTGCACCTCCCTGGCATGTTTTATTTCTTAGGTTTTTTGGTAAAAAGATTGGATAAATAATCTGGATTTCATCACTAAATAATAGAGTCCTGAATACCTCTTTCTTGTCTTCAGAGATATAAACAGTTTCCAAAGCTCCTCTTCTCCACTGTGTCCAGTGCATTTTCTATGCTAAATGTTTTGTTTTAAGCACACAGAGCTACGTTGCCCAACTCCAGCACTGTGTAATTCCATGTACTTTAGTTTTTATGAAGAAAGAATTCTCCAGACTTATTTAAGCTGAAAAGCCACTTACCTGAGCCTTGCCCAAATCTGTTATGACATCATTAGATTCAAGTGGATTAATGTGACAAGACTGTTAATATTCAGGTCATGGGGTGAGTTCAAATAATTTTTAAAGCCCACTCCAATTTAAAAGTGTATGTGAAACTAGGTTACTCTTACAGTGACAAAAGCTATGAAATACTGCTGTCTTTTTAAGCATCACAAGGGATGGATGCCAGCATGGCATCCCAAGGAATGGTAAATTCTTAATGTGAAGAACTGGATAATACATCATTTCCAAAGGCTGGGGGGAGTGATATGAAAGATTGAAAAGCCTTAAAGGACACAGCTGAAAGCCAGCTACTGCACATCCTTGAGATGTTCATACAAGGACTCTGTGATGTACAATGCTAAAAGAAGAGAGAGCTGTGGAGTCTGTTGAGCCAAGGTACCTCTGTCAACATTAATAAGAAGTGAGGTTATCTCACTGCTATGTTTAGGTCAGAAAAACACTGGAGTTTCTCAGAAGACACATGGCTAAAAGAGATAATGAAAGAGCTGAAGAGCTACCACTTTTCCCTCAATCTTTCCTCAGTATGAGAAGATTAATGATGGAATTCTGTCACTCTGGAAACTATGCTAAGGCACATAGAAAATAAAGAGGTGACTGGTGACTGCCAGCATGGCTTCACTAGGGACAAATCACACCTGTCAAATTTAGTGGCCTTCTACAGTGGGCTGACAGCATTGGTGGATAAAGGAGAACAAGTGACATCATTTGCCTGTCCTATATGACACTCTTGTCTATAAACTGTGGAGGCACAGATCTGATGGATGGACCATGCACTGGATAAGGAATTGGCTGGACAGCAGCACTCGGAAGGTTGTGGTCAACAGCTTGGAGGAAAGACCTCATTGTGGCTTTCCAGTACCTAAAGGGGGCCTAAGGAAATACAGAGAGGGACTTTTTCCTTCTCATGAGATGCAGGTTTAGGTTATCTATTAGGAAAAAATTCTTTACTGTGAGGGTGGTGAGGCACTAGAAGAGGTTGCCCAGAGAAGCTGTGGATGCCTCATCCCCCAAAGCATTCAAGGTCTGGTGGGGTGGGGCTTTGAGCAACCTGGTCCAATGGAAGATGCCCCTGCACATGATGGGAGGAGATCACATGATATTTAAGGTCCTTTCCAACCCAAACCATTCCATGATTTTATGGTTCTATGACAAATGGTCTCTTCATTTCAACGAAGTGAGAGGTTCTTTTCTTCTTTTTCCCCTTTTCCTTTCTCTGCCTTTCTTGCTTAGAATTCTGACTATTTTAGGAGACTATAGAACTTTCTTGATCCCACTGACAGTGTCATTTTTATGGATATGTGCAGTGTAAAGTAACACACCTTTTAAAAATCTAAGTAAAGACAGAATCATCCCAAATCATCCCAAAACCTACGTGGCTATAAGGATGCAGCAAAATTAATTCAGGACTGAGGGTTCTGTTTGGGTCAGAACTGTTTAACACAGGTCTCCATAAAGAGCACATGCTGATGGCTCCATGTGTTTTGTTTTTGTGTTTCTACCCATCCTTACCTGGCTTGACAGTGTTTTTTTCTTTTCATTTTTTTTCTCTGAGCCACGGAGATAGCAGCATGGGACACGGAACAGTGATATATTGCCACACTGATACTTGGATAATCAAAAAACTGAATAATAAAAAGAGTCCCTTTCCCTTACAAAAGAAAGATGGTAATGAAGAACTCTCACAAGAGAAAGAGAGAGCCCCTTTCTGCAGCCACAGGGCAAGTTCTCTCACTCACCATCTGAGCCAGAGTCCAGGATGGATATAGAAAGTATATCCCCTGTTCCCTCTTCCATCTCCCCTTCCTGGTCCTTTTTTTTAATGTTTCTTCTCTCCAGTCAACCAAAGAGCGAGGAACGTTTTGTTGCATCAGTCAGATCCAGTTTTGCTTTTAGTTTATTTGTTTGGTTTTCTAACTCATTTTTTTTCCTGTTTTCTTTTGGCAGGGTAACCTGAGGTTTTGTTTTCACTTCCCCACTTACGTGTTTGCTCTCATACAAGCCAAGACACAGACCATGATTTTTGAGCGGCATGTAAATTAAAGATGACATTTGACTGGTCCCTCCCTTTCTGCCCACAGGAACTGGCCTCATCCTGCAAAGCCCCTGTACACCCTGTGAGCGTTGTGCACTGCAGGGAATGTGTATAAAGCAGAACAAAGGTGCAATTGCAGTGTCAATGCACCCCTTGCTATTTTCGTCTGGCTGGCACAGTGGGAGTTTTGCAGCAAGGATGATGTGCATTGCCCCGTGCAGGGGCAGCCAAAGCAGGTACAGAAGGTTTCTGGAGCTTTTACAAACGCACACCATTGTACATTTAATACTTTTCTCAGTCAGAGACTGGTCTAGCCCCTCCTCAGTGTGTTCAAGCTCCTAAAACTTCAAAAGCAGAACTTTAATTCCTTGCCTTTTAAAGCAGGGACAAATTCAAAGTAAGTCTGCATGTAAATCTTTCATGTTTGCAATATAGCAATATTCCTTCCTTAGCTAAGTCTCTTCTTCTTCCTCCAGAAATAATATGTCCTTTATTTTTCTAATTTTCCAGGTTGCTTTGATTTAGCAGGTTGTTCCTTGTCACATTTTCCTTCCTGTCACATTCCAAATTGCCAGTACCCATATTCTATACATCAGCAGAACTCTATCTGGAGCTTTTTTACACTTGAGACAGACAAGATTAACCATCCCACCTTCTTCCTTGACTACCAGGGGCGTTATGTTACCTTTTGCCTGATAATCCCAACAATTCCTAATCCTCATTTACACAGCTAGTCAACAAACTCCCGAACTCTTTCTCTTCTCAAAGCCCTCCTTATATTCCTACATCTTTAAATAAATTATATTTACTCTGATATGGCTGTAGCCCACTACAGATTGTGAGTTTTAGCCCATAAGCATGGAGAAGAGATCCATTTTTCCTTCTCAAGCAATTTCTGTAGTTTTAAAAAATATCATATGCTCCCCTTGATCTTCTTTTTTTTTCTTTTTCTTTTTTTTTTTTTTTTTTGTATTTTTGTATATGAAATTTCAATTTGGTCTCTGATCTCAGATGCCAGTTTCTAGGAGTCTAATTGTTCTTGTAAATTGTTAAAGTGTCTCCACCTGATCCAGATCTCTCCTTAAGCGAGCGCTCCAAATTCAGTATAACCCTTTAGCCTTGAGGCCCCTGAACCTTTATCAAAGTTGAGCAGGATGGAAATGCTACCTCAAACACCCTGCTGCCTCCCAGTGTGGTATTTGGATTCACCACAGCAGTGTGACATTTTTAACTCATGACTCACGTGTATGAGCTCGTGGTTCAGCACAACCCCTGACCCTTTCCTGTATAACAGCTTTCCAGCCAGCTGCTCCTCATTCCTTATTTATGCAGTTGACTCAGCTTGCCTACGTGAAGTATCGTGCACTTCCCCCCGCTCCACTTCAGCTCATCTTCCCCAGGTTTGCCAAGATAATTTGGAATTCTGCTCTCGTTGTCCAGTCTGTGCAGCTTCCTCCCTCTCCACTTCCCAACACCTTGAGGATGGGGATTATTAATGAACAACAGGCAGCACAGGGCAGCTCCAACACCACTCTGGTTTGATAGGAAAACTGATAATCGCCTTCTGTGGGCAAGTTTCAAACAATTTTAGGCATACACACTCTGCCCCAGATCCCTGCAGACCATACTTTCTTTACTTTTGAGGATATCAGGAGCGACAGGGGCAGAAGACTTTTCAAAGCCAAGACACAGTCTTTCCTCCCTGGAGTGCTGTAGAAGTGAATGAAGTCTGTTGGTTTGACACAACTGCTTCCCCAAAAAAATCCATTCTGCAGATGGAGCTTTGGTCTCACATCTTTCCAAGAATTATGACTACCTAATACAGCCCTATTTCACTGGCTCCTTCAATTTTTAAAGATAGGGATCTTCATGATAACGACCATCTCTGATAACACCACAATGACCTCACTTCCTACAACTGGATACTTGGATACTCTCTGTGAGATTACTGGCAACATCCACTTGAATTATTTAGGAGAACAAAATTAACAAGTCATTAAAATCATGATTCTGACTCGTCAGTAATACTAGGAAATGGTGGGAAAAATCTTTCTATCCATATTCCCTGATGATTTATTGTCTTCTTGAATGAAAAGGTTCAATTATAGCTGTAAAAATTATCTTCATTTTTCTACATTTTCCCCAAATTCATTATTATTTTTCCTGTAAAAAAATGTATTTTTCAGAAAATCTACCTTTAAGAAAAGAAAAGAGTAATCACTTTTACTCTAGACTACATAGTCTCAGCACACATATAACTTAATTCATCATGGATCCACAGTACATTCCAGACCCATCAAGATAACTTTGCCCATAATGTGATTTTCAGTGTTTGTGAGAATAGGTTATTGGTTAAACAGATGGGGAAGAGGGGAGCGAGGAGAGCTTTTGAAGTTATGAGATCATAGAAAATTTATTCTGATGGTCGAATCAAGGGACTTGAAAACTGGTAATAAAAAAAAGGATTTTGCAATTTCTCATGTCTGGTTAAATTTGTATCTACTCAGGGCATTGCCCTTATACTGCAGCTGAAAAACCTGTAAGACATCCAAGGTTATGCTGCAGCAGGGCACCTTCCCCGGCTTCTAATAAATTTAAACTAAGAGGACCCTGAGATATTGAGACTGAGGCTGAAATAGTCTTCTGTCTGACAGGTTAAGGAAAGCAAATGACCCTACCTGAAAGGATGCATTTTGCTGAATGGGCACTCAGGAGTCACTCTGCTAAAACATACTTAAACTGATGTCAAAACAAATATTCTTATTTGTGACTGCAATTATCATTTATATTCAGTATAAAGCACTGGACAGAACAGAAGGAAAATCAGCTTCAAAAGGCGGGATATCCAGAAAATGCAGCACCAAAAGGTAACTAAAATCTTCAGGTCATTTAGCAAACAGCTACAAGGGGAAAAAAATTAATTCTTTGGTTTTGACTGAGCCAGGTGGCACAGTGATTTACTGTGAGCTGTTCCAGGTCCTTGTATCTAAAAGCCTTTGCAGGGATCAGCCCCCAACTCTGCATCCTGACAGAGGCAAAGTGCCCAGAGCAAGGGGCATGGACATCACCACCCGACCCCAAGATGCTTTGGTTTGAGCTCTTCCCTTGGCTGGCTGCCCACCAGAAACCACACTTCTCTTACCCTGTCCTTCATCCCTCAAAAGCTGCAGCGACAGACAAATTGCCTGCCCTTTCCTTCCAAGGATTTCCCTTCCTCCCCTGGCACAAAGGACACAATTTGTATCATTTTGCGTCTGCAGGAGTTCTCATTAAAACTTGTGGGCCACTGTCCCTGTGATTATCCAGCTTTTCTAAAATTAAGGGTACGATTAGAGGAAAATAAAAACTGTTTGTGGCTTTCTCAGAGTAATAAATATATATGCAAATAAACAGATAAAACTCCCTCAGGTTTTTAGAGGATTTCCACAGACCAAATGGGTATAATTGTGCTGGCTTGATCCCAAACAGAAGCAAAATACCCCTCTTTTGTCACAAGTTCAGCATGCTAATGCCTGTTATTGTCACAGCTTTTATCTAGAAAAAGATATATTAAAAAAAACCCCTTTCTAGTTTTAAAAGTGCTCGTATGTGCCAATAATTTTATTTTTTTGCCAAAAAGAACAAGTGAGGGGCCCTGTAAGAGTTATAGAAGTTTAGTATTGAAATACTGCTGCAGGTATTTAAATAAGTAAATATGGGGGTACATATCTCCTTTTTATCACTTACTTTAACAATTTTGATGTCAACTATTTTACCCCACTTCAAAAGTCAGACTTGTGAATTCATTCAGCCTCACAAATCACACATCCACATCAACAGCATCATGGATACAGATGTAGGTCAGGCACATGTCCTGTCCCAAACCTACAAACAAAACCCCTGCCTCTGTCAAAGGGGGTTGCCCTTCTGTCAAGCTACTGAGTTGGGGGTTTTTCTTAGACAAAGAATTCTCCCTTCTAAACACAGCTTCACTAGGTCACACCGACAGCAAAACAACAATAATAATGATAAAACTCAGTAAAGCATAAAAACTTGTAGAACAGTAATAGTGGTGATTTTGCCATTTTTATGAGGCACTAATCCAGTTTCCTCATACGGAAGCAGATTATGGTCCCATAAAACAGCACAATGGATCTATGGCATAATGACTTTAGTAGGTACAGCAGCAGCTTTACTACAGCTCCTCTCTCGACAAATTGCATGATGTAGGGTGATAAGTATAAATATAAAATCAATCTAAATTTTATTTGATTGTGATTTCCACCTTATCAGGACAGAAAGGGATCACAAGAGAGTGTGAAGCAGCAAAGACAAATGCAAAAGCCCGACCTATAACAAAAGACAAGCCAAGACTTGCAGTTGCCTAACTGAAAAAATATTTCGGCAGATGCACAAAGCACTAAAAGTATTTACACAGTTCATACAAAGTAACAGCTTTAAAAGCAAGTCATCAGCTGTACAATAGGAAAAAAACAAAAAGGCAGAATTAAGTAAATGGAAGTACTCCTTCGGAAGCTGTCATTTGTATCACACCAGCTTGTTTCATTTCTCTGTATGGAAGAATATCAAAACCATACCTTTTAAATGACTGTATCACATATTTTATGCCAACCTGGGAAAAAAGGTAAAATGAAAATTTTGCTTGATTGTATATTTTTTCTGCTTTGTGTACAAAGGAGTAATTATACGTATTTCATTTTATTTTATATACACATAAAAAATGGTTACTAGCAGAATAAGACTCAGTATCCCAATTATTTACAGTACATAGACTGACAAACAATAGAGTGGCTGTATGTTTTTGCTGAGGGTCTGATCCAATGTTCAAAAAGTCTACTGAACGCATTCTTGCATCAGCTACCAATATAATATCATAGTATTGCCTCTATTTTTTGTGTCAATTTGAATTTAAAGATCAGACAAGAGCCTGCTTTTATTTTAGTGGTTGCATAGTCTGTAACCTTGTGAAATCCAGGTTTGCAGTTGTAGTGCCTCGTTTCTAAATGCCTCTCTACTTCTAAATAAAACCTGAATCTCTCTGTTCATCCATAGTAGGACCTTGAAAATTGAAGTTACTCCCAAATTTTTCTAAACCTTTCCTTGGACTTACGGCTCTATTTCAGAGCCATTAAAAAGCAGTTTGGAGGGACTGTAATAGAATAGAATGTTGTACTGTGCTTCAATAACATTACAATTTTTCACAGAGCCCTATGATGCACAATCTGCAGGTATATGAATATCCTTGCAAAACCAGCCCTACCTGGTTCCATTTAAATGCTGCTTTGAGTTTTGGGCTCTCCTGCTGCTTCCAAAAACCATTTGCCCCAAACATCTCCCACGGTTGTATGGCAGGCCCTCGTCCAGGCTGTAATCAAGAATACCTCTCCACTCCTCCACACTGCTAAATTACTGTTTGCATTCAAGGATTAAGACCTTTAGGCACCAGGAGAAAAAATAACAGCACCTGCCCTGAAGAGTTTGTAACCTGAAAGATAAGTTGTGCAAATTTCTAGTATCTCTTGTTAACAAGCCTGCTCTCTGAAGGTGGCATCTCAAGAATCTGAAAGTGCTATAACCTTACTCTCCCACATATTCTCTTCCACATCTTCATCCCAGAAACTCCACGAGGCAACTGCTACATTCCCTGCTTTCTGATACACCAATAACAACTGTTCACCACGGGATTTTTTTTAATAGCAACATGAAATTTGTCTGCTGAATGAACAGCAGATAAATTACAGATGTTTGCAAGTCCTGCATCCAAAACTGTGGTTCATAGAGATGAGTAAAATGAGGATTTTTGGTGGAGTTGAATAAAGAAGTCCAAGGAGATTTTAGCAAGACTTTTATTTACTCAGCCTTACAAAGCATCAGCTGAAATGCACTGGGATAGCTACAGTCCTTTGCTGCAGGAATTAACCTCAAAGTTGTTGGTTTGTTTGTTTTA
Organism: Manacus vitellinus; assembly: GCF_001715985.3. Lineage (NCBI taxonomy): Eukaryota > Metazoa > Chordata > Aves > Passeriformes > Pipridae > Manacus > Manacus vitellinus. The sequence continues at coordinate 7,057,016 of NW_021940498.1, read as the reverse complement.
TACAGCCTCATCTGTTGCTGCAGGTTAGAGCCATAATTATAGTAAAAATTATAGAAGGTAGCTAGGAGGGAACATTTCAGGCATCCTAAGGGTCTTATACTGAGCAGAGTAATGCCAAACAGCAGTGTCTCTGGTGAGACCAGGGGCAAAAAGACTCCTTGATTGAAACTGGGCTTGATAACAGCTGTATATGCAGAAGACCCGGTGGAACACGACAAAATGTATCAGGAATGCAAGGGCCAAACATGTGGGACATTAAAATGCACATATCCAACAGAATCAAAGATGTAAACCAGGGAATCTGTCTGTTAGCAAATCGAAATCCATGTAAATATATATGCCTTAAGTGATTAAAAGAGTACTTAAAGATCTTTGAGGTTTTAGCTGCTGGATTTTCTCTGCCTCTCAACCCTTCCTTTACAGTTTCCCTCTCATTTCCATAATCAGAAGTAAGGCCATGAGGCCTGGGCAGCAGGATGTTATTGCTGTGGTTTGCAAAACCAGGCAGCTGTCTGGCAGTGGGATAAACTGACACAGAAGCAAAGTTATCTTACTTTTATGTAAATTCCATCTTTGACCTGCGTGCAGTTGACGGTGCATATTTTATTGTGTTCACTGGGTTTTCATTAGACCCCTTGTCATTTGCTGAAAGGTTTTTTAACTTCATTTAAATCTCCTTGTGCCTCAGAAATGTCAATAAATGTCATTGTTATCATCAGTTTTGTCCTGGGTTGACTTTTCCGAGTTTTCTGTCTTTGGATTTGATTAAAATCGGGAAATAAATAGCGAATAACATATTGATTGCAGGCTGGGAAAGGTTGCAGATAATTTATTATCTGGTGAGCATGATACCAAGGTTTTTTCTAGCAGAATCTTCAGGCTAACAAAATTCATTCTGATGGGAAAGTGGGGTTTATAGCTATTCTTTATTGCAAAGTAGTTTTTCAAGTCTTTGCTTGGTCATCTATAGACCATAAATCAAGTTTAGATCAATGGTAGTTACCTCATACTGTTAGCTTAGCAGACCTTAAAAAAGAGGCTATTAGAGATTATTAAACCCGAAATCAAAATGCCTTGCTTACAGGTGAAAACAAAAAAAAAAAAATCCCAAACAAACAAAAAAGGAAAAATCAACAGACACTGTCTGTGAACATTAATCTAAGCCATAATTCATTTTATTAGCAGTAATTTCATGATATTGCTTTATCCAGCCTCACAGAAGAGCAAGTATTTGGAGCTATATGTTCTAAACTGACATTTTTACATTCTCCAATACTGCATCACTAGCCAAGAGAATGAAAACTTAACTCACCAGCATATGCTTCTGCACTTTTCATCATACCAATGAACCCACAAGAATGTTCCTGCTTTCAAATCTTTCTGTGACTGGGAAAATCTGAGCATAATGATGGTGATGATTTAGAGAAAGCAAAATGAGACAAAACCTGATAAGACATCAATAAGGTTCTTCAGTCTTTCCTGTTTACCTCTCAAAGAGTACCTGATCTAATGCCCATTTAGTCTAGAGAAGCTCATTTACAATTTCAATAGTAATTACAGTTAGAGTCTTTGCCTCTAACTGCTGCACAAGAGGAGACTGCTGCTATTACTGCAAACCAACTTAGTAATCAGAAAACATATTAACATGTCTGGTGGGCTGAAGAATCACCATTATATTTTATTCCCCTGAAATACCAAGAGTGTTGCTGTTTATTAAGGCTACAGGGCAGCTCGTGTAAGCAACTGTTCTACCACTCAACAGGAAAGAATGCCAGAATGTCCAGAATGCCTGCAAACCCAGGAGGAGCACTACCAGTAAGGGAGCTCTTGGTGGAAGCTGGACCCCAGCAACAAACCCTCTCTCCACCTTTGGTTCCCCAGAATCACCACAACCATTCTGCAGCTCAAATGGACTTAAAAGCTGGATGCCAGTGAAAGCCACTGATGTTAATCCCCATTAGCACAGAAGAAATACATTCCAGAACCGTCTGAGACACCCCGTTTCCATCATCTCTAAGTCCCTGACGATCCTAAACCTACTCCTTCTCACTCCACTGAAAGCAAGGAACAGCCACAATCTCCTGCTGTCTGTTTTTCAGATGGAACATTTTGCATTATATGGGATCGTTTGCTGAGCAGGTTAAAACTGGTTCTGTGATTACTATAGCATCAAATTCAAAAGACCCTGAATTATTCAAACATTTCTCTAGATTGAATAGACCTGACTCCCTGTATGGCAAGTGCAGAGCAGCAGCAATACATAACCAACATAGCAAAAGGCACCAGTTTAGGTATGTTAGTCCTAAAGTAACAGTAATATAGTGATACATATTCTATACATTAATCATTCCATTTAGGAGACATAGATAAACAATGCTCAGCAACACTGATATACTCATGATATCCATGCAATAACAGCTTGTACATAGACCTATCTCTAGCTTCTGATCAGATTTTGCATGCATGTACACTATCAGGAAAGCTGGCATTCTGAAATGTAACTGCCAGCCAAACAATATATTAATAGATGATTAGTAGTAATACTGTGTAAGCCATTCTAGTTGTACTGAAGGGCCTGAATTCAGAGCTTCTGGAGCATTTAGGACAAAACCAGTTAAGCGATACAATATGAAAGGATTAATGTTATCTTCTGGGCATTTATAAAGAGTAAACTTGTTTTCATCCACAAACTTTGTGAGCAGTTGGAGAGCAGAATTGCCACTTGTTATTATCAAGGAAAGGACTCTTGTAAAAAAAGGACTAGCCAGAAGAGCTGTCTCAATGATAACAGAGGTAGAAATGAACTGTCTAGAGGCATGGTGCCCTCATGTAAGGTATTGAGCTACATGAAATTTGCTCTGTGTTTTATTCATTTGTAATGTAAGGGGGTCACGGTGCACTTACTGAGAGCCCAGATGATTGTATTGCTCTTGAGCTACTGCTCTTTCACTAATGTGGAAACAGAAATGTAAAGCATGTGGGAAAAATAACCCAGATTTGAAGGTGAGCGAAATGGCAAACAGAGCACGGAATCAACCCTGTGCTTCCATTTCAAGGTGAACCCTGGCATTAGCCTGTAAACCTTGGTTCCCAACCTCATTTACTCTGTACCCAGATCCCTTTTCCACCAGCAGGCCCCTATAGTGTTGTTGTTAAAGAAGAAGCAGGCTCTTATATGATAAGTCCTTTGGGGGCAGATTCTGTAAAAGTAACTAAAAGATAAACATTACTTAGGTTGTACTGTTTCTTGCCCCAAATTATCCAGACAGTGCCAATGACCCGAGCAACAAAAGACTACTACTCACTGTCAGTTGCAATAAACAGGGAAAAGATGGACACTGGAGAGTTATTTTGCATAGAAATGTATCTGGGGTTTCACCTTCCAACATTTCTAGCCAAGCTAGAAATGGATTTTCAAGAATTTCTAAGAGATTTCAGCAACACAAATTCCACTGACACAAAAGGGACTTTTTCTCCTAGTTGCTTTTCCCTCTCCTCATTAAGTCTAAGGCATTACTTTCAACATTTTTGTACCTTGCTTACAAATATGTGCAGTGTTTTCCAAGGTACAATTAGACTTAGTCGCTTCCTACACTGCCCAAATATTAATACATTCTAGAAGCTTGGAAAGATTAAGTCCAGATGCACCAGTTTCATGCCCTGACCACTAAGCTGCCCTCAAGCATTCATACGTGGGGGAAGAATATGTCAATGTCTATGAGAATGAAACCTCACTGGTACAGGCAACACACCTGGCTCATAAAAACACAGAGCATGAGCACTAGAGCTTCATTTCAGTGCAGTTCACACCTATCTTGAACTGCTGAAAATTAGTGTAAGATGTCTAATTGAAAAGATAAGCAAAGAAAAATCTTGGAATAACAGCTTTTTTTACTTGAGCTTTATTATTCTGTGTTTCTGCTGCAGCTTCTCTTCTTTGCATCATTGTGTTTCAGGCAATGACAAACCCTTTCACCTTAAAAACAGTCAATGGGATGTTTGAGATGGCATGCGGGGGAGGGGGATGTACACATATAATTTTTTTTCTGATTTCCCAAAAGCACCCACTTAGCAATGATTCCATGACACCCCCGCTACTCACTGGGCAGCATCTGCGTTTTAAACTGCAACATTGCATCACTTCCAAGCTAGAATAGAATAGAAATGCTCCCTATACTCGCAGTTCTGTGCTAATGCCTGCTGCTGACACGGAGGCAATGCCCAATCAACTGTCTGAGCAAAGTGCTGGCAGACCCCAGAGGTGCTTCTCTGCCCCTGCCGTGATAAGAGGGCAAAAGGAGGAGGAACGGAGTCCATTAACGACTTGAGGGGGGATGTCGAGGGATTAAATGTTGTTCTGAGTTTAGTAGGAGATGTGGAATGACTCACAGCTCCTGCTGATCCACTGGGAAGAGAGGAGCAGGCTGCAGAGACAGACGGTGAGGAAGAGGCCGCAGAGGGAAGGTGAGCAAATGATGCAGTGGAGAAAGAGCAGAATTCAGCCCAAAGGTTTAGGTACAGCCCGTGTTGAGAAGGAACATACAGTTGTGTTGTCTCCCTCCTGAAGCCCTTGAAGGGTGCAATTTACACTCTTGCAGTTCTCCCTGAGCCCAGCATCAGGGAAAGGACTGATCAAGGAGGCACACTCGCCCTGTTTCTCTTGGTTTTCCCTTTGCCCACTGCCAGTGGAAACATCCAGAGTATGGAGGGGCAGCACCTGCCCTGTAAGCAAAAGCAGAGTCTATCTGCTTGGCTGAATAACACAAAGCCATAATTTAGCTCCTTGTGACTAGTTAAAGCTTGAAGTTCACCTCAGAAAAGGGATCTGGAAAGCCCCTTTTCAGGCAGATGTCTTCTAAGGTCCAGGTGTGGCAGTGAGCAGAACAACCTTCCTTACACACTTTGTTACAGTTAAACATCTGGTTCTCAACGCTTCTCCACCTTGCAGACCCCTGCATCTTTTCATTGTTCATTTCACTAAACCACCTTCTTTTTCTGCATAAGCTGTGCTTCAGAAAACCCTTAGCAACTCTGAGCATTGTAAAGTTTGCTGAAATTAATCCAACTCATTAATCAAGAGGAGAAAAAGCACACCATTTAGTGCACTGGTTTAGTGAATGTCACAGAGTGTATAACAAAAGAAATGTTTAATTACACTGTTACTAAGTCTTATTCAGACCCCCACCATCCTCCTCATCCCGGTACAATAGCAATAATCAAGCTAATCAGGAAGCTGGTGTTTATGAATCAATTAATACATCAATTAATGTACTGCTTAATGTGCTGCCTAGAGCAGCTATTACTGGCAGTACATGTCTGTTAATTGCTTCCTTCCTACTCTACTGTCTCAGTGGGAATCAATTGGCAAAAGGCACCTCTTATGTTCATTTTACGGATGTCGAGAAAGATGCTGGACTGTTACATTTGGGGGTGGTGGGATGCAACAACCTCTCTGTTCCACCTTCCTCCTCGACATCCTACCCTAAGAAGAGGGTGAAAGGAATTGCTTTGGCAACATAAGACACGTAATCAAGGACATTGCATTTCAGACTGCATCACACTCAGCTCCCTCTCCCCTGGCAGCAGCGTCAGGGCCTGCCGAGGGACCGCGTGAGTCACAACACCAGCCTAAAAATTGATGCTGTAGGATGGATGTGACATGTCAGCAGGGACCTCACACCTTTCAAAAACTGTTAAATGAGTATTCTGTGAAGTAGCTGTGAATAATTGCAACCTGTTTTCCCTCAACACAGCAGCACACCACAAATCAGAAATTAGCTTTGGAGGTGCAGTCGCAGAAGTCACAAAGAAGTTAATGTCACAGGAAGGGAAAGGACCTTACGGACCCCTGCCCATCAGTCTTCTGCCCTGGTAGTCTCCTGCCCAGTTTTAGCCCTGATATTTTTCCTGAGATTCACTTCCTTTAAATGTCAGCACACAAAACACAGACTCACCAACCAAGAGCAAGCTGGATTGCTGGTGAAACTTGACAAGTCTGTCACCGGTATGAGATGTCTCGCCTTTTTTTTCCTCCGATGCAAAATACAACAATGACCTGTAGTTTTAAGCAAAACGGTAACAAGTTTTGCACAATACATTTTTCACCCCAGCACACACACGATTCTTCAGCACTGGTTAGTGCAGCTGTCAGTACCTATTAAGCACAGCCTTGCATTAAAACAGCACAAGGTGAATTATCCATTCGGATTACAGCGGAGGTTCCTAGGGGGTCGAGGTTAGGATTTGGTTTCGTCTTGGGCTTCAACTAGAATATTGTGAAAAAAACTCTCCTTTTGTTCTTTTTTGAATTTGTTGGGTTTTTTGTTTGTTTATTTTGACTTGTTTGGGTTTTTTTCAGGGGGAGGTTGTAGTTTTTTTTTTTTGTTTTTTGTTGTCTGTCCATTAACAGAGAAGGGAAACAGCACTGGCTAAAAATAGATTTGTTCAGTTCCAGTCTTCATCTTTTCTTTTTCTGCCTTCGCTCCCTGAAGTGGGAAGACACCATCTTAACTTTTGTTATTGCTAAAAAAAGGATAAATAAGAAATTTTTTCTCCTATGAGAAGTTATTATAGACTAGCAATCAAATTATAATTCTGCTTAGCTACATAATTGTTCTAGTTAAGTTATATTACTTCAAGCGTATGACATATCAATTCATTGGCTTTCTATACAATTAGACTGCAATGAATCAAAGTAATTTGCTGCTATATTACATGTAGACACTTACATGAGGTCTTGTTATCTTCAATGTGCCACAAAAAGTTTTGTACCTTTGCACATGCAAAAAACACATAATAGTTTATGGGAATGATTTGTCTATTTTTAAACTCTTAGACACCAGAGTTCTTTTGCACAGATCTTAAAAGAGTTTATGTAGCTCTTCAATAAAAAACAGCAAGACAAACATAAAATGAAGTAGCAACAACATATTAATACTGAATATGTTCCACAAAAAACAAACAACAAAACCCAAAAAACCCTCAAAACCCCCAAACAAGCCAATGCAAAACAGACAGAGAACTAAACCAATTTAGTCCATAAAGTCCTCAGATGTGGAGACACTGACTCCAGTCATCATCAGACAAGGTTTTAACTCTGAACAACATCTTTATTAAGTAAGGCAAGGAAAAAGATAAATACGCACCACAATGTACTAGAAAACAAATGGGGAAACTGGATATTCTGGAGCTGGGAAATTGGTGGTAACTTTGGAATGGATGATACTTTCAAAGACCCTCTGTACTGACTGAGCAGTGCTCCAAATGAATGGAAAAGAGCTCTCAGCAACTGAAGGGTCTGAGCCAGTTCAGCGCTCAACAGTTTTGGAAAGCTCACTCTGTAACATACAAACCTCAGCAGTTTTCAAACTTGCAAAACACTGAATACATAAACTTCCACTATCCAAAATCCTGGGTTTCCAGTACAGGTGCAGTTTGCAGCAACACTTGTGTCTTTAATGAGACATTTGCCAAAGAATCCTTTTTGTCTTGAGCTAGCCACAGAAATACAAAACTATTTGGAAAACCTGCAGCCTGTGCAATCTCAGCACTGGAAACAGGGGTAATAGCTCAAAACTGAAGGAGCATGCCATTCCCAAGCAAAAATGAGGGTATGTAGTCAGGGTTTGAAGCATGATAGATGGCTTCAGATTGCAACATGAGAAAATAGCTTTAAAGCCCCAACACCCTCTCCCTATTGGGGAGAACACCTTCTCCAGTATTTGTTTGTTTTGTTTTTTTTTCCCAGCTGCAAAAAGACAAGGGTTTTTTTTAACCTAAAACGAAGCTGTTTCACAGAAATGGACTGCTTCATGCCATGAAGTTTACTTTGCAGTTTTCAAGGTATTTAAACAAACAAACAAACAAACGAAAAAATTGCCACCCTTCAGAAATACGCAAGGCCTTTTAACTATATCAAGAAATGTAAAGACTCAGGACTGATACTACCTGCTGTACAGTGCCAATAATTCAGTTGAAAATTATGTGAACAAAAAAAATTTACATAAACATTTGCCTTAGATTTCTTGACCCTCTGACAAGGCCTAAAAAGAGTTCATTGCTCTTAAGGCCATGATTCAGCCCAGAAACATGATCTCCTGGAGAACAATAGTTTACACAGCCAGAAACATTCTGCTCCTCTGTGAACTTTTCTTTAATGGACTTCACGGAATAGAATTTGTCAAGTCTGGAGATGCCACTGATTTTCGAATACACCAAAGATATACTGGAGGAGGTGCTGGCATGATTCACTGTTTGCTCTGAACTGAGACATAGAGGGCACATTTCTGGACAGGAATGTGAAATAGTGTTAGCAAGGCAGTGCTGAAGGAGAGCTAACAGGGGAGAAAAGGAATTTCCATACACAATATTTAGGATGAGAAGCTGGAAGAGGACAGGAAAAAAAAAAAGACAAGGAGAATGAAAATTAGATCCAGCAAATGGAGAAAGAGACAACAATAATCAAGATTAGGGAAAGAATAAAAAGAAAAAAAGAATTGCCATAATTAACTTAGCATGCCAATGGACACCTATTAATAGGTCTGTCATGAAGAGAAATGGAGGGAACAGCAGCATCCATTTTGCCACTCTGGGGTTAAAATTGACACATAATGTATATATAGAGAATTAGTCAAACAGATTGTGGTCTTAAAAATACTAGTGAATGCTCATAATTTTATAAATAACAAAGTAGTAAGAGAGAGGATATGCAGCAAAAAAGCAGACTGATTTATATGCTCCACTGAGAAAGCCTCTTAGTGCTGATGACAAGAAAAGAAATCACCAGACTGAAAATGGACGTGCCAGTTCTATACAGAAAAGATTTTCAGAGCCATGGACCATTATAGTGTCTCCTATGAGGACAAGCTGAGGTTACACTTCCTTATCAAGCAGAAAAGGCACCAGTCTCCTGACTGAACTGATACATTACTCCTGAATAGCTCCAAATCTTGCTCCAAATCTAATGCATCACTCTAACCAAGCAGCTCCAAATCCATCACAAGTTACTACTGAAATGTGAAACAGTGAGAGAAGTTTGTTGGTAGAACCCAGAGGACAGAAAGAAAAGAAGGACAGACTGCACTTTTCCATCAGCAAGAACCAGCTGACGTGTTTCTACAGATGACTACTCAGAGATGAGATCATGAAAAAAATACTTCTTCTGGTAAAATGGATCAAGATAATTATAGTTGCTTATTTGCAATATTGCAGGAGTAAAAAAACCCCACCAGACCCTCAAACAAGAAAAACCACAAGAACAACAACAATAATGTTCATTAACACTATCCAGAAGGCCAGTGGAGAGTTAAAACCACTTTTATAAATACAGATTGTTCAGTCTTTAATGATTTAAGCCTGTAAGGTGCTGTATAAATGTTAAGAATAGATAACTGGTTGCTTTCCCTATGACACTGCTTCTTTCTCCATCAGTGCATACCTTTGCCTAAACATCAACTATAAAAAATAAGGTGTTTTTTTCTCCCCCTCTCTCCTCTTGCACAGGTAATTATGTACCCACAGTCTTCAAAGCTATCATAACTATCTCATATGAAACATCCATTTAGCATATTTGAATCACTCAACACTCACTATTATAACTATTGCCACTGGAAGAAAAAAACCCACCCTATCTTCAGTTCTATTCATTCTTATTACTTCTAATTCCTTAAGTGTTCCTTCTATGGAGAAAGACACAAGTGAGAGCTTTCTCTGTACTTTTGATTATCTTCTGTTGTCACAAGCGCTCTGGGGATGTTAATTAAAGACTTTGTAATGCCTCCTGTCCCTGGCCAAGGTCATTAACCTAGCAGAACACACATTATCTTCTGTGTCTCAGAACTGGAAAAGCTGTACTCATACAGCTTTTGCTTATTCTCATTTGTTTAATGCTCTGTCATCCTAAGAGACCATCACAGGCTGGAGGTGATGGAGGGCCTCATAAAGTTCAACAAGGTCAAGGGCAAGGTCCTACACCTGGGCAGGGGCAATCCCAAGCACAGATGCAGTCTGGGCAGAGAATGGATTGAGAGGAGCCCTGAGCAAAAGGACTCAAGGTTCTTGACTGGCAAGAAGCTCGACACACCCTGACAATGTGTGCTTGCAGCCCAGAAAGCCAGCCATGTCCTGGGCTGCATCCAAAGCACAGTGGGCAGCAGGTCAAGGGAGGCTGAGATCTGCTCTGCTCTGCTCTGGTGAGATCCCACCTGAAGTACTGTGTCCAGCTCTGGACCCCCAGCAGAAGAAGGATGTGGACCTGCTGGAATCAGCCCAGAGGAGGTCCACAAAGATGATCAGAGGGGCACCTCACCTATTCAGGCCAGCTGAGAGAGCTGGGCTATTCAGCATGGAGAAGAGAAGGCTCTGGGGAAACTTTATTGCTGCCTTGCAGAACCTAAGGGGGGGTCTACAAGGAAGCTGGAGAGGGAATTTTTCCAAAGGCATGATGACCATCATAAGTCTTAAATGATCCTTGAACATATTAGTACAATCTTTACTGTTAAGCCTCCTAGCTGATTTCCCATGCAATAGATGTAAGATTTTGATGATATTCCTGGCTTGTTTCCTACAATACATAAATGACAGCATATCTTAAGTATTTCTGCAGCATGCAAACCACAAAGTGTTTTTCAAGTAATCATGAAATCTAAAGTGGGTTGCCTGCCATGACTGAGTAATGTATTTTAGAGATATGAGTGCTTTTGTATATACAACATTGTGATTTTCTCTTTGATCTCAGCTATCGCATTTAGAAGTATCCTAATCTTGGAGTTTTATAGCTCATCTTGAAAGTTTATCAAACAAAGCTTTCATGAACCGTACACAGACACTTGGATATACCACATATACTGGTTTCTTCCTTTTGGTAATCATCAGCCTCTTCCTCTCTACAACATTTTTGATCAAGGGTCACATCTCTTGACTGTGTTTCAGGCAGCCCATGTTGAAAACAGTCACTGCCTCCTTAAACTGTTATGAATTTTGCAGCTTATTTAAGGTAATTAGCAAACAGGAATGGAAAAAAAAAGCACCCTTGACAACATTGTGCATATTGCAACAAATTATGTGCCTCTACAGAAAACAAGATATTTGCAACGGTTTCAAAATGAAATTGGCTCCAAAAAAAAAAGCAATTTGGTTTTAACGAACAAGGACCGTGTCAAAAATGCTCTAAAGTCAGAGTAACAGAACACACATTTCAAACTTTTCTCTCTACTTCACTTTTTTTAATGATAATGAGTTGATTGACATACTCCCCAGAGGGGTAGACTTCTGAGCACTGATAATATCACAAGCAGCTGAGCAGGTTCTTTCACTGACTATTTGAAATTGCTGGGTATTGTCGGGTATTCCTCTGCTAGTGCTGACAGTAATGAATACCTGGTTTTGCACGGCTTCAACCACATGGGGGAATCACATTTTACTGTCTTCGATTTTCAGCTGGTAATCTCACACATGAGCATATTTAATACCCTCCTGATTTGTACCAGAACACCCACTAATAACTTCTCAAGCACACATTTTCAAATCCTTGCGCTTAAGGACTTCACAGGTGGGGGGTAAATTATAAGGATTTGCCTTCTAAAGATTTATCAGAAGTGCTGTTACCCCCTACCAGTGTGTCTCACTGTCCACGCCATATTATAGACCTAGAATTACAGGATCTACCATAAATCTTAATTTTCTGGGCTTCCTCATGGGAGCAGATCTTGCATCTGGAATCAAATACACAGCTCCCTGCATAAAAATGAACATGATTTTCTCCCTATCACCACCCCTTGTGCATGTCCCCACAGAAATAAAACAATAAACCTCATGATATCTAGGTGTTTATCCACTGTGAAGTTTTCACTGCTGTTACCAATAAGCTGCCAATCCAGGCTTGGTGATTTTTGGTAATATACACAGGTGGATCCCCCAAACTGTAGGCATGTCTTTGCCACAAAGAACTGTAATGACAGGTTTCATGGGCTCTAGGATCTTGACGACACTTTCAGCTTCTGTCAAATCACCTCCAAAGGAGTCATGAGGTCTAATCCCTTTCTCCAGACCTGTTTTGACAATAACGTGGCACTAATAGCTGACTGTTGCTCTAAGTATCCAGATAATATGTCATAACTTGGTTAGAACATCTGTTATTAATTTACATTGGGAAGCAGCCAGCAGGAGCTGCTATTTTTTTCTTTTTTTTTTTTTTTCCAGCACTGTTCTTGCTGTGTGGATGCTTTGGAAAAATGATGCAAACACTGTTCACCTGGTGCATATTTAGGCCCTTTACAGTAACTGAACTGAGAGTATGTAAAGCATCTGAGAGGACAGCTCTGCTTCTTTAATTGCAGCCAACATGTTAACCACATTATCTGTGGAAGCAGATGGGTTCTGACAATACTTTTTCAAATCTTACTGAAACACAACACTAGTCAACACGAGTGAGGTTGTGATCTATTCTGAGCTATCAGAATGATCTGACTTGTTCAACCATCTCTTTTGCAGCACAAAGTCTTGCTCTGATGGTAGCTGTTTTTGAAATAATTTTTTTGTTGACACTCAAGACACTGTGGCCCTAGAAGTTATGAAAGATGCATCAGAAGCTTGGCCTTTGATTTCTACACAGGCTCATAAAAACATTTGCAAATGGTTCCTCCTGGGAATGTAACGCTCAAACTGAATTTTATATACAACCATCTAAATGTTTCCTTCCAACCCCTGAACAGAGAAGCAAACACAATAAAGGGTTTGTCTTCTTTGTGATCGACTTCACTCCAAAGTTCTGGTGACCTGCTTGTCCAAACTGTACACAAGTCGATTTAAATGCAGGTTCTTAAAGTAAACCAACCAGATTCCAGCAAACCAAAACTGAGTTGTTTCAAGTGCTTTAATCCAAGGACAGTTACCTATATTTCATTTTGGATAAGACTGTTCTGCTTTGGTTCTCTACACCATATGTAGTCCTTCAATACTATATTACAGTATCTTCCTCATCTTAAAACCTCTCTTTCCTGCTCTGTTACAAAGCACACAGTGCAGATCTTTACCTCTCTCGCTAGAAAAAAAAAAAAAGCAAACCCAAAACTTCTTTTATAGGCTTCTTTAACGATATTTCAGTTATTTTGAGCTTTGCAAGAAACCACACACATACAGATAACCTTGTTTAAGGTACAACAGTTGGACCCAGGGGTGGTCTGGATCAACTTCTAAGCAATTCTGAGACACTTGCCTTCCAGAGCAATTCCACATTTTTCTCTTCAGAGGCATTATTTCTGTAGTGCTGGCTTTTGAACTCACGTTGCCATAGCAAACACTGCATATTGTCTCATTATTATTTATGCTTTGAATGCTTCTGTAGGCAATTATTTCAAAACTTAGGTGTTTGCATTCTTGAAATGGTGCTGTGGGCCTTTGAATTAATAACCCAACGTGTTTCAGCTAAACCAGTTCTTGCGTTTGACCACTGCAGGGGTTTATGCTGCTTGTCTGGGATGTGCCTATTGGGAAGGTACTGGAGGGTCATTTCTAGAGGGGAGAGACGATGGGAACTGGGGCCTCACAGGCCACTTTTGACAAAGAACATGGGCGGGAGTTTTTGTCACTTCTGAGAGACAGCAGGAAACCTTGGGATACTGAACTTCTCAGCTGGTAAAAAACCCAAAATCCCACGAAACAAAAGTATCCAGCATGCACACAAGTCAACCTTCCTTAACTCAGCAAGAGCCAGTGGATCTAACAAGAGGTTAAGTACCTAATCAGGTGTATTACCATGTGCTGAATAAACAGTGAACAGTGAAAAGTTTCTCTGAAGCTGGTAAAGCTGCACGTATTTTAATAGCAACAAACAAAGGAGAAAAAAAAGGGTTGTGCTTTAGGATTCCCTAGCTTTCCAACTCCATAAAATTGCTCTTCTCTTGTACAGTCTAGAAAAGGACCACACTACCTTGTACAGAGCCTCAGCATCTGGGAATCCTTTGTCACAGAAAGCCTGGTAACGTGGAAACATCGGGTGTTTTCACCATCAGTGTGTTCACCTCCCTTCCCCCAAATAGCTCTAATACTGATAATTTTTCCAGTTACTCACCTAGTGTGCAGTGTATGTACCCCAGAACAAGCAGAGTGAGAATGAGAGCAAAAACCCCCCCTTGAGTTTTGTTCCTGTAAACTGTGGAACAAAACCTGGATCCAGCTTACATGCTATGTTCCAGAGTCAGACAATACCTTAGAGATGAACACAAGACTGGAAAAAAACCACCTTTTTTTTTCCAGTTCAGTGTTTTTTTGAAGGTACTGTGTTATCTACATCAGCTTTGAATACAACTAGCAGATTCTCCAACAAGTAAAAATGAAAACATATCAGCCTGAGTTTGCATCATGCATCATAGTAAAATCCTTCAGATGTCCTTCATTCTTTTTTTTGTTTATTTCCTGACTTTACTGTGGTGATTTTTTTACATAAATTGAAGGACAAGACCTGTTTTTCAACATTGGATGGGCCTTAAAAAATATTATGGTTGTAAAGAGCACCTTAAATTTGTATCTATAGTTGTTCAGCTGATGATCCTGCTATTTCTGGAGGGATATTTGTTATGCAGCTTTGGAAGTGACCCATAAGAATAAGTGTGTCTATTAGAATGTGACATGGTCAAATAAAATTGCATTGACAGCTACATACAAATACCTTTATTTGCCTAGGAATGGATATATAAATGCCTGGGATAGGTCTTTAGTTTCACATTTATTAAAATAATCTAAGTTCTTGAACTCTTCTAGGGGAAAAAAAGCTGCTACTCACAACCACTTATCTGATTTCTGCACAACTGGGAGTTAGATTTATTTTCTCATTGTATGTAATTTTGTGCTAATATTGCAATTTTAAATAAAGATTCCCTTGCACCGGAAACACAGTTGGCTGGGATTTTTAAAGTATTGGAAAGGCTTTGATAGCACTGTGGTTACCTGAGTAGCCATAGAAAAATGGACAAATTGAAGGCTGGTAGCTAACAGAAATAATCAAAGATGGCCAAAATAAATAACTCCTTAGCACTGACAGATTATTTGTTTGCAAAACAGAAAGAAAGGATACGGGGGAAAATACAATTTTAATAGAAGGTTAGTTGAGTGCACTGCAGCAAGGAATTTGAGTGTAATGCAAAATTGCATATTGTTTCGCTTGGCTTCCACATGCTTTCCTGCCATGCTAATGAGGAAAATGTCTTTAAAAGATCAACAAAGAAATATGAGTTTGTACCAGAGAATTAGATTTTGGACGCAAGGTCATAAAATTTAGGTCACACAGTCCAGTGCACAGAGCAGCGCTGATAAATTCTGACTGAGGGGGTAATCAGTTAGGATGAAAGGAAAATAAAGAATTAAGGAAAACAACAATTTTCACACGGCTGTGGTGCACTAAGCAATTTCTATACTCAGATGTAATACAAATAGCTTAAAAGAAAAGGCAGCCTGCAGTGTGATAGCCATTGAGCCAAGTGCTCTGAAAGCTGAAGGGCAATGTTCAGATCCTTTCTGTTTTAATAAATAACACTGGTATGAAAACTAGGAAAAAAGAGGATAACCAGATGAGACCTATATAGGCTCAAAACAAAGAGCTCAGGTATTAATTTAGCCACCATATGACAGACTAGAATTTTCAGAATTCAGAGGCTGCTATTTACCAATATCATTCCAGAGGCAAAATAAAACCAACAATTCCCAGAAAATACATCTGAATTAAAATGCTGGGTAGAATTTAATGCAATCCATGTCCTGCCAATGTTTTCCTTCCTTGTATGAGTCTTCCTCTGTCTCATAGTCTTACAGCCTGGGTCCTACAAGTTTAAACATAATTTGTAATAGGAGTAGGATGCAGCACTGGCTAAAGCTGATGAAATTCTTTTCTGCAAATAAGCATTCTATCAAGTAGCAGGGACTCAAGCAAAACAAATACTAAAAGCATGCAATTTTCAGAATGAAATACCGACATATTCAAATCATCTTAGTCTTTTAAAGTAATTCTTGCTTAAAAATCCTTAAAAATAATTGTTTCACCTTAACTAAAAATGTATACGTACGAGATTTTTTTTTTTAAAGTCATATATAACGTAAGAAGTTGCTGAGTGCTCACCATTGGCATGCTGGCAGTGCATGCAAGCAGAGAGGCTGTGCTGAAGAGACAGGAGCAGCACATTTGTTAAATCCTGATGTGACATGATCAGAAAACAGCATTATGATAGGGCTTGGTAAGACAAACAACAAATGCTCTCAGTCTGAGCACAGAAGCTTGCTCATTTTAGGACTGGGTAATGCATTGCCTCAGTTTCCCCCCTTTCCAAAACAAATGGAGTTGACAGGCTGTATTAATTGCCTCTTCATACTTTATTTTTCCCTACAAAGACTAATTACTTTTTATTTAATAGGCTTGGATGGGATTACTTACTAAATCCAGGTTCTACCTTGTTTATACACAAAAGTAGCTTATTTCAAAATCAACACCATTCAGCACCTATTCCTGATTTCATCAATATCCAAGTCTCTCAAGGATTCAATAGTTCCTTTTTACCAACACCTTACAACTCCATTGGGAGCCACCCTCAAAAACCCATTAAAAATGTTTTGCTCAGAGAAAAAAAGTCTGCATGGTTTTTTTTCGCTTGTGTTTCACCAAGACCCTTTCAAGTTCCATCCACACAAAGCTGATATGTTCTACCTATTGAAAGCTTTGGGGTCTCTTATTGTGCCAAGGACTAAGATATAATATCAGTTTGTCTTATATGCACCTATACGTAGCCTGCCAGCATCATGAAATAGATCTTCTACCCCCAGACATCTACGTATTCCAGCATCCTTTTATCTCACAATACTATATCTTGGACCAGTCACCTGGTCCTCAACTTCCAGTATTCCCAAAAATGGACAAGATGTTTTGTAGAAATAATTTGGTAAAAACGTCACAGTTCAAGCTGCTAAAAAAAAAACCACAACAACAAAAACCCACTAAAAATCTGTCACTGTCCCCATGTAAAGACACCCTGAAGTGAGTTAAATATAAGACATTGGCAGAGCTTAGTAGCTGGAAAACAGAGGCCAAAGGTTTAAAGGTGTGTTGTGGCAGTCAGTCAGCACTGGGCAAAGACACAGCCAGACTGCTGCTTTGCTCTGCCTTGCTTGTTGCTCAGGGAGTAATTTTTGACAGAAACAGTGCTATGATTCACTGCAGAAGGTGCTATTTATCATAACTATGTGTAGAAGACTGAGGATCCAGTTTGAATAAAAAGTCTGATTTGCATGTTTAATGTATGATAGTTTATATTTTAAGTTATTAATGAGTATGCTGATCTGAAGAAAGAAATTTGCTAAATATTTAATGTTAAACAAGCTTTGGATAAACAAACTGGAACAGAAGAAATTTCTGAAGTTGCAACTGCAGCATTTTTAAGCCATGAGTTTATCAATATTCAAATACATGTAGGAGATGTTTGGGAATCTAAAACCAAATAATGATCTTACACTTTTATAACTCCTTTAAATCAAAAGGATGTCAAAGTGTTTAACAAACTGCAGGTAAGGATCATTTCACCTATCATTAAACACAGTACACAGCTGCAGTGAGTTTTGGAAGTGCTTTACCAGCACAGAGGATCACTGAACAGTAATATGGGAAAAGAATAAAGAATGCTGCAACTTCAGAGACTCAGCATCAGTAGGGATTTAATCCTCAAGGTTTATGAACTCATACAAGAATGTCTGCAAATTTAGGTCCCCACACAATTAAAGAAAATGCAACCCATAATAAATTAGGCAGATTGAAAGCAACTAATCAACTATGCAGAATATTGTGGTTAGCCCATGACTGTATTTTGAAAAGCAGGATAAGGCTGAGCTCAATACTTATTTATTGAAATACAGCTTTTTCTCTCAACTGAGAGACAGTATCTTGGTAAAAGACATATTCTGTGGTTCTGGTCATGATATAAAGTAAATAATAATCCCCCCAAACAATTATGCTTATCAAATCATTAACAGCAGGTCTCCTACCCTTTATTCACCCCCTAAAAAATTGCTTCTTTTCGATTACGAGTCTCCTGACAGAACAATGTCCCCAGGATACCAGTGCATAAACACTGTCATTGCTCAGTGGCCCCCCGGCCCTGAAGTGCTGGACTACAGTCCCTACAGTCAGCTGGAAAACTTGGGACAGAAAGGGCAAAGCCAGGATGAATATTCACAAACCATTGCTCAGAAGCAATTTTGCTGAATTCCACTGGATTTGGTTCGGTATCTAATTTGGTTTGACCTTTTGCTGTTTGAGGTATTTTTGATCTTCTCTGATTGGCACTACAGCTCTGCCTCTTAGACTACATGAATTCCTGTTTAAAACCATGAAAACAAACCAGCAGCAATGATGAAGTAAAAGCACTCACTTCTTCAAACCCTTGCCTAGAGGAATGCTGACGGGAAACTAAGTGGAAGGCAGTCCATCATAATACACCCCCAATTCAGTTTTAATTCTAGTCAGCCTATTTTTACCTCATTTACAGGAGATTCAAGCAGAGGTACTGCTGCTTCTCAGCACTGCAATCTGACCAGTTTATACATTTCCCTCAATGATCCTCAAATTGAAAAATTCTGGTGCAGTCCCTTGGGCACAGAGCACCCCCTCAAAGAGATTTCTGAGGGAGACCAGTCCTCACCGGGTTGTAATGTCAGGGTACTGTTTTCTTAATATCTTTCCCTAGTATCCTGAATTTTTCACTCTGTGGTGCACCCTGTGCCACCTCCCACAGGAAGACAAAATCCATGCTCCTGTCTCGGTCCAGCTACTCAACAGTATTGCCTTTGCAGCACTCCCAGAAGAGCTGGATGGTGAAAATTCAGTCTCTTTTAGGCTGAATTTGCCATCCAAGTGCTGTAAGCACAACATTTCTGCCCTAACAGAAATCTGTCCATATGCACACAGACTGGGTGCATAGCTGGTTCTTAGCTCCCGTCAGTAGAATGCAGATAATTGGGGTGTTCCACACTGCTCAAGATTTTGTGAAGTAAACTGTAGCAGAGAACAGGAATTACTCAGACAACCAGAGTAATGAGGAGATCATATAGGTTTAGTAGGGTTGTTCTTTCTTCCTGAGTGTCTACCTTCCTCTTCCAACTGGTGATGCTCAGCAAGTGTAATCCATGAGAAAGGCAGAGAAAGTGGCTACCCAGCTGGAAACAGGCAGCCTCCATCCTGCCCTCAGGTTTACAATTTTATAATAAATTGGCACTCAGCTCAGCCAACTGAAGAACCAATGAGTCAGTGCTGCTTCTTAAACATGACCTCATACAAATCCAAAGTGAAGTATCCTGATGTAGTTTACAATCCAGACAAGTTAGATAACAGTGAGTCATCCTTTTTGCTCTGCCCTGCTGGGAAAGAGAAAAAACCAAAACAAAACCCAAAAAAACAACAAACAATGAACCTACCAAATGGCCAAAATAGAAAATTCCTTTCCAGCTGCACGTATGACAATTAGTTTGGCCTTTCTGTAAGAAAGAAGGGCCATGGTTAAGTGTGTCATTCCATCTGTTGTTTCCAGGGGGCAAAGGCAAGGACCTTCCTTATGTAGAGCTTTCTCAAGTGTGTGGGTGCAGGCACACACACACACATTTCCAGGTGGTAGAGTGGCATTCATTTTTAAAAACCCCAAAGGAGACAAGTAAATTAAAGAGTCCACTCCAACAGCCACTACTGGAATTTCACCGGAGGGCTTCTTTTCTATGAAATGAAGGCCTCTGATGGTAATAGACATTGCCTAGGCTGTTTGTAGAATTTTTATGCCTTTTAATTAGCTAAGTTGCTTTATGAGAACCATTTTATATGAGTCATCCTCAGTAATTCTATAGACAGCATATTAAAATTAAAAATTAACATGTAAACCAATCAGAACTGAAGAGACCAACATATTCCAATTGCTGCCTCAGTTTGGCTGTAGTTTTGAAAATCACTATCTAATGTAACTGACTGATCACAAAAAGTCCTCTACTCA
The DNA here is from genome assembly GCF_001715985.3 of Manacus vitellinus. Classification (NCBI taxonomy): domain Eukaryota; kingdom Metazoa; phylum Chordata; class Aves; order Passeriformes; family Pipridae; genus Manacus; species Manacus vitellinus. Next base: position 7,037,007 of record NW_021940498.1, on the reverse strand, counting down.
CAGTTGAAAGTGTGTGACTTCAAAACGTGCTTACTGATGTTGGAGCTTGATCTTTTAGCAACATTTTTTCAGCATGTCAGTGATATGGTACAATTAGTCCCTCATCAAAAAGAAATGCAACATTTCAGAATTCCAATTTTATTATTGAAAGGGTTTGATTTAACATGCTGCATACCTAAACACTGTCAGGCAGCTGGGAGGGAATACGTTGCATTGAGATCTATCCTTTTTATTAAAAACATATTATACCTTAAGGGAAGTATGTTTTTCTATGGGGATTGCTCCACAATTTAATTACAGCAGACTATCCTCTCATTTTATGAGATTCATCAGAGCTCAGGAACCACAGTGTGATTTGTATCAGCATATCCTGCCCTGTCAGAGTGGAATGGGTAGTTATGCTCTGTTCAGAAAAATAGTCTGGTTGGCAAAATTTCTTTGGACAAACTGCAGAACTGACAGTACATTGTTGCCTCCACAAGGAAACATGCATCATCCCACTAACAAACTATTACCCACTAGAAACAGTGCAGAAATATGTGCTGGCTGAGGCAATATAACACTTCACTATATCTTTTTTTCCTATAGAAGTCAGGTAACTGCTTTAAATTTCCAGAGTGGCTTTTCAGTTGTTTGTTGTTTGGTTTTTTTTTTCTTAGGGCCCCCATTTTACAGAAACAGAAACACTGAAGAAACCCTCAGGCCAACAAACAGTGCTTTTATCTATCTAATATGTTTCTTGGTTTTAACTATCTCTAAGCAATTCAGTTGCATAACACATAATATTCTCATTCTTGCAGACACACACGAAGGGGGTTTAATTACTGCTGGATAAGCCAACACATTTAAGGAAGTCTTATGCTACTGTAGTCCTCAACTCAGGATGAAAAATAGGGAATTTAATCTGGAGAGTGGATTTTTTCTGCAAAGTTTGTCTTTGCAGAAAACATGTTTCTACCTAGCATGGAATCCCCATCTTATGAAAGGGAACTGATTATATACTTATGTAAGTCACAAACTCATTAAGTAGAGTGGGGGAAAAGGGACTGGCTGAGAGTGGTAAGAAAGATTTTGTTAGTGACATGTTATTTCAAACACTCCCTAACTAAAGAAAAAAGTATTTCTTTACTGCCAGGAAATACCTTTATTAAGACAGCAAAAAGGTTCCAAAAATATAAGCTGAGGGATCTCAGTCAAGACTGACAGTTTGAACATCTTGGTTGTCTCATGGAGTCCTGTTAGTCCTGCTTTTTATTCCTCTAAGTAGTCCTCAGTGCCAGCATTATCAGAATGTATGAATATATCAGCTATCTTCTCTTTAAAACAAATTTCCAGCCTACACGTTTTTGAGAACAAGAATGAAACACGAGTATCATGCAAACTAACACCACAGAAATAAAGAGCACAGATTAAAAAAAAAATAACAAACCTCAAAGTATCATTTTTAAGATATCACTCATGTTCTGTGATATTCTCGAGATTTGTTAATGCTTGGGGTGTGTAAAATTGCTCATTTATTATCTGCCTTATCCTATTGTCAGCTATTTTTACTGTCAAGTCTTCATCTGGTAGTCATGTGCCAAGAAAAAATCATATGTCCTTGTTTAAGCATATCACAGCTGACAGATGTTGCTGTCTTCCCAGCAACAGCACACAAGGAAATGCTCTCCCGTCCTTGTTTTCCTCAAATCATGCAGTAGGCTTGCAGGAAAGACTGTCTTTGCATGCCTTCCCTCTCCACACTGAACATCTCAGACAGCATTTTAAGGATAAACCAGAAGGGAGAAGGTAAATGCTACCTCCTCTGAAGCTGGTCTGAAACAAGAAAGGGTGCAGTAGTAGGTTGCTGTGTGGGTAGTCTTGGCATGGACAGTAAACAAATGCAGAAGAGCTGGAGAGAAACACAGTTGGCTGAGGGGAAATCTTATTTATCCTGTCCCTCAGGACCATGGAGAATGCATGAAGGACATAAATAATGCCAGTGTCCTTTTGCAATGGAGTAATTATCAAGCACAGTGTTTGTGACTGCCCTGCTTGAACAATATATCAGGTTAACATTCCTGCCATGGGTATATACTTCTCCAAAAAACATACATAATGCCCAAAGGCAAGCTGGCAAACTTTTAAAGTGATCCTGAAGAGGAGGAATAATTCTTGGGGGAAGGTCCCATGACTTCCTTTCCTGCAGCAATAGCATCACTTCTCTGTATCTGTCCTTGAGGGTTATCTTACCTGGAATCTGGTCTCTAAACAATTAAACTGACAGAGAGAAAAATAATGGGGAAATTGCACACACAAGAAAAGGGAAACCTTGTATCTGAGCAGCTGTTTTGGCAGAATAGGTGCTGAACCACAGTCTACAATCAGTGAGTCCTGGGACATGGGATTTCTCTGGGCAAAGACCATGAAATGATTTATAATTTAAACTTGCATTATTAAAAAGGGGTTCTGTCTCTTTTGAAAGACATTTGTGTCTGTCAGTCATTCTCTTGATTTTACAAGGTACTGGCGTGGTTGGAGGCCAAGTTATTAAAAAATAATCTTCTCTGTTGTTGTAGTTATTGAACTGATGCTATCAAAAGGACTCTATGATTTATAGCATGTGTCTCTAGGGAGGCTTTAGTCCATACTCTTTTTTGTCTCTCCTCTTGATGTACATTTAAGTTTGCCACCCAGTAAGAATCCATTTCTCTCTTTCCTTGTGTGAATGCAGATTCTTGGGCTACTCTGCCATTCACGGTAATCTCAGCTGGAGATGAGTTCAGGCTGTGGTACATCTTTCTTTCCTCTTTGGAATTTTTCTAAAACCATCCTCACAGTGAACACCTTGGCAACAATACTTCACCCTGAAAATGCTTATATAAAAACTCCATGATTGGTTACACAATCTCTGGTGCTTTCTGAAGCTTTGAAAGCAATATTTGAATGCCCCTGGCAGTTATTCTGCCTTGTTTCCTTTTGCCACTTACTGTGGAAAGGTCACCATGCAGCGTGTAGGGGAGCATGGTGCACACAAAGCTGTGTTGGCACTGACCACTGCAAGGTCTGCAATTGGAAACAGTGCAGGGCACAGTTAACAGAACAAGAAATCCCATGAACTGGAAAGGTTTATTAGTCAGAGTGGCTATTATAGCTTCTGAGGGTTTGGGAGCCTGATTAATGTCTTTGCATAGCACCAGGCCTCATCATGGCTTTTTAAAAGCTAGTTCAGGACGTGCGATGCAAGGCTGTTGAGCTGCCCAAAGAACCTCAAAACTCACACTCTGTATGTTCTCAGCACACAGGATAGACATGGAAGGGACTCAGCCTTTTGCAACCAAACATCAGTCTGCGTTTGAGAGCACAGCAGGACCTCAAAAGTCAGATCAGGACCTAAAACACCTGTCATTCAGCTCTTGCAGACCTCCACTTTGTCAACACATACCAAGTAGAGCAGCACTAAATACAAACAAACCACTATTTTAAAAAAACCAAACCAAAAGTGTTAAACTTTTCCAGGATTTTTTTTAAGGAGGAGAAAAACGTGCAAAAGCTCAGAGAGAATTATTGTCTCACACAGACACAGTCAGATAAGAGTTAGAGGCCTCCTGAGCTCCTCTGGGCACAGCAAAGCAGGATGCCCAGAGAACTGCTGATTAACAGCATTTTACTCTGCAAGAGGCAGCCCCTCCTGGCTCCCAGTTCCTGATGAGTTCCTGTACCTGGGGAGCTGTTGCCTTTCCTAATGGAAGCTGGCACGTGCTCCTGTGCAAGGCTGAGGTTCTTTTATCACTGGTAACTCTCCCCTTTCCCCTGACTGGAAGCACAGCTATTTGGCAATACCTCGATACAGGTCTACATGGAGATGAAATATTCACAGCCAGTGTAGAGAAGCATTTACTTCCAGCCAGTGGCTCCTCTGATCCAGTTTCTGTTGCTTAGAATGAATCAAATAATTTCTTATACGGACATTTCTCTCCCCTGACGATAAGTGGAGTCTAGAAAACTAGCACAGATCTAGATATTGTAGAAATCTGAAATTTGATGAGTGAAACCCTAATGTCCCCAAGCTTCCTGCATAGTCAGTAGAGAAAGTCATGCATCTTAAAAGCGTTTCTAAGTTAGGCTCATACACTGCCAAACATAGCTAAATATTTCTCTGGGAGGAAATAATCTAAGCCAAAGGAAAAAAAAAAAAAAAGTGAAAACAATCTTTTTGGAAGGAAAACAGAAAGAAGTATTACAAAAAAGAAATACTGCAAAACTAACAGAGAACTATGCTAAGCCTTGGGAAGTTCCTCAGGAAACATTTTTCAAAGAATTCTCATGCCTTTGCCCTAGTCCCATACCTCTTTAAGTGTTGCCGACTTAAAGCCAAGCTCAAGACATTAGCATGAAAAGAAATCTCAGCAGTTCTTGCCACATCAACAATTATCCCCGTACACTATTCAGACTTTCAAGGTCAATTATCTTGACTGGAAAGAGCTGACTCACCTTGAAGATTTGTTTTTTAAACTCTTTTAGAGTACTGGGACATGCAGTGGTGCTATGTGAAGCAGGGACCAAAACTTTTCTCTCTTTTCTGCCATGGAATGCCTAACAAATAGGCTGTATAGTGACGTTCCTATCATTCTCTTTTTTCTCTGTGGTCCAACAAATCTTACAGTCTTTTCTGAAAATTGGAACAACTTCACTGTGAAGAGTGTAGTGTGATTTCTCTCCAGCTCAGTCCATAACTGAATCTCCTCCAGGAGATGGAAAATACAGAATTTAAATTTTTCTGGCTGAAACAGAATTTACATTCTTCTACATCTGGTACAAAAGCTTGGAAAGAGGTTTCCCAGCTTTATTTGCTTGCTGTCTGAAGCAAGCTTCACCACCACTGGCAATACTCATGCCCAGCTCTGCGTAGATGTCCAAAAAGGCAAAGAGAGGCCCTTTTCTTCTCTCCTTCCTACCTCACTTCTTTACACTTACCACTAGGATATCCCCTTTCCCTCCTATTCCACCTCAGACAGGGGTCCCAAACCTACATGACCTCAGCAGCTCAGCCTAATGCCATTCTCCTGAGAGGGATCCCAGGAGCAGGACTTCAGTGATTGCCTCGGGTCCCTTCCAACTCAGCATATTCCATTACTCAAGCTCATCATGTGAGAAGCCACAGAGTGAGGTGGTGCTGCAGCCTGTAACAGCAGCCAGCAGACAACCAGCAGATCAAAAGTCCCACACAGGGACAGCTGCTCCCAGTGCCAGCCTTCCCTTCGTAGCACAGACAAGAGACTGCATGATTTGCTTATGTGACAGGGCTCTTCCTGAGTCAGGGGGGGAGTTTCTGCATCCAGGCAGGTGCTCCCACAGTCCCTGAGCCAGCACGGACAAAAAGAAGCTTCTCAATAGCACCTACAACTTCGAAAAGACGGAAAATGTTACAGTAAAGGAGGGAGGCTGAGAATGAAAACCATACAAAAACTAGGTTTTGGCTTCATCAGTGAGAATCAACCCTCTTATATGCCAAGTAAAATGGGCCCTGGGAGACCTTCTGTCTGTGGGGGTGGGTGAGCATATGAAGGGCGAGGGGCTGAGGAGGGTGGGGAGGTGAAAGCTTCTGCCTTCCCTGCTGTGCTTTCTTCCATCCCACTCATACTCGAGGGAACGCTCCCACTTCTCTGTGTCCATAGAAGTTACCGGAGGAAGCGAGCCAGACTGTTCCTCAGCAGGAACTGCCTTTAACAAAGGGATATCCTTTCCTTACAATGCTTTCACTTCAGGGTTATTTTAGTCTGAAGCTTAACAGAATATAGGAGCTGTTCTGGTTAAAAAGCCTCAGTGGACTAGAAGCATGACAAAGGACCCGAGGAAGATTTTTGTCTCTACTTCGTCTTAAAAGTTCTAAGTCTGCCTTGCTACTTCAACATTCGTTTTAGATACCAGTGCCTGTAACTGAGCTATTAATAGCTGATAGGTTTGGGCTGGGACCAAAAGCTATATTTCTTCTCCTTGCCTAAGGTGACCAAGAATTCCTCTTCAATACCAATCACTCCCCAGCAAGAGCATCAACGTGCTGATATTAAGTTATAATCGGTTTAAATTATTAAAATATCAATTTAACAAAACCTAACAGGGTCTATTAAGTATTCTTGGAAAATTCAAGAAGTTGTGCAAACACAACGTGGAAGAAAGTCTGCTTGGACCATAAAAACTGTTTGTTATGTCTAAACACATTATTTATATTATCTGACACTGTAGAACTTGCAATGTGAATAAAAATCTAAAAATCTGATCTGTGATCTTCTTTATGTTAGGGCTACCCCAATGACCTCCCTAAAGTGTATAGGTGTAAATGGGGTAAGCATCACCTCTCCTTTCCTGAATTATATCTATTCTCTATATTTCCCCACCTCGACATTCACGACAGCAGACAGAAATCACAAGGTCAGCACCCACCCCAAACCATTATAATTCATTGTTTTGAATGAACAGTCTGATTTTTCTGCCTTCATTCAACGTATGAGCGTGGCTGAGTGCCAGCTGAACCACAACGATGCCCAAAGACCCAGAGAGATTATGTGGGTAAAGCACTTACTGCAGCTGTGATGATATTCAGGAAGGGGTTGGATCATGCTGAGAGTTGCTTCTGCCACACAGTAAATCAGCAGAATAAACAAGTATCCTTTATCTTAAGCTCTGTAAGCCCAGTACTTTCACAGAGATTGGGGGATGGTTCTTTGGTGGTATGGGGGGAAAAAAAAAAGCAACCAACCAAAAAAACCCAAAAGAAAAACAAAAGAAAAAGGAAAAAAACCCCATGTGGATAAATCTGTTCATTCGAGAGGTCTGCCTGCCTCATTTCTGGAAATGTTGTTTGCAACAAAGAGGCTGTGCATTGTCAGCACTAATCTGCAAGGCTGTTTCATACAAACAATCACTGCATCTTTTAAAACTTCAGAACTTTCTGATTCCTCCACTAATACCTTCAGCAGTGCATTCACACTCTGCTCTAAACAGGCTGTTGCTGTTACTGTAAATTTTTAAGCAGGTGATGGGGAGGGTTGCCCCCATGAGCACACACATTACAGCACAGCTAATGAAAGCAAGCCAGGGGATTCTGAGCCCAACAGCTCCAACACAGAAAGGGGCTGATACATCACTTATCTGAACACAAGGCAACCTTTCTACTGACTACAAGTGGCTGCTGGCACTTCTGAGCCAGTAGGCAAGGAAGAAGCTATCTGCAGAGCGACTCCAGCATTGGAAATCACTGTGAGATACATCCACTGGCATTTGAGCTGAAGAAAATACCATAACTGGAAAAGATTTTTACAGTATGACATTCACGTAAAGTGGCACTTATTTCGGAATTACCATTCACCACATTTGAATGAAATGAGATATTCTTCTGAATAAAGCTGTGATGCTGTAAGAATTATGTATTAATGAAATGCCTAGCGCTGAGAGAAAGATACAGTCTAATTTAGCTAAAATGAACACTTGAGGAGAAAACAATGCAAAACAAATAATTGAAAACCCAATAAGACAGATATTTTTGAAATGTAGACCACAAAAAAATTCATCCAGAAAGAATTTCTTATTGGATGAAGTTCTCAAGAACAGACATATCTCAATCTCTGCTTTCACTACGATTTGAAGAATGACTCGTGTCATCATCGTCACTGCACTGGGCTGAAGGGGCATCTCAGTAGCCACATACGTGTAAAGCACAAACATAGGGGATATTTGAACTGATAGTAAGTAGAAAGTCTTTTGGTAAGAGAATTCACCTTGCTTTCAGATCTGTGTTTTGAAGCTCTCCGTTACACCCAGCTTTGAACACTTTGAAGAAATAACACAGTGCACAGGGATACTAGATGATAAGGAATTAAACAACTACACTTTTACAACATTGTTAACATCCACGTATTATTTGCACAAGGGCATAAACATATTAGAATCTGCAAAGCACAGAAGGATTAATGGCTAGCAATGAAATGCAGCAGACTAATAAAGAGTGGAATGTAGGTCTTGGTTTAATAAAAGTCATCCATTAGTACATATTTTAAGTCAGCCAAAAATTCAGGGTAATACCTACATATCTGTATCGCGGGATGCAGGTTAGGCAGTGGAGGACACAGCCCTGAAAACAATGAGTTGGTTGAAGATGAGGTCAGATATCTCCTGTTCATGAACTGTGAACACAATATTACTGCTAAAAGGCCAAATGAAGTCGTTGGAGGCAGAAGGAGATGAGTGAGACATGGGTGAGAGCTGTTGGAATTTGTGCACCTGTTCCAGTGCATCTTCATGACAGATGTAGAAATGTTGGCAACACCAAAAGGAATACGTGTGGGATACGTGACACTGTTTAAATGAATTGGCTGACTTATTTCAAAAAGATTAAGTTCTTACTATGAAAACAGGAAAGCAAGGAATGCAATCCTAATGAAGTCGCTGCTGAGAGGCCGCAAGTAGGGGTTCAAGCCACAGTAGGTTTATAAGAATTCATATCAGAGGGCCCCCTTTTATATAAATTGTTAAAATGTTGAAGTGAAAGGATATGCAGGCAGTTAGAACTGATGATACAATGAGGTCTTGACTTCTAGTGCAGACCCTGAAGAAGAGACTTCTAGTAAAGCTGAATAAATTATTTGCTATTAGAATCTGTCCTGTGCTAAATTAATCACCTTTCTGGAAATTTGCAAATTAATTAACTTTCTGGAAATTTACAAATTTCTACTCATTCCTCAAAGACTTTCTACAGAGTTCAGACATGACTGACATATCTGATAGAGTTAAAAATGCGTTGGATTTATAGGCTATCTTGAGCTGCATTTTAGGTTAAATTAAAATCTTTGCTTATTCTCTGTTTAGCCAGAAAGTATCTGCTGCAGTATTAGTGATTCTCCACTGCCTTTGTTATTACATCATCAACAAAACATTCCTGCCCCAATAACAATAATAATAGTAGCAGTAGTGATAATAACTATAGCCCATTAAGATTCAGTTCTCAGAATGATAGACAAACTTTTTAATAATTGCAAAGATAATTTTTTTTTTTACTTCTCTTTGTTATCTATAACAAAATAACACTGCTTAAAGCTTTTTTCTTACCAATTTGACTTCTCATGTTGGATGCACACAATGGTTAGTTACAGGAGAGCTGCTCGTTAATGCTGTGCTGTTGGCAATGATCACTGGAGCATTTGTGTTTTTACTAAAATAAACAATTAGCAACTGCGCTAAAGATATTGGATGTAGGGGAAAAGGGAACAAAGAAGGGTCAATGTGTCAAATTTCTGAGAAGCTCATAGGCTGGTGAATGACCTCAGTGTTACAACACCATTAATTGCCTTGTAATAGAGCTTACACAGATTGGGATTTACTTATTTGTTTGTGAAGACAAATGGGCTTTTAGAAGGGAGAAGCCAACGAAAAGTCATGGGCAAGCCTCCTTCAGCATTGGGCATACCATTATTCTGAAAGTGCTTATTTTTGTCATAAATATGTATGCCCTGTTTTCTGAGATGACAGTAGTGGTGTGAATTACTGTTTTAAAGATTAGCAAAACTAGTTTCTTGGCTTCGTTTTCCACCCGTATATGTGAGATACAAACTGAAATCAGTGCTGAGCACGGGCACTGCTACACCCCAGTTTGTTTTTTTAGATCTCCTAGGTTCATAGAATCACAGAATGGTTTGGGTTGGAAGAGGCCTTAAAGCTCATCTAGTTCCAACCCCACTGCCATGGGCAGGGAGACCTTCAGCTGGACCAGGTTGCTCAGAGCCCTATCCAGCCTGGCCTTGAACACTTCCAGGGATGAGGCAGCCACAACTTCTCTCTACAATGTCTGCCAGTGCTTCTCCACCCCCTGAGGAAAGAATTTCTTTGCAGCATCTAATGTAAACCTGCCCTCTGTCAGTTCAAAGCCATCCCCCCTTGCCCTGTCACTATCTGTCCATATAAAAAGTCCCTCTCTCCCTCCTAGACATGAAGAAATGTGGTGTCTTTTCTTCAGTTGAAGTCTAGACGCTCCAATCTTTTATCTTTCTCTTTGCAGCTGATAAGGAACACAGTGTTCTCTAATCATATTCTAATCATCACAGTGATTTTCATCCACACCTCAGTTAGAGGAGGCTTAGAAGATTATTACTCAATGATCACATGTATAATCTCCACATAAAAAGGAATGGCAACATCTGGGGGCTAATCCAACCTTGTCCAATGATCCTTTTAAAGGGGAAGGAGGACAGCAGGTAAGATTTTATGCAGGAAAGGTCAAAACAAGACAAGTAGGTGTTTTGATCCTATATGAAAAGGAGCACTTTCCAACTCTAATTTGACATTGAAGATTCAAAAAAGTTTTAAAAAATAAAATGAAAAGAGAGAGAGAAAGGGAGAGAGAAAAGGTGAGGTGAGATATATATATGAGAAATAAAAATAAGGGGTTTTTTTTGTAAATAGGCACATCGTGAAGTTGTAAGATATCCAAGTTCCAAGAGCTGAACTGGGATATCAGGGTCTCTTTCAGCAGGATAAGAGAAATGAGAAAATTCTTAAAAATTAAATCTTTTAGAGCCATTTTGTACATGAGGTTCCTTTTCTCCTTGGTCTAAGAACAAAAAAAGATCCATCACCTTTGACAGGGAACAGCTTGCAGCCAATTGGGATAAAGGGAAAGCCCCTTTTCAGAGGAAAAACCTTATTAGGTGAAAAGGAATACATTAAAATTTATCTGAGAAGGGTGGGATTTTGGAAAATTATAAAATGTATAAGTTGCACACCCATGGGGTCTTTCTCCCTGAAAAACTCAGTGAGAGAAGGACCCAGCACATCGAATAAATTCTTTGTTTCTTTGTTCCCTGGTTTATGCCGTCTTTCCAAATTTAAAAGAGGGATTTTTCCCAAATAAACACACAAAGTTTTAATCAACTCTTCCTCCAGAAAAGACCATTAAGGCTTCTTGGCTATGACTAGCTCATCCACCTTTCCTATCAGCAGTCTGTGTGAAGGTGACATGAAAACTTTCTCTCCCTCCCACCCTTCTTCCTCTGCCATGTCTTCAAAAATTCAGATTAGCATGAACACGAAATTCGCCTTTCTTTGCTGGAAAAGTCCTTAAGCAGCTTCCTCTGAAGCCTACCAGTATGCTGGGCAGGATACCACTTCTGAGCATTGAGCCAGCACTGCCGGTGAAGCCTCAGAACTTGAACTTCCTAGCTGCAGGTCATCCCGAAAACATGTGCGTTCTGCCGGGCACGGGAGGAGAGACCCAAGGCCCCGCTTCAGCTGTGCACCCCTTCTCCACCAAAGCACTGCTGCTTGCCAAGCTGCCGTGCCAGCAGAGAGTCCTTTTCAGAGGAACTGTGGTGTTATCTCTGCGAGCTGCCAATTCTCTGAATTCCTCGTTATCTACGCGTGAAATCCAGTGGGTGTCTAATGCCGGCTTAAACTACAAATCAACACATCACCAGCAACAGGGTAAGTAGGCGTCTTGAATGTACACAAACATAGCATTATAGGCAGGCATCTCTTTATGCTACTGTGCTGCTCTACTTTTGCAGTTACCTCTGTTATTTAGAAAGTTTGAAAAGCCCAGAGGAAACTGTTTTTCCGAGTAGAAATTGCCAGCCTGCCTGCTGCTGCCCCTGCATAAGCATCACCAGTTGCACTCTTTGTCTTCCAGAGGGAAGCACCTCTCCTTGGTATTTTAATTAATGCTTATACTTCATATTCTTCAGGAGCTTTTGGAGTGCTGTGTTAACTTGAGGAAATGTGGAATGACCTCATTCTTTAGCATAACCTTGCGAGAGGACTTTCCATTGAAATGGGATTCGCTCTTGCTCCTGTACATAAAGTTCCAAGGCACGTTACTCCCCTGGGTCTCTCTCCAAGCTGAATTTCAGCTCTTATCTCTTGAATAGCACAGGAGTGAGGTAGAATTACTTGCTGTGAAATATCTATATTTCTTCTGATTTTACAGTTCACAGATGCTCACATTAATTATATGTCTTAAAAGTAAATGCTCCTAAGATTAACTTGCAGAAATGTAGTTTACACACATACACAAGGGTTCCCTTTACCAATAAAATAAAATAAAATCAATGGAAATCTGTATCTTTTTTCATGTTAGCAGTTAACTAACAGGTACTTCACCGACTGCCTTGAGAATGATTTTGCTTGTCTCTGCTTCTCTTGCCCCCCTCTGCATTTTACTTCATTTAAATTTTTTCCTAATATCCAATACAAACCCTTCCCTAGTGCAACTTGAGGCCATTTCCTCTCATCCTTCCTTGTTACCTGGGAGAAGAGACCTTTTTATGGCAGTGTATACACACAGAGAGACCCCTAAACTCTTTTGCTCTGGTATCTCCAGTTTTCTCCCTCGTGGGTTTTTGTTTGTTTTGTTGTTGTTGTTTTTTTTAACTGAAAACTCTATGATACTTCTTTAGGCTTCTAAACAGTATCATTGCAAATGGAAAAAGCCAGAAATAATCTTTGCCACAGATACTTAGGAGAGAGAAATTCATGACCTTGTGACCTTAACCCAGAAATACCTGTGCTTTTTAGGCCTTTTTCCATGCTAATTTCCAAGTTTGATACTAGTGCTTCTTAACTTTTCTCCAGAGAGCAGGAAAAAGATGCCCTGATAGGAATTAATTATGATGCAGTTAGGACTAATTAAAGCCTCTATAGCTCCATTTGCAGAACTCATAACACTTATGGTAGCCACTACCCACATAGAAAAAAAACCCCACAGGGTCCAATCAGAGACAAAAATGAAGCATCATGGCACTTAACTACTCCTCAGCTGAATTGTGTAGTTAATCTTTAGCCTTTTTCCATGTTACACAGTGAATATGATAGCCACTGACAATCTTCAACATGGGAATATAACTTACTGCATGTTAAAAAATAAGATATGTCTAGTCTTCAAGGTGAAATTTTACTAACAGGGGAGACCTGCTCATCTTTATCCCATAGTCAAGACTTTTGTGTATGTGGGTGCTCAGTAATCAACATATGCAAAATGAGTAATTAATGCAATTGTTCACTCGGTAAAGAAAAAGAAAATTCCTTATTCACAGGCTTGTAAATATCCTCACTTTGTTTAAAAGAAGAAGCCAAGTAAATGAACAAACTAAGCAAATCTCAGGCTGTGGTTGTGGAAGCTTTCATATCTGGATTGAAGAAAACATCTAAGTTTCAGATTTATCCATTCAGATTAGATAAGACTCATTAATTTGACTTGAGGTCTGAGAAGTCCAAACAACCATCTCCTCTTTGACGTGCTTTTCTGAGAGATGGTTGTAGATAACATGGGCTGGGTACTGTTACCACATCCACTCTCATCCCTTTCCTCATTAGCAATGCTGCTTTCAGAACTCTTGGTCCAGTTCTCTGTCTCTTTTTTCCCAGAAGGAATAGGGCAGTCTTCTTTTCTAGTGCATTTTTGTCTTAACCCACCCCCTACTCCAAGAGCCTCTCCCAACCCTTTGTTCCTGCAATCTTATCTCACCTCTGGACTCTAGGACTTCTTCCCATCTCCCTTCCCTATTTTTTCTCCTGGAACCAAAATCAAAAAACAATTTCATTTGTATTTCTGAGAAATCATTAATTATTTCTGTAAGTGACAGCATAATGTGACATTCCAATATACAACAGCTCCCCAAAACAGTGGGAAAAACTGCCCACAGTATGAGCTCTTTACACATTACATATCTTAGGAAAAAAAAACATTTTTTGTGGAGCTGTCAGAAGTGTTCAATAATTTTTCAGTCATGAAAAGACATGGATTTAACCTTGACAATATTTATCCTCTTTATATATATATATAAATTTTACAGAATCTGCACAACGTTCAGGTTTCCATACATCAGCTCCTGTGGGGGATTGCCCCTGGACTCCCTCATGTTTGTAGCAATCATAGAAGTTTCTGCGGGTTCTCCCTTGTTGCATAATTTCCATATCCTTTTTCATTTAAAGCTTATTTGTATACAGATTCAAATTAACCAGAAATCGTCTGATTGGAATTCTAGATACTTTTCACTAGCTCTACTACAAATGGATTAATTTGGAAAAATACATAAACACCAGTTATAGGCTGCTCTACGTATCTGATGAAAGAATTAACTGCTTGTGCAGAATTTGTCACAGATTACTGTAACAGTCATGGCAACTGCATTTCAAACAAACTGAATATTCCAATAAATACATATAGTTTTCTGAAAAACACATAAACCCACCTAAGAAACACCTCTAAAAGAGCAGGAAGAAGGCAGAATATTTAAACAGTAGGGTTTGAGATATTACAAGACTTCCTTTAAATAGGTTGAGCCCTACTAATAAAAACACATATTCACACAGACAAATCAAAGTGACAGATTCAACATAAACATAAAAAAGCCCACCATAATAAAAAAAATCCTTCCTCCATTAGGGACAAGAAATGAACAAAAATGAATATATGACCAATAAACAATAAGGAAACAAAAAGTATACTCAGTGAAGGTGCAAACATATCAGAGAGCCAAATTAATTTTTTACACCACTGTCTATATGGAAAATACCACAGGCTCCCATACTGTAGTTCTTTTGACTCTGAGACTTGTCACAGGGTCCACAGGAAATTGAAATCGTTGTAGAAAAAGTCATGACACGAATGGACAACGTGAACAGTAGGAGCTCACCAGGACCAGATGGTGTCCACCCAGGATTTTCAAGGGAGATTGAGGATGAAGCAGACAAATAGTGGGTTATAAATCGTTATAAAAACTGTGCTGCTATCTGAAGATAAAAAATATGGTGTCATTAGAAAATAAAATAAAGTCAGGAAAAAGATGCCAAAGGAATAAGATGGAAGTCTGATACCTGCACGTGGCCAGTTAGTAAAAGCCTAAATAAAAGATAAGGATGAACAGGAACTTGGGCAAAGATAATCTGCTTGGAAAAAGGCAACATGCCTTTTCAAAGAGGAAACAATGCCTTAAAAACCTGTTGGAGTTCTCAGGGTTGGATTTCCACAGAAATCTAGATACGGATCATATATGACCTATTTAGTCTTCCAAAAACTTTCCAAAAAAGTCTTTCACTAAAAGATTTTGGAGAACTGGATGGATGTACGCTAGGGAAAAAAAATCCTGGCTAGATAATTGGCTTAAGGATGGGATGAAGAAGATGTAATATGACTGGGTATCAAGCAGTGAAAGAAAATAATCAGTGGAATTTCACTGGGACCCCTGCTGCTCTATATGGTCATAAATACAGCCTCCCAAAGGGGGAGAACAGTGAGCTGACACAGTTTGCTGACAATACCGAGTTATAAAAGTGGGAAGGACAAGACTCGTGGAAAAATTGCAGAAGGATATTATGAGACTAAGAGGCTGAGCAATAAAATGTCAGATGTTGTTCAATATAGCTAAAAGTACAGTTAGTCAGACAGAAGAAAAATAATCCCAACTCCATATTTAAAGCGATGGCTGCTGAGCTGAGAGTTACAGCTTCAGAGTGTGATCTTTCAATTGTGATAGACAGTGCCATGAAAATGCCTGCTCAGTGCTCAATAGCAGCTGAAAAAGACAAATCATAGTTAGAAACTATCTCAAAATGAAGAAAACAGAGAACTTCATTATTCCATTCTAAAAATACACAGTATACCAATATCTTGAATGTTGTGTTGTTCCTTAATCTGAGAACAAATACAGTAATATGAAATATGTGTAGAAAAAAAAAAATCAGTGGAAAATCAAAAGTGTAGGACAGTTTTTGTACAGAGCACAATTAAGCTAACAGTCTCTGTCATGAAAATTAAGTAACTGAGGGAGGGTATGAGAAAGATTTACAAAATCATGACTGCTAAGAAAAGAGTGGATAGGAATGAACTGGTTAATTTTTCCTCTATAGAATCAGAACTAGAGGCATCAAATTAAGGTAGCAGGAGACAGACTCTACACGCATGCTGTGGGATGCAAAGCCTGGGTTCAAGAGGAGACAGACCATAGAGAGAAATCCACTGACAGCTACTAAGCAGAAGGAGACAGACTTGGCAGATAGAGTTCCCTGACTGAAAACAGCTGGGGACCAGTAAAAATACTGAAAGGAAACATCCCTCATCTTTAATCTGATTTTACTCTTCCCTAAACATTCACCTACAGGCTCCTACAGAGTCAGAATGAAGCATTAGATGAACCTTTGGTCTGACTCACTGTGATTGTCTTTATGTATTTATAGCTTTAGGATACAAGGCAGGTAACCTGAAACACCTTAATATTCTCCCCTGTGTATTAAATATGTTAAAAGCGAAGAGTGAAAAGTTATTTGTAACTTCCTACAACTCAGTACTTGGGTCTGTCCCATATCCAGTGCTCAACCAGAAGGAACACTGAGCTCATCTGCTGCCCTTGCTAATCTGCAATATTTCTGTCACATATAGCCCAGCAACCTTAATGACACATCTCTCGAGGTCTTACTAGTAGCAGGAGAAAAATATGCTTAATCTGTTATTTTTGCATGGAGTATGTCTGAACGTTTTCCTTTGATTTTTTAGATAACGCAATGGTTATTTAGTACTCTGCAAAGAAAAAAAAGAAGCCAGAGATTATGCCTGAACTAGTTTTAAAAAAACAGTTGGACAAATAAAATATTTATATTGAATAGACTTCACATTGCAGTGCCTGGAATTTGGCAACAGACATGACAAATCATGAGGAATATAGAGAATACAGAATTTAATTAACGAAGCTAAAGATGGAAAAGAAAGCACACTGATATATGTAACGTGGCTCTCAGCTTCAATATTCAGCAATAAAATAACAAGTCAATGCTTCTAAACCAATCTGAAATGAGTGAAAAACAGAAGCAACATAGTTGGAAGGTTATATTTCAAAATGTAATTAGTGTCAGAATATTTCAGAACTGCTAAAAGCAAATAAGTCACCAAGTTCAATACAAAGGGAAACACACATGACAAAGAAGTAATTTAGAGAAGGAAATATATCTCATTATTTTTATTATTTAAATCTAATCATCATCAGATTAATTTAGAGGAAATTAAATGAAAGTAAAATACTACATCTTCATATTACCAAATAATTGGTGTCAAAGAAATTTTAATTTACTGGAAACAATCCCTTCTGTGCAATTAAAGAGGAAAAAAAACCTTATTATGTATGTTAAATAGCAGCTTTCACTGTAAAATATAGCTCTCCAAAGATTAGCCATGGTTTAAATGATAAGGCCACAGAACAGGATTTCCTATGTTCTGTCTTCATGAAATTAAAGACGACTCTGAAAAAAGGGCTATGTGAGTATATTAAATAGGAATACCAAACTGTAATTTATTTACTACTGTACATTAAGGGATCTTTTGGACAAAACTAGTATTTTGTTGAGCCATCCTTGTACTGCCTTTCAGTTGTTTTGCTGCAACCAGGAACTACGGACAAATGTTAATGTGTAAGAGTGAAAATAATAATATAAGTTTGTATTTCTTCGACCCTTCCAAATTCAGGCTCGGTTTGGGGTCTGTGGGTGGTCACACCAGTTGTTGTTTTATCCAAACTAGTTCATTCATCTCTAATCAAGAAGTTAGCAACCAGCTGTGTTGATCCTCTTGTATTCAGTGCACAGCTTTTCTGTGCTCCAGAGAAAAAGACCTCACTTTAGACTATGCTCAGTCAAGAGTGTTTTTCCATCAGGAATCCACAGGTGCAAGCTCTCTGGCTTTGGCTTTGCTCCATGTGACAGCTAATTGCATATCCCTTAGATGACCATTTAGACCTGTGCCTCTTAACCTCTGCAACGCTGAGAATAAGCACCGTGTTCAGCACAGAAAAGGAGCAAACTCACCTAATTATCCCTCCATGCTTCCTCTCATAATGGCATCTTCCAATGCACTGTTCCCTCCCTCAAGTTCAGCCTTCAGTCTTCCCACTTCTACTCCCTCCCACCTCCCCAGACTTTTGCCAGTCTGAAGGAGTCATTGCACACTCCTCTCCCTCAGGTCTCTCTCTTCCTAAACCCCTGGGTGGCTTTTCAGTGTAAAAAAGAACTGGTTCCTGTCCCAAGGCTTCAGGTAAGTTAACTAAAGGAAATGCAGTAACAGCTGGGATGAAAGGGAGGATACAACACCAGAAGGTTGTACAACACAGCCAGTTCTGTGCCTGTGTGAAGGGGTTCAGCCGGATGGTGCTTGGCACCTACCAGCAGAAGCATGGAGAACACCTGGACTGGGTGACAGCTACACACCATGGCATGTTCCAGTAATTTGTCAGATGGCACAGTGGGCCAGCAATTCAGTCCAAATACTCTCATTTCTCTAGTGTTAATCAGTATTCAAAAGACCAACGCACACAGACCCGCAATGCTGAGAACATCTCTCCCCTTCACCCTGGATTTAGGTTTAGCCGAGGAGTCTGGATGTAATGAACTACCTGGAAGTGGAAATCCATCATGGATTCCAGGTCCCTTTGGTGGAAGTAGCAGGTTTTGCTTTGCTCTTGCATGCATGCAGTCCTTTACAGAAAAGGAAAATATACAGTCTTTAAACTACTGCTAAAAAGATTATTTTATGGTTGGTCTCAGCAGGTACAACAGAGTAAAAGGGGACTGTGCCCTTGTCACTCTTTCAATTGCAAAAACAGAGGAAAAGGTTCACTACCAGGCCTTTGCCACAGAAATTAAAAACTGCTGCTTTGCAGAGTTACATTGCTGTAAAACTTGCTAAAAGAAGCACATTTCTTAGCACCTATTAGGAAAATGTGGCTAACTAACAAGATAGTAACCAGCAAGAGGCAAATGAGGGTGTTGGCCGTGAGCACATCTGTGATGTACATATTGTGATGTGCACATATAATACAGCCAGGATTGCCAGACAACAGTGGACTAAGTTTTTTTTAAATATTAAAAAGACAACAGATAAGCTTGTCCAGGAAATTCGCTGATGAAGGAGGTTCTCACAGATCTCACAGTATGATGGGCTCTTTATGAAGCCCTCTGATGACTCCAGCAAAAGGATGGGTAATATTAGTGCAGGTGAAGGTGGAAAGAATGAAAAACCAGGCAGCCACAAAGCTGCCTTGGGGCTACAGACTCTCTGAAAGCAAAAGACTGTTGGGTTTTTTTTTTCTGCAGCAGAGCTTAGGGTGGCCCTACAGTTGTGTTTGATTTACCTGATTGCATTCAGACGTCACAAGCATCCACTGCCCTTGAACAAGGGCCATGTCAGGTGTAGAAATGACAGCTTCCATGGGCTGTCTGAGGTGCATCTTGGAGCTTGGGCTCCTCCAGCAATTACACTGTGATAAGAAATCATATCTTGTAAACTTCAGCCCCAAGTAGCTGCTCCCAGTCCGTTTGTGACAGTGTTTGTTATCCCTGCTGTAATTTTTCAGACACTGTCATAGTCTATTTACTCACATTGCTGTAGCTTTTGGGAGACTTAATTTTAATTGATATTTTATTGTTCTAAGGTAATTCTACAATATTATTCAAATAATATAGGTGCACATATTTCTGCTGTAAAGATATAATCAAATATATCTGTTATAATATTGGCTCCTCTCAAATTAAGTTTTAGATATTTTTAACGGTAAGAATACTACTGCTGTGTATTTATGGACAGAAAGGCACAGTGCAACCTCCACCCATCCAAAATAAATCATTATTTATTCCTTAAAACCATAATTCCCCAAAATTGCTGTTTAATTAGTCACTCAGAGCCCATGCTCTAGGGATACTTTTGTTTCTTTCATTTTATCGAGTAAGCTCTGATACCTCAGTCAGTTTAGCACAATACCAGTAGGTGGAGTAATGGTAAAGCAAATATCTGCTTCAGCTATTTATATTTATAAAGAGCCATTTTTAATATCTTTGCAGAGATTTGCATAAACCAGTTGTGTATATATATATATATATATATTTATATATGCCAGAAACATCTACACATATAAATATATATTACTCACATGCACATACTCAAAACCATATAGATTAAAAGAACACACTTAATACTTAAGTGATGAAGCACTTTTTTTGTCGTAAATCTAGTATTCTCTGCAGTTTTCTTCAATTTATATGTATTGGGCAACAAGTATTTTGCAAACTGTGCTACAAGCTTGAAACCCTACGTCCCCATACACTTAAAAAGAACTGATCAGCGCCTGGAGGGAGTAAGGATTTGCTGCAAGTTCCACTTCGGTATCGAGGTCAGTTGAGATTTGAGAGACAGCTTTGGTTAATAGTGTCATGTCCTTGCCAACCTGCAGTTGTGTAGCGTGCCCAAAGCCTTCAGTACACTGGAGAGGAGCATCATTAGCAAGACCTTTGTCCCGTGTCAGGGTGGAGGATGGCTGGCACGGATGAATGCCCTCACGGAAAGAAAAAGTTTCCATGAATGCAGCTGCTATTTTTTCCTCCTCTCCATTGCATTAAGTTCTCCCAGTGATTCATCTGGGCTTCAGCTAAACACCAGCAACTTCCAAGCATTCGGGTAGGCAACAAAGCAGAGCCTTAACAAGTGCATAGGAGTCCAACAGCACTGCAGCAGCTTGGTCTCTTACAGCAGCAATTTTAAGCTCAAATTAAAGTCGCTCCCATATGTGTTATCAAAATATAGGAACTTTGGAAATGAAACTGATATGCACTGAAAGAAATCTCATTTGGACTGCAGCTTGTAGCTTGGTTCAGGCAAAATTCCTACCAAGGTCAGATACAGGGGTTTTTTAACTTTCTGATAAAACAAGCAGGCACAAGCCCCTTGGTCACTAAAAGAAAACCGATCAGTTATTATGAATGTCTTTTCTGAGTCACTGCTTTCGGATAAGAAGTGCAGTAGACTTCTGCATAGCTATCTACATTGGTGTCTGAACCATAATGAAGACAGTACCTTCCCTAATAGCAGTGTTAATTTTATAAGTAAGATAACTGAAACTGAGCTTTGACTGCATGCAAAAATTAAAAAACTTGGCCAGGTTATCACCATCATTCTTCAGGTAGGAGATTCACAAGAAAAAACATAGGTGCTAGAGCTTCGTTTTGCTCCTAGGGATCACATTAAATTGCAAATACCAACACAAAAGGAAAAAAAAAAAGAGGACAAAATTTCCTCTGTAAAATTAATATAGGTCTAAAGAACTGTAAATATCAGTCTCATTATATCCACTGCCGAGTATAGGTAAGGTTATTTCCCCTATCACCATTTGTTCTATGCAGCTATGTGGAGATTATTAATATTAAAGAAACTCATTCTCCCCACCAAATCCACCAGTTCAAGAAAATATTTTCTCATATTAATTTTAAAATACTGAATCCATCTATGCTACCTTCTTCAGTATTGCTCAAGTTCATGATAATTTTACTCTGATTTTGTTTGTAAATTACTTATGATTCATTTGGGATTTTTTTATCCTTTTTGAATTCAGTAAGCCAAAAGAATCTGTATTCTTGCCCCTGCCAATGCAAGCATTGCAATACGATCATCTTCTACCTCCCTATTTTTCTCTAGGAGAAAAGGGGGAATGTGCAGAATAACAGATATTTCAAACTAACCACCTATTTTCTGTCAGAGAAAATATAGTCATACCCCTGAAAACAAACATAACCTCAACTCATACCAGAGAAAGCAAGCAAGCAGAAGACGAGTATAAAATGTACCACAATCATTCAATAAAAGGAGCTGGAATATTAAGGGAGTAATGAATTAGCACGATCTCAAGAGATCACGCTCGAAATATCTGACATGTTTTGACATGTATGGAAAGGGTAAATGAGTCTTAAAGTCGAAGAAGAAAGGAACATTTCACAGAGCTGCTGCCTCATCAGGGTCGTATCCTTCCATCTGCTGCGCCGCCCCGGCAGCCTCTGCAGCCCCACCAGTGAACAGAGTCACAGCCAGGGCACACCCCTGAGGTGGCCTCCAGCACTGGCCCCCTTTGGTAACCAACAAAGAAGAAGACAAGGCCCCCCACAAAATCCAAGGCAGCACAGGCAGGTGCAAGACTGGGGGAAGGGGCAACAGAAGTGGTGGATGTGTCGCACGTGGTTGGTGCGGCCTTTTCTCAGAGGGTAACCCCGATTCACCCTCTGCGCTGCTCCTTGCTGGCTTGGACATGGGCTGTTCCTTTCTTCTTGCTTTGTTGCAGTAAGAAGTATGGCTGTCTGGGGAAAAAAAAAACCCACCCTTTTTTTAGCAGCTGAGTGCATGAAATTCAGTTCACATCCGATCGTTTGGAAAGAGGGTGTGTGGGGGGTATCTCACACACTAGCACTTGTTTTTCTGCTGCCTTGCATCTTGTACACCTGGCAGAATAGGACCTACTACCTGAATTTCAGACCTGCCTTTTTTAAAAGGGACAAAAATGTCTGTCTTCTTCTTCTGTCCTTGTTTCTATCTTAATTGAGACCAAAACTGTTTTCTGATGAGGCTTTCATTCTCATCTCAGGAGGATTTAGAATGAATAGGAATTCCCCCAATTTTCAAAATGATTTCTTACTGCTACTCAAAGGTTACAGGTTGACAGCTCAAAAAAACAGAGATAATATTTTGAGAAAAATCTTCTCTAATTTTCTAATTAATCAATGTACTTGTTCCCTTTTCCATTTTTTTATTCCTGCCTTCATCTTCCTTTCTGGCTAACACAGTTTAGGTTTTCATAGGTTGTCTGGGAGAAGGGCATTGCCACTTCACTATAGTCTTCTCTCTG
The DNA here is from genome assembly GCF_001715985.3 of Manacus vitellinus. Classification (NCBI taxonomy): domain Eukaryota; kingdom Metazoa; phylum Chordata; class Aves; order Passeriformes; family Pipridae; genus Manacus; species Manacus vitellinus. The sequence goes on along the minus strand of NW_021940498.1, from coordinate 7,014,337 downwards.
CTCACGAGGTATCCTGTCCATGCAGAAAAGAAAATACTGTCATGTTTATGGCAAGGGCCTTCTCAACTGATAACAAAAACGATGAACCAGACTGGTTTTGCACTCATCCTTAATCGGACTACACAATTTTAAGATTAACCTCCAGCTTGTCATTCACAGTTATACACAATATAAGGTCGGGAGGTCTGACATGAGGAGTTAGGGGATGATTTAGCGTATGAATTTGCCCTCTTGATATGTTTCTTCATGTTTCCAAGCCCAGAGAGCCCCTTTGCATAAATCTTATCTGATGCTGCCTAGAAAGGTAAGCTCACAACACAGTAGCCCCTTCTGCTGGTGCTATTTCATAAAGCTGCATCCCATTTCAGTGCCTGCTAGGTGCTGTGTCTCTGCATTATGGTTTGCAGCATTTTATACATTACTCCCTGGGCTCAGAGACACGGAGAAGAAAGCATTTGGAAGGCAAGAGGTAAAAAGGAGGTGGGTCTTAGATTTGCTATGAGGCAGAAATCAAGGGCAAGTCTGGAGGCTCCTGACAGAAAATGAGACAAGAGAAAGTAAAGTGGCGACAGAGGGGCATGAATAAAAACCAAACCACTTCGAGAAGTTGAATATTCTGCAGGTGAAATCCAATATTTAGCAGGAATGTTTTTCTTCCCTAAAAGAACTGTAAAAAACTAGCAGAGATCTGCATGCAAATCTTAGACTTATAGATTAATTCAGGTTGGAAGTGACCTTGGGAGGTCATCTACTCCGACCTCTGGCTCAGAGCACGGTCAGAGCTGAATCTGTTCCCACTACTCATTTGTGAACAGGCATGTAATAAATACTATATCTTCAACCAAGTGTCCTGGTCTAAGAAAAAAATAAAAATAAAAAATCAGGTGTTGCCTCATAAAGTAGTTTGACATTTTCAAGGTAAAGAACACCCAGCACTAACTAACATAGGTATTCATTACGCTATCAATTCAAAGCACAGCTTTCACATGTTAGCAGCAGCCTTGTTACAGCTCTGCCTTATCTGCAGTAGCACTAAATCTCAAGTAACATGCAGAAAAATGAACTATAGTAATGCTTCAGTGGTAGGGGGATCAGAGGAAACCTAAAGAAAGATGTGAGGAAAATGTCCTTAGAGTCTTCCTAAATTTTCTATACAGAACTGCAGAATATGCTATAGCAAGAAACAAGATTCCCCACAGAGTTCATGTAAATGAGAGCTCTAAAAATATGTGCTAGATACCAGAGGATCTGTTCATTATTGAACTTGTATTGTGTTTACCTGTGTAGTGCAAGATTGAGGAAGACTTAATTGCATGCTATGTCCTTGCCCTCTGACCTTCATGTTAATTACATTTTGCTACAGTAAGAAATAGATGCACCATTTTCTCTTATTTCCCTAGGACTAAGACAGTTATTAATTCCTAATAAGCTAGCTTTTTCCATCTGCAGAAGGCTATATTTTCTTTTCATTGCGTGCACAGTACTCCCAGAAGCTTTTAATTTGCATATATTGAAGATCACTTCACCCATTTAACACTTCCAAAGTAAACTTGCTTAGAGCCACCATGTAGCTGTGCTCTGGGGTTTAATCTCCTTCTGGCCTGTAGTCATGACACCCACAGAAATTAGCAAGATGAGGAGGAGTGAGGTGTATATATATCTATATCTATATCTCCTCACACTCCTACTGTAAGTGTGCACAAAGAGCATGGTTGCCTGGTATCTTCACTGAGGTTCATTTTTTGAAGTGTTAAATGTAAAGACTGATCTTCAACATTCTTCCCACTCTCTCTTATATGGAGCTGTTATTGCCATTTCACATGGCTTAGTTTCCAACAAAGATGAGGTTCTTTTCTGCATCAGTAAAGATTATTTTTTTATAATCTTTAAGAATGTTCTTTTTATTTCAGATGGGATATTAATTGAAATTATATTCTACTCCCATCCTCACCTACTAGCTTAATAGTCATCACATTGCACAAATTATTTTTAATACCTTGAAAAATTCATTAAGTGAACAAAAGATCCTGACATAAGTCATAAGGTATTTTTTTTCTTCAAATGTGAAGTTAATAAAAAAGGACTCCAGAATATTAAGGTCTACTTCTTAAGCCACCTTTCTTCCCATTTTAAAGAAGGGTCTTTCTGCTTATTTCCAGCAAATTTAGACACTAAGCTCTGACCAAAAATATCATTAAACCAGAGGATTTTGACATGTGTGAACCTTCCAGCAAAAAAGGGAGATTTTCAGAATGAGTCTCGTTTTCTTTGTTAAGAGACTGAGCACAGAAGGCAGCAGTTAAGCCTCTTCTCAGATTTCAAGTAGGGTAAAAGCAGCCATTTATAAAAGGACTTCTGTCCTCAGAAAAGTCTCTGCCACATAGGCAAATAAAATTGGATGAGAAGGGAAGAGAAAGTATAGCCTGTGTGGTGACAGTGGAAGCATCATGCCCTGCTGGAGCATGCAGAGGTGCTGGAAGGGTTGAAAATCAGTTGTCATTGGTGGAGCTCAATTTTTTTGAACTGTCAAGCATAAAGTATGTATCCTTGTTTTCCTCAAAGTCCTGGTGGTTCTCCAGTGCTGCTGTACTCGGGGTTATGTCCATATGTACTCTGACTCCTCACCCCAGTGAACCAGGGTTATTGTCGGGCTTCTCTGTTGCTATGAAAAGACTTCCTGCCTTTTTCTTCTACTTCTTTCACTGTCCAGCTCCAACTAGATTTGGAATTTGAAGGAATTGTCCCAGTGAAAGCCCTCAACAATGTGGATTTGGGATAAAGGAGAATTTATGTCAGTATCATTGAGAACAAAGCAGTAGAGAAGTGGACAGATCTGTTTATTCTCCCACAAACACATTTCCACCAAGCCTTTCCCAGCACAGGAAGCCATTTAACATAGTTTCCCATTCCCTAGTCAGTGGCAGTTCTTACACTGAAGAGAGTTTGTGATCAGACACAGATCAACACACACAGCATGTTCCCACAGTCACCAGGAGGGCAGCTGATGCCTGGGATGATTTTGTCCAACAGGAAAGGACCAGGCTGGGTTCTGACATGGCACTCCAGTGCACCCTTGGAGAAAGCCTTGTGGACAACAGCTAAGCCAAGAGAAAGACCAGGGATAAGCCTCACCTAAGTCCTGCATGCACATGATGCCCTTTGGCTCTTGAGCTGCGTTTTCACTTTGGTCCAGCCCCTTCCTGCAGGAGCACTGATTCCCTGGCCAGAAACCAGGCAGGCCTAGGGCAGCACCTGAGGGTAGAGGGACTGGGATTGATCCTGTCAGCATTCCCTGCCAGCACAGCTTGCCTTGCTGGGGGCTATAGGGTGGCTGCTCAGGGAAGGAGCTCACCACACCACCTCACCCTCAGGGTCCCACCAGCAGTGTGCCTCACGCTGTCACAGCTCCCTGCACTGCTCAATCCCACGTTAGTTTGAAGTCGTTGCAAAATTATCAACATCAGGAATTTAGTCCATGTTAACAATAGTAAAAGACAAACCCCATCATTTTTAAAAAAAGTTCTTTTCTATTACAGTTAAATCTGGTTTTGCACATAGTGTAAATATCTAAACCTGCATGTGCTTATTTGAAAGTTGTTTTTTTTTTTTTCTACTTAGTTGAGGTTTTCATAGATAACTGCATTGGTCAGAAATCAATAGAATTCTCCACAGATGGACATAAGTAACTCATTATGTCACATCTTCTAATTACTTTTGAGGCCATTTTTTCAAGTTGCTCTAGATTCACCCAGTCTATTTGACCAGTGTGTAAAATTATCCTTTCCAGGAAGTCATGGGCAACTGCAACAGAAAACTGCTCATCTTTCCCAAAACAATGCACCCTCAGTACATACTTGACTTGAAGTCTGGTGGGGTTAAGCATATGTCTGAGTGCTGTTTTGTGTGAACTGGCACCCTTCACACCTCTCAAAGTTTCATGGGCATGTATTTGTCTGACCATTTAGAGCAGAAGTGGTGGGAAGGGTAAAGAAACCAAACACCTCTGAAACTTATTTCCCTTTGTTGCATTTGACTGCAAGAAAAAAAAACAACCCTCCCCTTAGATACAAACCAAGCCTTTCATGAAACAAATCACTAGCTGACTGATTCTGATAGAGCTGTGAAAATCCTTCTGGAGCTCATTTTAGTAAAGGACCCTCCATACTTGAGGTATTTATCCAGCTTTGCTAAACACCCCATTTTAACACGAATGGTTGATTAATGAAAACTGTCTGTAGCACAGTAACATCCCAGACATGCACTAGAGGTAGAGCAACACAAGACCCTGTAGAACAGTTAATGGCTGCTTTCAAGAGACAAGAAAAATTGCAAGTGTTGGTAGTAAAGTTTCTAAAATGCATAGGAAGAAGTGACATAAAATATAGTCACCTCCCCAGGCTTCCTACAGAAATACAGTAAATAAAACATAGAGTAAAATAATGTACTCCAATGAAGAATGATACCTTTTTTTCATTGACAACTGTCTTCCAGAAATTATCAAAGCATGCACAGTTTCCCATTGATATCTATGGGCTGGCATTGAAAAAAAAATCATTCTACAACTCTCTTTAAAACCTATGACATATATACAGAGCTTTTAAACCCGATTTGACTGCTGTATGTATAGTGCACATTTTAGAGGAGCATCTAGCAACCTAATGTGGTAGGATCTTGGAAATTAATTAAGTCCTTGGCCTTTCTACTCTGACTTCCAATTATTGTCCAACGTAGTGATCACATTCTCATAGGTGACTGAGGGAATTTACTCTTGGTTTCCACTAAAACGAATTTCTGCACAGCTAATCAAAGCAGGCACACTAAAAGCAGTTTGTTTGATTTAGCCTACAGTCTGCAGCGATCTCTGGAAGGTTGGATTCAAGAAGCTTCTAATAATCCACGTCATTTCATCATGGAAAATTAGGCTTAAGCTACCAGTTCAAATAGGCAAGAGAAAAACATAAAGTTTGGTATTTGATACAACAGCACAGCAAGTAATGAACATATGAACACACTAGTACCATTATCATTTAAGCCCTTGGCTTTTGTTCTTGGTTTGGGGTTGATGTTTTTTTTAAAATTCATTCATGGGGGGCATCATAAACTTTGCAGCTGCAGACCTCAGCACCAGGTTAAGAACTGCATAACCACGCCAAAATTGTGTCTACCTTTGTCATTTACTGCATACAGTCTTAAATCCAAACAGGGTTGTTAAAGATTAAAAGCAAAACAAATGGTCTTTAAAAGCCAGATAAGCTAAATTGTTACACATTATACACGTCTCAGTTCGAAATCATTAATGGCTCTCAGAGTAAGAGATTAAAAGACAAAAATAACCTAATTAGAAAAGATTTACAGTGGGGAGTTGAATCATTTGTGCTCAGAGCAAGGCAGGATTTGATCTGAAGCACACGACAATGCATTGGCAGTGATGATGATGATCAGGAATGTTAACTGGTACAGCTCTGCCCTAAACAAATCAAAACTGTGCAAAGAATAGCTGGAAACAATCTGGATAACCATATCTTGGATAAAATGTCTGAACACTTAGTTCACTTTGCACTGTCTGAACAAAAGGAATGGTTAATTACGAGCTTTCAGATATTGCTTTCACTATACCTGTGGTATGCAAAGCAGTGAATTTCAACAGCAATTTTCAACAAAAGCATGTATATTTATAAGCAACCCTTATGTTACATTTGTGAAGAGAATACTGAATAAAAGGTAGCTATACTACTGGGGTTGGATGATTTCTTAGCCATCAGCAGGGAAGCTGCAAAATAATTTTGACTGAACTGAGCACTCAAGGGTAAATTCAGATTTGACTTACCCATGTGTAATGCCAGGGATTTGCATTCAAGAAACTGTGGGTAGAATTTGGCCTCAAGGAAATAGCTTGTGTTAGTGCCATAACCTTTGTTTTACAGGGAGTACAACATTTGGCCCAGAGGAGAAATACACCTCTTGTAAACCAGGCAAGCAAATGGGCACAAATCTGCTCAGGACGTCCCCAGCATAAATCAGAAATCATCTCATTTCCATTTAAAAGGAAACTAACATTGTATGAAAGATAAATCTGCATGCTTGTTCTGCTTTTGGTGTTAGGGAAGGATTTTGGATTGCAGTCCTTGGATGGGTGACTAAGGTCTGTCTTTTTCATTCAAATTAATTTGTAATTTACCTTTTAGATGCCAACGGTTGGAATCTAAAGAATTTGTTGCTAGATTTCCTTAGTGATTAAATTCTCCCCGTAATCTGCTTCACCCAGACATGGCTACCACAAAACTGCTCCGTGCTCATATCAAGACCTGGAAGGTCGGATTCAAGAAGCTTCTAATAATCCACATCATTGGTTAAAAATCTGAAAGTCTGGTTAAACTACGATATCAGCCTACCAGCAAATTCCTTGACTAAATGGTATTTAAACATGACACTTTTGAATAGAAAAAAACTTGGGGTGTGGGTAACCATATCCTTAATATTAACGTGTTAAACTTTCAATGCCAAAAATTCATTTACGATTGCATTTTTAAATTCCGCTGTAGTGCAAGATTGCTTAAGTTTCTAGTAGTGCCTGTGCTTTCACCATGATTTTTCTGCCCTGCATTTTCATAGGTTCAGTGGGTTGTTTCAGCCCAACTTGTGTCCATTGCATAACGCTGTGGTAATGAAAAACCTTAAGAGCAAGGCTGAAGAAGCTCAGTGTACTCTTTGCCCCTGCCTACAGCCAAATGGCAGAAGAACTTGCTGGTCAGAGGACAGCCAAGCTGCATTAAATCTGTTGTGTATTTTTATTGCTAGTTCTGGCCAGGAGGCAGCGTATGAAGATGACATCCACTGCCTTATCCTAGTGAAGCTCCATTAGGAATGAGTAACAAAAACATCCCTGTGGGCACACTTCCCCTTGCTAGCATGCTATCTAAAATTCCAACTCCAAATTTAGCTGGTATCACTGTGTTTATCACTGTTACCAGACAGTGAAATGCTTATCTAATTATGCTAGCACTTCCTCCTTGTTTCCTGTGGTTAAATCATCTGTAAAAAGAGGTTAAAAAGTAATTTGCTCATCATTCTCTAGGTTTTTTATAACACTGCTAATCTGTGCAAGCATATGACTTGACTGTCACAAGGATTTTATAGAACCTCAAAGGCTGCTGGGTATATCTGTCTTCTTTCCAAACTCCTACCTGATTTACAGGTAAGCCTTCAAGTACTAACACAAGGAATAAGTTTCTAGCCCGTTGTAAACACAAGGAGCAGGGTAAATGTTCCAAAGAGTGGATATATTCAAACCAGTTTGACAAGAGTGAAAATACATCTACAAATATCATCATTTTTTGCTTTAGAAAAATCTTTGGACAGCAAACAAATAGACACAAACAAATTCTATCTAAGCAGCCATAAATAAGAAAAAAAAACTAGAAATTTTTATTTTCTTGGTCTGTCTGGACTCACTACTGCATTACAAAAAAAACCAAACCAAACCAACAAAAAAACCCCCAGCCAACCAACCACACAAAGACCCCCAAAACAAAACAACACTTCAGTCCTTCTACCACCACGCTAGAGAAAAAAACCAATAAAATATCTTCAAGGTACTGTAAAAAAGACCCCAAACTGACTCTGTTACAATAGCTTTAATACCTGTATCAATATGTTCATGAACCACTGAACTTGGGGTAAAGAGAAATGAAGTCTGCATTTCAAATTCAAAAGCAAAACACAAAACAAATTTTGCATAAAATTTCAGCCTTAGAGGCTAAGTAGATGCATATTCTCCTGCTAAGTTTCCTTCCCGAGCCAAGGACATATCTTGCTTTCAAACTTAAAATACAAATAAAACATGTTTTCAAATCACAACCATCCAGTCCCTGAGAACTGAGGAAGCATCAGCTTGTCTTGTTTAGTCTATTATAAAACCAGGTTATTCCCATTTGAAGGAGATGCATCATCTGTGAGCAGGCCATCTAGTTCATCACTCCAGAACACGAGCATCTTTCCGTTTTCACTAAGTTGCACACACTTTCTCTAGCATGCCACGTAATGCATTTCTGTGGGGGAAAAAAATAAAAAAATCTACCACCAAGAATCCCATCCTACTGACATGGACATCTCCAGCACGGGGCAGGCAGCTGCTGCCTACAAGGGCACTGAGGGGACACTTCACCTCGGCATCTTCCTCACTCAGCAGGGCAGATTAGCCCCATTTGAGCTCTGGAAGGTTTGTAGGTACCTTAAGCTGGCAAAGGTACCTTTGCCTTGCAGCCCACTCATTTGTGGAGTTCAGAAGTTCTCTGAAATCTGTTTTTCAGGATGGCTGTTATTTTTCTACACTGGTCATTGATAGTTAAGTGATAATTAAGCGTGAGACAAATCACTTCCAGACCAAAAAGGAAAGCTGTATATCACTTTTATCCAGTACAATAAATACAATTAAAAGGAACCATTGCTGTCTCTCTTAGTTTTCCCCCATATATATCAGCTGTCATTCCAGCTTTAAAGTGCTTGAATAATAAACCCGCACAGAATTGAATTACTTCAGTAGCAAGTTGATTAGTTCCCACATCCAATAAAATGTCTGTGGTATCTCATATATTTGGCATTTAATGTTGTAATTAATAAGTCTTGATCACGTGCCTCTTGCAGCCACAGGTCAGTGACAACAGTGACATTCCCTTTCTCAGCAGGAAATTGAGCCTCCAAGACATTTTCCTAAGACACTTTCAATTATGATAAATTGTCAGATTTGCTTCAGTCATTTTGAAAACTACTTCAAGTATATCTTCCCAGGTAAAAGCAGTGCAAAGCTATAAAGCAGAGTTGCTTGGTTTTTTTTTTTTTTTTTTTTTTTTTCTTTTGTGCAAATCGCATTTTGGGAGCATTTCAGATTTTTTAGGATCATTATAGATTCCCAAGTGAAAGTCGTGCTTTGAAATGAACTGATCTCAAGTACATGTCTTTCCAACTTAATCTAGCATTTCCAATAGAGGGACAGACACCAAATTGCTTTAAATCTGTGTAGCTCCATTGATTTCAATGGGTACATGTTCAATTTATTCCACACAGGGATTTGTCCCTTTAATTTAAAATGTTTTAAAGTCAATGTTGCAAAGGCATTTATATTCTTCTTCTTCTTAATGATGTATGGAGGAGGTTATTTTTTTAGAAATATTTTATTAAATATCAAGAATTTATTTGCTCCATTTTTCCACAGTTATGATGACAATGTGCAGGGCTGATTATGAGAACAGTAGTGGGCACACAAAGGTGGAACAGGTAGAGGAATTTTTATGAGTTATCGTCTAAAACATGTAAGATCTAGTCTAGACAAAAGGTTGGGGAAAAAAAGGAAAGTAAAAAGTGTCAGTGCTACGAAACCAACATTATTATGGTTACTTCTTTGGCACCTGCAGTAAAGATACACTGCTTTTTCCTGCTTGCGAGGTTACCAAGCTCACCTTGCTTATCACAAGTGCAGTTTTAAAACAACGCTCTGCTTATCAAAAATTTTAAATACTGAAGGTAAACTAAACCTTTTAATTTATAATTCCTAGTAAGAGTGAAAGGTTGCAATGAAAGAGGAGAGAAAACCTTGCACTTGACCACTCTGATGCAACGTGCCAAGGGGAGAGGTGGAGGAAGAAGAGGGGAAAAAAACATTCCTTAGGTTGCTTCCTTTTTCTGGAACTTTGTGCAACTCTCTGATCAAGAAATGTTTCCTCTGAATTGAAGACAAATGGTTGACAACTCTAATGATCAGCCTCTCTGCACATATTTAACATTTACTGTCTCACCTTCTTGTTCATGTATGTGATGCTGTCAGACCTGATACACACACCATGGCTTAGACTCCCAAAATATGACTAATTTTAAGAAGAAACATAGTTTGGGGCCTCTTCTTCTCTGTCCTAGTTTTTCCTTTAGTCTTCAGGGAGAGACTTTATCAAGGTTTTCTTTCTTTACAATGACAAGAGCTAGAAACTTATTTCAGCTGAAGCTGAAATTTTTATACAGTCATGTGTCTGCAAGAGCTAGGATGTTAAGAGAAAAAGGAATACAAAATATCATGAGAGCTGCTGTTACTGCAATAAACAGTAAGAATTTCTAAGACAACACCATGCAACATAAAATAGTCATACTTTCCTCAAAAAGAAGAATCTCCAAAGCTTCAGGAAGCATGGTATTAGTCTTCTAAGTTTTACAGACTTAAAACCTTATGATAGAGAGCTCACTGCTTTGCCCAAAATCACAGAATCAGTAAAAAACCCCAAACTAGAACAAACAAAAACCAACCCCCAAAACAAAACACACAAAAATCACAAACAAAAGAAACCAAACCACCAAAACCTCTCAAATCCTTCTCTATATTTCAAATACTACACGGTGAAGTTTGGTTTGACATCATTCTCTAGCAAACAAATCTACCAATTCTGAGAGTGTTTAGGATGACCTTCTTCCTCCTCTAGATTCTGCAGTATATTTACCAGTGCTCCACAGAGGTAGTCAATGTACCTCATAAATGTGAACGGTAATTTCTTTAGCAAATAAAAAAAATGTAAATAATCTCATTAAACACTTTAAAAATAATTACATTTGTATTACACATATAAGTAAGAAAGATCCAGAAAATTTGTAGGAGACTGAAACGAATTATCTCCTTGGAAACAATCAGTAAAAAAACATGGACACCAACATTAAACAATTCAAAAGGAATTAAAACAACCAGAAGAATATCTAGAAGGACAATTGTTCAAATGATTAAAAGGGAAATGAGATAAATATCATAGACCGGATACAATATAGAGGCCATAGAGAGATGAAATTTAAATAAGGAAAGAGAACAATAACACAGAAAAAATTTACTATAATAGCATAAAAACGTGAAGAAGCATCAGTGAAACCCTGATTCTCATAGGTAAACAACCTGACTGATGATAAGATCCCACTATTCTGATCTGTAGAATTGCATCCAAAGGTGCAATCAAAGGATTTCCTACCCTTTGTCTTTATAATGTGCTGCTTTCTCATTTGTATGATTTTTATTAAATGCATATGATAATCCAAGCTGTTTAATATTTCCTGTTTGCGATGCACAGAATGTGGGAAATAGTTTGTTCATTTAACTAACGGGTAATCCATCAACTATATATTAGTTACATGTTGTTAAAAACAAAATCACCCACAAAAAAAAATTATTTCTTGAAAACAACAAAAAAAAGCCATTAACTTATAATTCATCAGGTGTAGAGTAAATGTTGAAGGAGCTGCTGAGAAACATGAGCAACCATAATCCTCACTGGCTGTTCACAAGGGCTGCCCTTTCTTATATAAAATCTAATTCCTGGTGCCTCTCAGATACTTGTACTTCCCACAACAAACTTTGTCTGCACAAAGTCATTTCACACCCGTTTCACCCACACCAGAGGTACCTCCATCACATCAATCTTCACTCACTGCTTTGTCATAAAAACCCTGACTCACCCCTATTCACCTCATTTGTCTGACTCACTGACCAGCAGGGATTTGGAATTTTACTGTGACAAGCCTATTCAATGAAAATGGGAGCATCTTGCCTAACCCACATGCTTTATACAGGAAAACTTCTGTTATGTCACATTTTATGTTTTCTTTTTCAGGATGGAAGGAAAGAAGATTGACTTTTGAGACTACTTGTTCTGAAACAAAACCAAACCATTCCCCTCCATTTTGAATTGGATTCACCAATACTCTCCCTACAGGAACTGCTGTGGCACCTCACCAGAGAAATTTGCTCTTTCCAGAGCTCACCCTCTCCCTGTAGGCACCTTTGTTGAACTACAACTACAAACACACACACAGCAGCCCCTCCAATTAATCTGTTAAACACTGTCTGACTACAGTACCTGATAGAGGATGTAGTGTGAGCCCAAATCTGAGCCAAAGGAGACAAGGAGCTGAATTTTAGTTTTCATAAGGCACTGGTCCCACTCAGGCTGGCACAATGTGACATCCAGCCTAAAAACTTTTGACAGTTCCAATTTTTGTACAGTTTTCCATTCTAAGAAAAATTTTATTTTCCTCTTAATCCAGGGAAAAATGAAACATTGAAATCACAGATTTTTCAAACTCCTTCACATCCCTTTGGGCGCCGTCCAACTTTCATGCCCCTGCTGTCATTCACAATGGTCCTTAATGGACCCATCTGTCCTCCTCAAATCCAACCATTCTCACTTCTCACACCCATCATTTCACTCATCCCACCAGGGTTTCTGGGGGTTGGTCAGCAACTGTGGCTGCACCTTGACCTGAGTTGGGGCTCTAAGTTAAAAACAGAGTTTTTAACTTGGTCCCAAGCCTGCTGGGAGAGAAAGGAAAGCTGTTCTCCCCTGCAGATTTGGGAAGATGACTAGAACAAAGGAGCTGGAGGATGAGGCAATCTAATAGAGGTACTTGTGTGGCAGGGAAGCAGATGTCCTATGGGCTGAACGTCAGCTGGTTGCAGCACGAAGGGGAACCAGCATAAAGAAGAGGCAGGAAGGATGAAGTAATTGCTGATCTTTACAAGCCCTATGTAAAATACCATTCATAATGGTGATGACAGTAACTTTCTGCAGACAGGCACAAAGGGCTTTTTCTTCCATGGCACTGTGACAGTTTAGGCAGGAAGAGAGAGGTGGCTAGTGGAAGTAAATTGTCAGCGATCTGTCACCGAAGAGCAGATTGCTTTTCCCCTCCTGAATTTTCCCTCCTGAGTCAAGATTAGTCTCTATTGAAACCTAGGGTTCTGTTCATCACTGGTCAGCACCTACAGAGATGAAATTTCTTTATCAGATCTCTCTAAATAACTAGTTGAAGCTCAAATCACTCTGACCTTAGGAAGAGGAGGAACGGTCGTTGCCAAATTCCAAAGAACAAAGCACGCTGTAAAATAAAGCTCCATAAAAAGAAAAAAATTATTAGAAAATGAAAAAAAACCATTAAAGCTATTTTTCTGCATGCAGGCTGCTGTAGCACAAATTAAACCCAATGCAATCACAAGGGAATTAAGGTAAATAAAATTATTATAAATAAATTACTAGTCTTAAAACTGCCTTGATTATTCTATATTTAGTCACATATACAATAATAGAAATTAATCTGAGAAGATTCAGTTACACATGAAATTCTGCTGCATAGTACCAAGAGTTTCTGAAAGCAAGGGTAAGTCTCTTTTGTCTTATTTAACTTTGTTTTGATAATCACTTTGCTGTTTACCCAGGTATAATGTCGTCTTTGCAGAACACAAAGATCCATGTGGAAAATAGAAATATTTGCTAATTATTTCCTTCTGAAAGCAAACAAACAAATGAAATGTCTTGTATAATTGAATCTGAAAAATGCCAAGAAAGTTTGTTCTGTTTATAGCCAAAATTAATGCAAATTATTTTGGTGAGGGTTGAAATAAGGCATGGGGGGAACACAAGTGTCCATTTAATTTCCAGGTGCACACACACTTTGTCTTTAGTTGTCAAAAGGCAGCCTTTCCATAAGAGGCTACAACAAACATGAAAAAAAAGAGCAAAGCCTCTGTCACAGGGGCTCTGTCTTTCTTCTGTATTTGTGCAATGCCCAGAACACTGAAGCTCTGGTTTCTAAGCCAGATATAAATAAGCATGGAAGGAAATGAAAGAATAACACGAAAGAAATCAAATAGATGGGTAACTTAAAAGAAGGAATAAAATTGTATTTATGCTGTTTAACCCTTACTTTTAAAGCTCTTGATGCTGCCTTAGGAAAAAAAAAGGTTATTTTATTACAAGTCAGCAATATTTGCAATACCCTTCATTGCAGTATGTCAAAGGTAGCACCAATGGAACATTAAAGACATATATATTTATATAGCAATCACAGTCTGTAACAAAATAGCTCAGTTTTTCCCCGTGGAGCGTGTCCCACTTTCACACAGCAGAGCCCAGGAGAGCCCTGAGTTATATAGGTCAACATATTGAACTTCTCAAAGTATTGACAAGGAATCTAGTCACTTGTTCTTGCCAGGGACTGTGGCAGTCTTTGACTTCTATTTATAGCCTCCAGAAACCCAAAATGTCTATTTGATCTCTAGGACAAGAATGAGAGCAAGGTGCCAGCCCACCTGCAGGAAAGGTCCCTGCTGCTGCTCCCCATCCCCAGCCTGTCAACCTCTGCAAACACTGTCCAGGTGACTCAGACTCTTATAGCACAGCACAACTGAGATATACCTTCCTCACAGGAGTTGTGTTCTTACCCCTTTCAACAGAGCAAACACAACCACCAGACAAAATGTCAGCAATTTTCCTGAGTTGGTAAAATTCCGACAGCAACAATAGAATTCTCTTGAAAATGGTCCACTGTCCACAGAAACGAGACCTGATTTAAACTCACCTCACTGTGTTTGAAGAGGTATTTTTGTGGTGCATAACAACATGTGGCAATTAGATAGGGTACTTAATTACAGATCTGTGCAAGCAACTAACAGTGATGTTCTGTAATGAAAGAAGGAAAAGATGCTACAAGTACATTCCCTTCATTCACATTCAACAGGGAATATTATGAACTGATATGCAAGACAGAACAGAAGAGCAAATACTGTCCACCCAGAGCAGAGTTTGTCCTGCTTGGTATGATCAACAGATAAACATGTAAACCATTTTGTGTTTATTGGATTACTGCTTTTCAATTGGAAATAGCAGAAAGAATGAATGGGATAGTCGTGGTCATCTGCATATTTTGTACCACAATATCTTAAGCAGCAGTTTCAGATTTGGTGGTTGTGCTTTAGCTGCTTTGCAAAAACAAAACAAAACAAAACAAACAAACAAACAACAAAAATAAACAAACAAAACCACAAAAAAAATGAAACAAAAAAAAGCAACCAACCAAACAAAAAAACAACCAACCAACAACCAACCAACGAAAAAAACCAACCCAACCCAAAACTATGAAAACAGGCAAGAGAATGAAAGTTGGCTGCATTCAGAGGGGTGTATAGATGTTTTTGTGAAGGTATAGCAGGAAAACTTTGCTGGGTAATTGTACCAATATTGTTAAGACACAACAGAGCTACAGAGCAAAAATATATCGGTATTGTGATTTTACAATGTCATGTCCCCTAACTGAGAAATGCATTCATGACAACATGCAGAAGAGGTGGAAAGAGAGAGACAATAATATGTCTGATTTCACCAAGATGACTGGAAACCCACAGAAAGGAAAGGTTAAAGTGTCACAGTGGCTTTTTTTTTTTTTTTTTTCTGCAGAGGAACCTGGCAGAGGCACTTTTGCTGTTGGTACAATTGCTGATGTACAACTGACATGAGGTTCCAATGGAGTTATTCCCAAATCATCCATGTGCAAAGAAAGCATCTGTGTTCTGTTTTCACCAGACCACAGCTCTAGTAAGCGAGACGCCAAAGAAAGGAAAAGCTACAGCAGCATCATGTTGCATTGAAGACAACAAGGCTATTTCAGAAGACAGCAAGCCTGATATTAGTTGATATTATAATCAAAACAAATCAAGCATGGACAATTTGGATCACCTCAGCGGGCTTTATGCACGCAAGAGGAAAATTTGGTGGTAGCCGGTGGTGATATGAATCTGATGTGCTGTGCTGAATGGCTACATTTGTCATTTAGCACTCAGAGCTCCCAAATTCTGCAATGTCCTGTGATTGCTGATTGTTTCTGTAGGAGTAGTCAACAACTTAGCTAAATGAAGAGATGATAATACAGTAGATTTTCAAGCTGCAGTTTGTATTGGATTTCAAGCATTTGGGACGGAAATACCAACCTGCTTGCAGCTGTTGCACTTGTTGAATAGAACAGATCAACAAAGAATCAACACTGGAACTTGCAACCACACAGCAACAGCAGAACAGTGAAGATGTACACATTAAAAAAAAATTATGAAATTTGTTGAAGAAATAAAAACTAGACTAAAAAAATCCTGAATTACAGCACAGTTACATAAACACAGCCAAAAAGTCTGTTACATAGGTGAAAAAGCCCCAACCAATACAAAACATAAGTCTCTGCATTGATCACAGATAAAAGCAAGGAGAATAGATAATGGCTAAAGCATAAGAGTGTAAAAAATGGCAATAAAATAATTTATAAAAGAAATAGAACTAAGGAAATAAATAAAGATAGACACGTAAGAGATGAGAGAAGAAGATGATAAATGAAAGAAAGGGCAAACCAAAAACCTGCACAGAGATCTTTTAGCTTAGCAAATTTAGTGAATGCCTTTGAGTTTTCTGTATTTACCAAGGAAATGCTGCTGAACAACTGAGACGAAAAGACTTCCAAGTTGAATATAGGAAGTATATCATAGGCCTAAATAGCGTGAGCAAAACAGTAGAAGAAGCCAACAAAAATTCAACAAAATGCGCACAAAGTCCTGTTAGGAGCTGCTAAATGGAGCTAGAAGCTTGATTAGATGGCTGCAGCACAAAGGCCTTAATCCACATTTGCTGATGCAAGTCTTAAATTCTGAGTGGTGGAGGCTCAGATCATTTGTCTGGCTCTTCTGAAATTCCCAGTGCCAGTCTGTGGGCCTCTGATCAGACAGGGAATGGCACTTTTCCCACTGAATCACTAAGCCAATGACCCATCATCATGTCAGTGGCTGGGAGGGGTTGGTGTTGATGGAAGCCATGTGTGTTTGGATTAAGAAACCCAGCAATTTCCCCTCCAAACAGATATACTGGTCCAAACGCTCTGGCTAAGTGCAAGTTCCACTGCAATCCTCCTACCTCAATTTTCGCTGTGGTTTTAATTGAAAGCTGTATAGCTTACTGCCCATCCCAAAATATGGGCTAATCCTGGGCAGCTGCTGTGTTATGGCCCAGGGGTAGGCAGTGCAGTGATCCCCCTGTACCCCACACTACTGGGTTCACTGGGGAACAGTGTCTTACTTAACGTTTGCAAGGCACTTGGAGATTCTTAAATGAAAGGCATAAGAGCACAAAACAGTCATCATTAGCTATAAGGGCCACTGCAGAGCAATGGAAAATATTCCTTTTCCCCTGCCCATCTGGGGTTTTGCACACTGCCTAAGCAGTGCTCCCATCCCCTGCCAGCTCCGAGAGCAGGAGATCAAATCTGTGCCTCTGGCAGAATAGTGCAGAGTGCTAATTACAGAACTACCATAAAACATCTGCTGCTATGCATAACTACAGTTCCTGGGCACACACAAACACAGCACCTAGATGCTCAGGGCACATTGTTTAAGCAAATCCTAGGACCCAGAGCGTAAGTGGCCCTCAGGTGAGTCTCAGCCCAGATGAAGGAGGGTAGAGGAGCACAGAAAGCCCTCATGCTCACAGAGGAGTCACAGCTGCAGGCTCTGCACTCACAGAAACACAGAAGCAGAGCCATTGGAGCCACCATCTATCCCCACCCAGAGCCAGGTCAGTGACCTAAGAGGGAAGGAGGGCTCTACTCGAGAACATACAGATGGAAGCCTTCCTTTCACAGCCCAGGGTCACTGAGAATTAATAGTTTGTGAGACACTGTGAAGCCTCACCCTGTCATGGGATGCTCCAGAGACACTTTGTATGAGTTAGTCATCCCCAAGACTTCTCATGGCCAGGCATCCCTTGATGCCACTACTAAATAGTAGGTCTTTGCACCAAAAGCCATCAGCACAGACAAACAGCATGTTCAGAGTTAAAGCTTCTATTCATATTCATTAGGAAAGGACTATTGATGTATGCTTTGAGTCAGTAGTTACTTATGGCAGTGACCAATAGTCCTCAGACACCAAATATGATACTTTCTTCTTTTTTTTTTTAGGATTGGAGGGATGTAGACCCCATCCTTCCAATATAGCACTCTGTTTTAAAGGACTTGAGATGGCCTGTCTAAAACTCATCCAATATATCAGGCCTATAAACTGGATAATGAACTCCATCAGGACGGAATCTCAAGGAAAGTCATCAAATGTTTCCTCTTTCCCAGCTGATGTGCATGGATTTGAAAAAGCAACACAGAAGGTACCTATGCACAGCACCAGGGTCACAGGGAGAAATTATCTGCTGGAATCTTTTTGTTAGTATGAAGCTTCTTTATGCTGCAGCCCTGATGTGTCAGAAAATATGTGCTTCAGTGCCTGCAGGAAATACGTGTCCTAGCCTATTACATCTCTCTTTTCGTCAAAGAAGAAGCACTTGCAGCCACCATTGCTATTATTTTAAAATATTATCACATTTTAAGCATCAACATTAAAGTAAATTTGTAATAGGAACCAAACCCAGACCTTGCTTTGCAAGAAAGTAAGGGACAAATGAAGCCATTCATTCCAAAGTAACAATTGATGGGCTAACATGACTAGCCCTGAAGACAATCAGGACAACATGAAAAAGAGGAAAAAAAACCCCACAGAATGGCTTTGCAGCAGCCCTGTGAGCAAGCTGTGTGAAAAATGCAAAAGTGCACTGAGCTGTCCTGCTAATATCTTTACAATAAAACTGGAAATGCAGACGCTTACCCATGCACAATGGTACAAGAGGAAGGGTATGTGAAAGATGCTTCAACCTGAAATGGATAAATGGAGATGAAACACTGCTTTTGACGCAAGGCTAATCAGAGAAATTGGAGGGTTTTGTGCTGAGCGTCTTGGATTTGTTTTGTCTGCACGGAAACACCTTTAGACATTCAATATTAAAATAAGAAGCTTTCAAAATGCCAGAATTGAATATCAAACAAGACTGGCACGTGTGTCCTAATAGCTGTGCTGGCTATAATGTGTTCACCTGAAAAGCACAACTACAAAAGTTCTACCTACAAATTGTAAGGAGCATAACAGACATGTGAACAGACCCTTATAACTGCATTACACCGTCAGTGCACCTAGAGAGGAGGCACTGTGGGGAAGACATAAAAATTTCAGTAATAGGTTGAAACTGTATTTGCAGCTCAATGAACAAAATAAAAACCAGCTTTCTGTAGTTGATACAGAACGTTTATTATTTTAATTCATGTCTCCTATTGGTTTATTTTCACTTAAGAAATGTTTTGTTCTTTGTAGGAGGCAAAACAATATTCTTAAATAGGAGACCTTTGTCAAAATAGAAATGTGACTCTACTAAACATTTCTAACACTCAAATCAAAAGTATCTAAAAGGAACCATCTTTTTAAGAAAAAAAAAGCTGTAATTTTAATGAATGGAAGTCAGTAGCAAGTATAGAGAGAAAAGATTAAAATACAAATGAATTTTCTGCTTTCCTGAGAGAGAATTGCTGGTGCTTCCTGAACACTTCTCAGTTTATTCTGCTGACAAAAAGGTCCTTCCCTTTTGTCTTTTAATATTAGATTTTGAGAGACTCAATTGACCACAGTGCTCCATTACCTAAATCAGTCAGCAACCTAACATGCAAGAAGTCTAGATTAAAAAAAAATTAAAAGGTATTGCTTCCATAAAACCCAGAGATAAAGGATTTTATGGCTTCTGTCCTTGTCACCGACCCGATTCTACCGAAGGCTGCTTATGATGTTAAGTTGCTTCAAAAGCAGTGTGGGCAGCAGGTTGATTGAGGTGATCCTGTCCCTCTGCTCTGCTCCCATCAGTCCCCACCTGGATTGCTGCATCCAGGTCTGGGCTCCCCAGCACACCAAATCCACACGTGGATCTGCTGGAGCAAGCCCAAAGGGATACAAAGATGATCCAAGGGTTGGAGCACCTCTCCTGTGAAGACAGGCTGAGAGCTGGAGTTTGTTCAGCCTGCAGAAGAGGCTCTGCAGAGACCTTGGAGCACCTTCCAGTACTTAAATGGAGAGTACAACAACAAAGCTGGAGAGGGACTTTTGACAAGGGTGTGTAGGGATTGGACAAGAGGGAATGGCCTTAAGCTGAAAGAGTGTAGAGTTCGATTACATAGGAGGAAGAAATTCTTTACTATAGGGATGATGAGGCACTGGAACAGTTTGCCCAGAGAAATTGTGGCTGCCTCATCCCTGGAAGTGTTCAAGGCCAGGTCAGATGGACCTTTGAACATGCTGGCCTAGGGGGAAGTGTCTCTGTCCATGGCATAGGATCCCTTCAAACCCAAACCAATCTGTGAGTCTATGACATGAAAGAATATACAGAAGAGAAATAAGAACACCATATTAGATGGCCATGTTATAATGAAAAGGAAAAAAAAAAAGGAAATAATTGTTTAAAGTATCTTGTAGGATCTGTGCTTGGCAATGTGGTGTCAAACCCTTAAGGCCACTGAACATGCTTTGCTTGAGGTCTTTGGTATTCTTCCAGACACAAAGAATTTATCAAAGCCTGCAGAAACTGTATAAGCAGCTTGACACTGAATCCTGTGAGCTGCTGAGTATTAAGGGAGATCAGTACATTTCTTAAAGTTACGTCTGTGAATTCTTGGTTTTCTTTACAGAATGTTGAGAAAAGTCGAGAAGTTGAGCGTTGTAAATACAACTCTACCCATGAAGAAAGAACAGACAAATAGAGAGTAATTTGGGACTCAATAAAATTGCTAAATTAAATGTTCTTAGAAAAGTAAGTATTGAGAAGGACAACAAAATTAGCGAAGTGAATTTGATGAAGGAGGCTAATACACTCAGAATGCTGCTAGATCACATCCTCACAGGAATGAGATAAACCTCAAGAAATTCTGAAGGGCTAACAATTCCTTAAAGAAATTATAACAAAGGCACAAAACCAAACTAACCCAGTGCAAAGGAGGAACAGAAAATTTAATTAGACCCCTGTTGTCTAAATCACAAGTTCTCCATTGACTTCATTTTAGGGGAAGCTGCACGAGATTAGTAAGGACAGCAATAAAAGAATAGCTGTAGTTTATAGGGGGAATGTGAAACATAGTTTACTAGAATATAAAGAATATAAAAGGTAACAAGAAATCATCCTAAAAGCACACTACTGTGAGCAAGGCAAAAAAAAAAAAGTTAACCTCCTCTTTATAGAGAAAGGATGCCCACACAGCTGAAATGCTGCATATGCCTTCTCTGCTGTCAGTCTTCACTAGAGAAATGATGTCAGTAGAAAAAGACTAGAGAAGGGAAAAACAACTCGGAGAGACCTATGATTTGTTTTCAGACTTCATGAGCCTGCTAAACTTAGTTTTGGGGAATTCAAAACATCTGAAAGTTCTTTCATATTAATGGCTGGTTTTCAGAATCCCTGGGAAATGTGGGAAAACCCTAGAAAGCTGGAAGAGATCAAAACCAGCACATATTTGAGAAAGACAAGAGAAATGGTAAAAATTATATATCAGTCACCTTAATCTAGTGTCTAAAAACCATCAGTACAAACAAATAACTTTTAAGAAGTAGCAAGAAAACAAGGACATGAGAAATTGTGAAGAACAATTCCTATCAAATCTATCCAGTATCTTTTTATGGTGAGATAACAGGTCTTCTGATCTCAACCTTTCTGTGATAGAAAGACTGATAAATCATGCACTGACTCTGTGCTGCTTAAGAGGAAGTCACAGGCAGCAATGACAACAACCAATGAAGTGACTGACCAAAGTGTTCTAATTGTTAAATATAAAGGTGGCACTAACATGAGAGGAAAGCAAGTATAATACAAGAGACCAGGATTCAAAATTATCTTGCATATGTATATAGGAGGGGCTTTTTTTATTTTTATTTTTTTTTGAGTGGCATTCTACACAGACAACTACAGTTAGAAAAACAAAACAAAATAAAAATGTTGCACAAACACAGCCTGGAGAGTAACCTGCTAAAAAACAGCCAAATACTCAGTATTACAGAGAAAGAACACGAGTCAACATCTCTGGAAAAAAAAGGTGGACATAGAAGCAGGATTACAGACAACAGCATAACCTCTACTTCTCCTGTATTCCCTAGCTTTCACACATTTTGCTGTAGTAATGGGTTCAGCTTTGTATATTGCCCACCAAAAACATGTGGGTTGCTTGCAAAGATTCCTGAGGATCAGAGGTTTAAGACACATCACCTAAAAGGAAAGGCTGAACAAATTGGGGTTGCTAACTGCAAAAGTCTTCAAGTATATTAAAGGTTTTTGCAGAGAGAGAAGGAATAATTTATCCTCCATGTCCATGAAGGAAAGAACAAGAAATAACAGGCTGAAACTGCAGCCAGGGAAATCCACTTTCCATCACCAGAATTTTTAAGAACAGGCAAGACAAGTATTTTTCAGGAAATGCAGACAAAGTTTGCCTTGTCATTTTCTGCAGTGTCTTCCCTCGGGGCATTCTGAAATCCCTTTAAACCCTATAATCTATGATTTGAAGTCAGTTCCCTGCCCATTCAAAGTATTTACTGAACCACTATATCTCCTTTTGCTACCCTGAAAGAATGTGGTGGGAATACTTCGAAAAAGGTTATATTTTTTGGCAACTGCTCTAATTAGTATGATTGTCAGACACGAATAAGATAGTATTTGCTGTAGTGACTTGGGTCTATAGTCTGTTTGTGATGAGACTTTCCATTTCTACTGTGACATTTACTATCCGAGAAAATTGGACTCAAAATGATTTTTGTTTCTTACAAAGGCAAAAGCACTGGCCCTTTTAACTTTCTGTAACCAAATATCTGTTCTCTGCTGCAGGAAATACTTTATAATCAAAGTAATTTATTATTTTTCTTATTTTTTAACTAAATTCTTCTCTGTTCTATCTTATGGTAATCACCATGCAGTCCTGAATATTTCATGTAGTCACAGGGATATTGCCTAAATGGGAACATATTTTTCCTTTGCTATCATTGGGGTTGAAGCAACACCTAACTGTTTAATTTTGATTCTGGTTGTTTGTTGGGGTTTTTTTAAGTTATTCATATGCAGAATCCTAAGGCAGGGACACGTAGAGCACACCACCACAGACTGTCTAGAGATCTGGTAAACAAAACTAAACCAAATTTACAAGGAATGGGAAAAAAAGAGCATACACCACACTAAATAGTCTACTATATTACTTCCCACATTTTTTCTTGTTTGAAATTTTGCATTTGCAGCTTCTAAATCTTAATACTGTTTTTCGTTACTAGCATATGGGTTTGTACCATTGCCTCCACCCTTCCCTGGAGGTTGTCTCAGTACATGTAAGTAAAGATTTCAGAAGAGTTTATTCAAAATAATTTTTACATGAAAGAAAAAAACCTAAAGAGTTAGATATCTACACAAGAACGAGTAACTTTTGTGCAATGGCAGATACTATCTACCTATGCTTTTAAAGAATTCCTGAGTATAAATGTTCTGGACAAATTTCTCACATGCAATGCTTTAAGATGAAGAGAATATACAATCAGTACCATCAACATGAAACTTCTTCCAAGTACCTCCTGCCCCAAATGTTCTATCAAGGTGACCTATTTTACTACATCATCATCATCATCTACAAATACACACTGCTCCTAAAAACATACTGTACTAAGGTATGCATAAAGTTTAAGGTAAACTATGTAATTCTAAAAATCTTCAAAACCACTTCAACAACAACAAAGAAAATCCCACTTAACTGTAGCAAAATATTTTGTTCAATGCAACAGACGTGTCCTGTGATGATATTGTCAGTTATGTGTCAGCCACATGACTCCATGATGGTGCTCACTCGGAAAATTTCTTACCCTCCCACCACCAAAACACAAGTATTTGGGGAAGAGGTCCTGAAAATGGTGTACTCCTAAGAATTTCCACACCTTGTAACCAACTGAGCAGCTCTTCAGCTGGTCATTCCTAGCAAGGCAAAAAGGACCATCAGGATTCAGAGATTGGGAAGAGAGAACGTGAAAATTTGTGAAACCCATGAGTGAGATGTGGTGGAACAACACTGGCAAAGGCTGACAGCAGAATATATGTGCTGGAAGGGTGGGCTTGCTGGAACAGTGAGTGACAGGATTGCCAAGGAGAATTAGATGGGCGGGTCACTGACCAAACAACGGGAAAGTTTCGTGGCTGTGGGGTTATGCATGACTAATGCTGAGATGGGAACGGAATTTGCTCAAGAGGAACAGTGTTAAACTACCAGGAAATTAGGGAAGACAGCAATGGCACACACCTGTTCAAGTAGCAGGCTCAGAAACATATCAACCAACAATTTATTACTTGTTTATATAAGAGATGGAGCCAAATAATAACCCAGAGACACTCAGATTAAAATCAATTTGCGATGAGTTTCTGGTCTCAAGAAACTGTAGATAAGAAGAAAGAGATGAAGATTAATTGGACTGCTTGAACAACGTAGAAGTTTTAAACAGAAAAGGGAAATCAAGAAATATCAGACTGGAACTGAAATAGCCTACATCCATCTTCAGTACAAACCACTATCAGCTGTGCCAGTGCCAGCACTCATACTGGCTATAGTGACTCTTAACTGCCCTATAACAAATCCATCAGTGAGGATCTTCTGTTGGAAGCTTGATTTGAGAAGGAAGCAGAGGTTCTGGTTTAGCTGCAAAAACTAGGCATTTCACAGATAGCAAGCATATAAAGAACCTGTACTTGCTCTGAGACAGAGAAAAGCTTCAAGCTGGGGACTGTGCTTGTGTTAGAGGGGGTTTGCTTCATTAACCCCTCAATGATGGAAATAGTGGGTGATAGCAGAAAAAATGTAAGTTGAAACAGCCCAAGAAAAGACGAGGAGGAATCAGAATTAAGATGAAATGTGACAGGGAAGATAGAGAAAGGAAAAAACTAGGTGAGAAGAAGATGCAAATAGGAACTGACAGCAAGGAACTGCTTGGGATCATAAATGAGCTCAGTGGAAAGCAGTGTGGCACTCACTGGGCTGGAATGACTGAATTACGGGATTAGACCCCCAGAACTCGGCACCACAGCATCCTCTCCCAGCTACCTGAGCAGCTGTAGATTTATTATACTCTACAGCTCCCTGCCTTTCTTAGCTTGTCCTTGTAAATTCATTAAAGTCAATGCTGAATGGAAAATCAACCAACCCCTCCCTCTTCTTGTCTTTTCACTTCTCATTAAATTAGAGAGAAAATGTAAATGTTATTTTCTCTCTCTTCACCAACTGTTGACAAGTCAGGAGCTAACAGTGAGAAGAGCTCATTCAGGGCTTTGTGCTCTTGCTTCTGAAGCCAGTGGCCTTCACAGGTGTTAATGGGAACTAGTCAAACTGCAGCACTTTTTCTTTCAACTGGTGCTGTGACCAATGCCAATAAAGCACAAAGGAATACCTAGAAATGAAAGGCAGCAGGGTGCTTTATGAAAGCATTTCATTCCAGCATTTAGTAATATTCTATGCTAAGCTCATGCATGGGCAAACCTTTCCTAGGACAGTTTCAAAAACTCAGACATGGCAAATCCAGGAACATAAACAGAAAATGGACACAGCTGTACATGAAGTTTGCTTCACATAATTCAAGAAAAACCTGGGTGAGCCCTTCTGTTTTTCAAGGTGGTAAGAAGGGAGGGAGTTTGGCTTACTCAGCCTTTAGCGCGTTTCTTTGTTTCAGATTTTTGCTACTGAGTGTGACTCTAAAAATCTTAAAATTACTCAAATACAGAAAGCAAAAGGGTTCCATGTCCAGATACTGAACAGAGGAGATGCAATTTGTGCTCACTTTTCCTTAATCTTTCTTTTCTCTCTATTTCATCAGGTCTTCTGTCACAGAAATAAAAAGTAGGGACACCACACCTGTGTGGTTCTTCTATTTTATTATATTATTGGGCCAGGAAAAATAAATGGTACAAGACAGGACATTACATTTAGCTGGCTACCTCCATTTTCACAGAGGTGGGTTCATACATTTAGGCATGTAATTTCAGACCAAGCATTCTCACATCCATTTACCCTTTCAAGGAATCTAGGATTTATTCACAGTCATTACTCCTAGCCTCAGGACTGAGGTTTGCATGATGCCCTGACTCTTCTTCCTGCTTCCCTCAAAGGATCACACATTACAAAATGTTTTAAAAGAGGTAAAAATATCATCCTTCTCATAGCAAAATTTAACACTTACAAAAAAGTGTCTGATTTATTAGAGTGCAGTTGGACAGGGCACAGATTTCTACAGCAGGCTGACTTCTGGCAGATATGGTACTTGGCTCCTCTGTTGTCTCCCTTTTGTTGTGTAGTGCTTGAAGTAGAGCATACAGGCTATGGCAAATTATAATTTTTGTTCCATGGATTTTCAGTTTAAGGCAACCCCGCTCAGAATTCAGCAGGAGCAGATCCAGACCCATCACCTCATGCACATCACACTGAGGATCATGGTCCCAGGTGAGATGTCTGACCCCCCACCATCACGCCCCAACTCATCCCCGTTTCTGCAAAACACTGCCAAGGGAAACCTCTTTTTTGTTAGAGCTCTGAGTCTGCCTTGCCCAGGGTGCTGAAAGAATGTCCCCTGGAAGAGGCTAAATCCTCCTAATCCTATTCCCCACCAGGGAATTTCACCCACAACATCGGGGTGCCACTCTGGGCTGGGCAACCCTCATAAGTATGGTTTCTGTCCTTACCTGGAAGCTATTTGGTCTTTTTCTCTCTTCTATATTTCTCTCTAAATTTACAAAATCTCTCTTCCCTCCTTTCCTCCCCAGAGCTCTGAAAAGTCTGCTCCTGTGAGGAAGCACATGGGGTGACATTCTGCTGTCATGAAAGTCAACAACAAAACTCTCAGTGGTTAATTAGAATTGGCATTTAGCTTAACTTTACTTTCAGTAGAGAGTAACACTCTACTTTTCCAGGGATAGGGACAGCAGAGAACACAAAATCCCATGTTACAGATAGCTACAGTATCTACGTATTGTAGAGTTTAACAACAAGGAAAACTTAAGTCCTATTTTCCTTCAGTTTACATTCCCTCATTCCCTTCAGAATTGCTTAATCTTTTGGGGTTAGCTTTTTCTTTTTTTTTTTCTCCCTCTCTTTTTTTCCTCTTTTTTTTTTTTTCTTTTTCAGAATGCCTAATCACTTTTAAGTAATCATAACTGAAGAGTGAGGCCCTTTATCTTTCCACAGAATTAGTATAGCACAGGTTCCTTTCCTGTGCAGCTGGAGGCATCCACTTCTAAGTGAAAGAGTGGCTCATTCTCCTCAGCCAGCCAGTTCTCAGCCAAGATTCTAACAAAGGGAAATAATTGTTGTGTTTATTTGAAATGTTGTTCCCCATGTTGCATCACACATTCATGTTGCTAAATAGGACCAAGAGAGGACAAATCCCACCCTAAAGGAGTTAAAAATAATGCTTTCACAGTTCTTCTCCCTCTCCCCAAGAATTGCACACTAGTCATTACAGAAAAACACATTAAGAGCTAAACATTACAACAAGGAGTCAAGTTGAGGAAAAATGTTCTTTCCTCTGTCCACACCCCCTGTTCTGCCTCAGGGGCAAGAATAGCTACTCCCACCTCCTCCTGGCTGGGAAAAGAAGAAAAGGGATATAGAAGGAAAATAGAAGCTGTGGGATGAACCAGGCCACTCTTTCTTACTCTAACTACTGAAATGATGCTCCACTCAAGAGCTGGGAGGGAACTGCAGAGAGCCCAGCAGGTCTCTGCTCCCCCTTTCCCTTCTCCTCTCAGCACTCCCACACTCCTTGTGGGACGTGGTGCCTGCAGACACCCACATCAGGTCATCCATGTGAGAACAGGGGGAGCAAATCCACAATATGCAAGAGGAAAATCCTCAGGGAAACAAAAGGTCAAAAAGAGATTGAGGGCAGGGGAGGGACAGTAAGTGGAAAGAGCACCAAGACCTGCAAAATGAAGTGAAAGGGATAAGCTGAGTGAGAATAAGGGGAAAACATGGATGAGAATATGGCTTTTTAAGAAAAAAGGATGAGATTCGGAAGAAGAAAATGAGACATACCAACAGATTATGAAAATTTTTCAGTGTCAAAGGCCTTTCCCTACTCTACACACTCCTCTCCCCCTGCTGCTGCATTTTTTCTGATTTTTGTTTTTGTTTCCAAAGTTATTACTAGAGGAAAAAGGCAACATTTGGGAGACAAGTAGGAAAAAAACTAAAGACCGTGACAAAACAAAACACAAAAGAGTGGGAAGGGACAAAACATGCCTTTTTTTTTTTTTTAAAGAAGATAGTGAAAAATAAACTCATGGGGTGCACCTGTGGTCCAGGACTCTTTTCACCTTCCTATTCACTAACTATAAGCATTTAGGCCAAAAATCATTCCACTGACACGAAGTGGTTTGTGTGACAGGAGATGTTATCTACAAACTAAGATCCAACAACACTTTAACAGTAGCCAGCCAGCTGCAATCATGCAGTGGATAGGAATTTACATGGTTGAAGCAGTGACTTGAAAATATTGAAAGTACTATGATGGATATCTTTATCCTTCTTTTCCCACAGGCTAAGCAGAAGCTTATAGTTGCAAGAGGGAATTTTCTCTTTAACTGAGGAAAAGAAAAACCCAACAAACAAAATCAGTAGGGAAAAATAATCCACTGTGCATTCTCAGCTCTGCTTGGTTTTGAAATAAAGAGGGAATAAAACACAGTAAATACTTTCTGTTCTCAAGAACATCTTTTAGTCAGTCTTGATTCTGTCTCAGGTTGTACAGTCACACAAGGGAAATCATCCTCAAGCTACCTGGCTTATCGGCATGTTTAAGAAGAGAAAAGATACTTGCTGACTGTCCTCTTTGCATCTTTTCTCCAACTCGCTGGTGGAAGCAGCTGAGCAAACAAGAGTTGGAAAAAAAGACTTTAATTTACTACAATAGGGTAGCAGTAAATTCTTGCCCCCTCCAAAGCAGCAGGATGAGCAATGATTCAGAGAACTGTCTAGATCACAGTGACTCCTGGACCTTCTTAGTCATACAGTATTTCAGGCTGCCCCTAGAATGCAGCTCTTGTTTGCTGAACATCAAGATAAATTTCAGTGCTGTTCTCTTGAACTGAGATGGACTGATGTGTTCTTTGATTTCTTTCATGAGGCTCTTATTTAATATAAAGAATCAATATATATCTCAACAAGTTATGAATTTGAGGTCATTATTGAGATGCCTGAAGTAACTAAAGAGGTTATCAAGTGGACACGTATTTTGCCTTATTTTGAAAACAGTAAACAATTCTCTTATGCTTATTTGCACAATAAGGGAAAGCAAATGTGCAGTAGAAAGCATCATCCCTGTTAAAAAACTCACTCTTTTTTCCTCCTTCATTCGATCTGTGATTAAGGTTTCCATCTCAAATTCATGGTATTTTGTCTGGATGAAATTTGTTATCAGTTGTATTAAAAGAACATGCACTGTTACAAATTACCTGTACAGGAAAATCTCCTTAAAAAAAAAAAAAAAAAGGAGGAAATAAAAAAATCAAGTTCAATTAGAAATATTAACTAAACCCAAAGTGATGATTCTTCACAGCAGTTCATGTATGTCCTGGTGATTTTTTCCACAGTATTTTTAGTATGCAGTACAGTAGCTTGTTAATGCTGAGTGATACTTTTAAATATGAAAATGTATATCGAGATGGGAGATAAAAGTGTTACATGATGTTTGCCCTCAGATTAAAGGTTCCTTATTTGTTTGCAATGACATGAGAAATGATAATGGCTCCAGAAAAACTGATATTCTTTGTCATGTCACAGATCCATCGAGATCTTCCTCTTTTCTGTGACTTTTAATACAAAGGGAGGCCTAAAATTACATTAAGTCAAATCTTAGAGGCTTAGCTTAAACTTTAACATCAAAATAGTTGACATAATTCTTGATAAGTCTTTAGATGTGGGCAGAGTGATGCATAATAAGCAACAGGTTTTTTATTCAGGTTATAAATGACTTCAAGGTACAGTCCCATACAGAGTACATTAACATTTAACCTTCAAGTAAAAAAGGCATGAAGTCTTATTATTCAAAATCAGCTTGAAGAGCAAACACGGCAGTTGTCATCTTGCAAGGCAAAAAGGGGAAAAATTGGTACCTTTAGCATGCAGAATCTCCCATTCTTAATCAGTAGAAATATATGCTTGAATTTCCATTCACCTTTCCATGCTGGGAAAAAAAATCACTCCAATTTCATTAATGCTGACAGAAAAAAAGACTAGTAGTGTCTCACCTGAGAGACCTACAAGCTGTAAGAATATTAGTCAGGAATTTTCTTTTGGGTAGGAATATGAAAATTCAAATGGCTGAATTTGAAGCCAAAAGGACCAAATTCATCTAAACAAGAAGGTTTATTGATACACTTGGAAGACCCTGTGAACATTGTGTCCAGTAATAGAGAGAAATGTAAGACCAGAAGTTATTAACCCAAATTTGGAACATTTCAAACACCCTCTTAAAGGCAAGTCATTCTGGATTTCTTTATTTTGTGCTTTCTGTTGCTCACTCTTCCCTTTTCCAAACACTCATCAGACCTAGAAAAGACATGTTGAAATGCAGGCCAGGGTGCTTTGACTCAATTCTGAGGCTTGCAATCAGAGGAGACAATTCCTGGGAACTGCCCAAAGCACTACCACAATCCTCACAGATTAACCTTCAGCTAATTAATAGTCTTTTATCCAAACCCTCATCTGGACACAATTTAATTCATTCCACTAGCTGAAATATGACAACAACTTGTATGGTCTCATTCCATGTGTGCTCCTGAATGCTTCTAACAGCAAATACATCCCTAGCAAAAGTGATGCATTCTGTAACACCTTGACAAGGGATTTTGGGAGACAGGGTGAGGAGTGAGCCTTGCTCACATTTGCTTTTGTAGTCTCCCAGGAAGACAAGAATACAAAGCAAGAGCAATCAGAGCAGCATTATTCCCACTCCTCTAATGGAAGATGTGCACCAGCACTTACATGCACAAAGTGTAAAAAAAGATGATGTGACATGACACGAGAAATGATAATGGTTTTGGGAAAAGTGATGTTGTTTGTCATGTCACAGGTGGCATGGCATGGCAAACCTGTGGCACTTCATACCACGAGATGAAAACACTGGTCCACAATCCCCTTCCACCAGCAGGACTCTGCAATCCCCTCAACACAGCCACTTTGGATGCTAACCACGAGGTCAGCCTGGGACACGGGGAGATATATGGCTTTGACTGGGATTACACAGTAACACAGCATTCTAATTTACTACATTCTATCATTTTCAACACTGACAGGCATCCTAATACAACTATTTAAGTATCCAGAAGGGCTTGGGAAGTATGACTACATTCCAGGGTTTGCCATGCAGGGACTTCACTATGATGCACAAAAGAGTCCTCTCACAAAGATTGATGCTTTCCATGACACTCAGTCAGTGCAAGACCCCCATCTCTGGCACTTTGTTTAAAAGTCTCTTCCAACCCAAGACATTCTATGGTTCTACGAAGACAGTGATAAAACAGATGTGCTGAAAGACCAATCATGTTTCTAACTGTTTATAAAGAAAAAGAAAAGATAAACTGACTATAAAGAAAAAAAGAGAACAAGCTTTTTTCCCCCACAATCAAAATGAAATTATTTCTCTTTTAACAGTGAAAATATCAATACCCAGAATATCCCCTGTGAAATAGGGAAGAAAAAGAAAAGGTAAACCCATGGAATAGCAGTAATAGGGCTATTTGCATTCTTTTCTGCAAAACTGGTAAAGGAGTCAGGCACAGAATTCCACAAGCAAAATTCCACATGCTTTGAACATACTGGAGATAGTTTGAACTTGTGTAACATGAGCATACACACACACTTATCTGAAACATCTCTGCACAATTAGAAAAAAAAAGTACAAAAAAAGGTCAATCTGGAAATGAATTATAGCTAAAGCAATATATACTGCAGGAAAAGAAATACTATTGTAGCTGGTAGTAATTGCACCTGGATGAAAAGCCTAGAAACAGGAGTTCCTGAACCCATAGTTCCACTAAAAATAAACCTGTCAAAATATGTTTTTCTATACTGTATATTATGTTACACACTATAATGAAAAAACCCAACTCCAACTAATCATAGCAACGTGGATAAAGTAATCTGTAGCCTGAAACCTATTCTTGACTAAACAGACATTTTGGAGGTTTATTCTTGTAACTGCAATTCAGGGTGGTAGCCCCAGTTTATGTAAAAGCATCTGTGCAATTAAGTGTATTGCTATGATTCCAGAAGTCACATTTTTAGGTTTAAAAGACATGAAATGAAGTCATACAGCCTGGACGAAAAAAAGAAAAAGGGAAAACAAAACAGACACCAAAAAAACCCAAACCAAACTAAACAAAAAACCCCACCAAAAATCAAAAAAAAAAAAAAAAAAGAAAAAAATCCCCAGGGAAACAAAAATTGCCAAAATTTACACTAAGTGTTTTTTGTTATCCCTTGAGTTGGGTAGGAGTTATATGACAGTTATTTTCATTTTAGCTACAAGAGATCTCTCTAAAACAGAATGAACTAATAAGGGGAAAAAACAAGAGAGTGATGAGCATCTATTTACCAGCCTGACCTGAGATAATATTACTTTCATTTGCTCTCCTTTGCCTGTTAAGAATTGTTGCAGCCCTAGTTTGTGCCCAAATGTCAGTGACCCCTGACAGATGCTTTAGTAACTGAGAACAGCAAGAACACATTAACAAAGCAACCCAGTCATCTTCTCTGCTGGGGATGCTGATGAATGCTGATATAAAACTGCTTTAGTCCCACTTCACCTGAGCAGCACAGAACAGCACATTCCCTGGACTGATCTCACTCATCTGCTTCCTGAGCTCTCTGTGCCGTTGCTACATATTTCTATGTTTTTGAAAAGGCAGAGATCTTACAGAAAAACAAACAAACAAAAAAAAAAACACACAAAAAAACCCCAACAAAAAACCCACCACAAAACCAAACAGAGAGGGAAGGGAAGATGCAACAGGAATAGAAGGGGAAGGAAAATTACTCATTTGGACACATGAAGTTCAGGACAAGACTTGAGGAGAAAAAGTGTTGAAGTTGGGGTTTGATTGCAGTGGGTTTGTGTGTTTCTTACAAGACACAACTGGTTTCCTGCCCCATCAGTAAAACAGACACAAAAGTAATGGGACAGTTTCTTTGCTCAAGTATTCCCAGTCTGAGCAGGTTTTTTTTCCAGAAAGGTTCTCCACAGGCTTGGCTTCAAAGTCAGTTTGCAAGGACACTTCTGTCACTCTCTGATCTTTGCTGATTTCTACACAATATTCAGGCTGCTGCACCAACTTCTCCACTGTATCTGCTGCTGGCATTTACACCAGGACTTGTTCTTCCATAACAACAGGACCCTTTTTGAAGAGTGAGGAACTGCTGGGGACTGACAGCATGCCCCTGGCAAAGCAGGGCAGTCACATCCTGGTTGAATTGGTTAATCCTAAGAGAGTCCAGAGGCAAAAAGCAAGCACAGGGAAGGTGGGAACAGAAGAACCTATGAAAAAGAAATCACCTGCGAGCAAGGTTGGATTCTGAATGGGAGTAGTATGACTGGAGAGAGTTGAGCAGAGTAAGAAGGAGGGAGTCAACAGGTAGTAAAATCAAGATGTAAGAAAATGTGAGCTTGCTGCTGAAAGGAGAGTTGGCCTATATAAGAAAAACATGGAAAAGGCCAGGGTACTTAATGCTTTCTTTGCATCAGACTTTAGTGAGGAAATCTATTCTCAGTCTCAGCGGGGGTAAACAGGAACTACCAGACAGGTAAGAATCAAACTACAGAATGCTTGAGTAAGGCCAAGTGTGTCCATGGAACAGGACAAGGCATAAGAAAGCATGAGGGCCATGAGGCCACTCTCTGACATCTTCAGAAGGCTGTGCTGACTTGCATGATCCCCAATGACAAGACAAAGGCAAATGTTACTGCCATCTTTAAAAAAGTAATAATAAAAAACATCAGGAGGAGCTACAAGCCACTTAGGCACTCTTAAGTTCCTGGAAAAATTATTTATTTGACAAGTCCTCATGAAAGACAGTTCTGTGCATGTGAATGACAGGAAGGTGCTTGGGAACAGTCAGCACAGATTTACAAAATTGCACTTGAGCAACATGATTACCTGCTGTGATGAAATGGCTGGCTCTGAGAACCAAGGGACAGAAGAGAATGTCATTTACTTTCAGTTTCTAAAGATTTTCACCAGTGTCACCTGGCAGATAAAGTTTCAGTGACTGGGTTTGAATGGGTGATCTATGACGTGGCTGGACTGGATGGACTTCTGGGTCAACATTTTGAAGCTTAATTGCCAGTCGATGTTTTGGTTGGGATTTTTCTTTTTGTTGTTGGGTTTTTTTTTTCTTTTTGTTTGTTTTTTTTTGAAACAACTAACATATGATAGAGTTTGAGAGTGGAGGTGATACAAAATATCATCATCACCTGTGAGCTGGACGACAGGGGGACTGACCCCTCAGGCAACTTGTGGATGGCACCAGGTGGCTGCCACTGTGACAAGGTGGTAGAAAGGGCCAAGAAGAAAATTCAGGAGGTTCAATAAGGCCATAAGGAAACTTCTGGACTTGGAACAGAATACCTCCAGTCAACAGCAAAGAATGGGGACTGACAGGCTAGAAAGTGGCTTTGCAGTGGAGGAGACTTACATTATTTACAGCATAGCAAGTGCCTCTTCCATCTACTATCAATAAAAAGCAGGGCTACTTCATACACCAGCTTCAACTTTTCATTCCATTTCCCAGCCTAAAAATAAGTTACAGTAATCTCATAAGGTGTCAGAAAGAAAATTAATATCAGAAAGAAAATCTGTCATAATACAGAATAGAAGCAACTAGAGCAATACATTTTCTAGATTTTCTTCCTCTCAAATTCCAAGGCTGGTTATCTGAGCTATCCATGAAGGGGGACAAAAAACCAAAAACCCAAAAACCAACAACTAAAATAAAAATCTGATAATCCATGATGACCAGAGAGATGGTGAACAAGATATGAATGAAACATTCACCAGATGCCAAATGGCAGATGTGCCAGACACTTATTTCAAAATAGGACCTTATCCTACTTTATTCGTTTGACACCATCACTTTTATAACTTATCATTTCTATTAGACAGTGTATACCTACCTGCCTTTTACTTTTCATCTCAGGATGTTTAATCAACATTGTTATTTAGAGACAAGACTGGGCTGACCACCTTGCAGTTCATAAGATCTACTAGGTTTTAGTAGAAATGTTTTACAAATTTATACATATATTGCACTGAATTTTGCATGCTAGACAGTTTGAGTTCATGTTCTGTAAGTTTCCTAAAAAGCAGAACTAGCATCAAAGTAGAAAGTGCCCAGCTTTCTGTTCACTTTGTAGTAGGTTTGCATTTTCAAACAAAGTGAATAATCATAAGTGAAAAAATGAATGGAGTCAGCCAGAATTACTTTTGTAAAACAACAAATTATACACAGAATTTGCACTATAAGGACAAAGGAAAAAAAAAGGAAAAATAAGGGGGGGAGGAATGTCAGGCTCTCCTTATTTTGGAAAAAGAGCAGTACAGCATAAGTCTTCTTAGAATTCATTTCCATGAGATTTTAAGGCAACTACTATGCTTATCTTTATGAAATGCATCTTATTGCAAGAGAACAAATAGAGAGACTTGACTTGGAAACGCTGGGAAACCACAGACAGAGCAAACAGGCAAAATGCAGAGCACAGGTTCTTGCAATTAAAACTATTGTAGGTGTTTCCCATTGTAAGTACCTGTGCTTTCCAATTTTTTACAAGCCTGACAATTTGAAACTTGGACACCATCTACATTTGAATGAGTTCATCTGCCCGGGTGAACCAGCACAACTCCGATAAAGCAATAGAGCCAAATGACTTTAGGGCCACTGGGGGACTTGTCTCATGCTGTGACAATCAGAAAAAGAGGGGATTTTTTTCCAATTATCTTTGGAGGCTTGACCATGCCACCCTTCTGAATACTTTCTCAGGACTGTTTGGTAATGTGATGTGTTCAGGCAGAGACCACACCGAATCCCGACGACACCTCCAGCCCCGCACGGGCTTTGGCCGGCGGGGATGGCAGCAGAGGTCCCTCCCAGCCTCCCTGACAGCAGCCAGCAGGGCCCAGAGCAGTGTTTGCCCACAGGCTTTGCAGGTGCCAGTGGAGGAGAACAGAGAGGAGAGGGCTGACAGCTTCTGTCAGGCACGACCGGCCATCCCCTTGGCTCCCTCTCTGCTCCGTGGGCAGTGGCCATGAGGCATTTCATGCCCCGTGTGGCGTGGCAGGGTCACACCGTGGCATGGTAGAGCAGCTGCAGGAGGCAGAGGTGAGAGAAG
The DNA here is from genome assembly GCF_001715985.3 of Manacus vitellinus. Taxonomy (NCBI): domain Eukaryota; kingdom Metazoa; phylum Chordata; class Aves; order Passeriformes; family Pipridae; genus Manacus; species Manacus vitellinus. The sequence continues at coordinate 6,978,210 of NW_021940498.1, read as the reverse complement.
AGGGAAAGAGCAAGCTGCTTTTGTGTAGCACAGCCACTCCAGCCACCCAAGCCTGAAGCATGAGAAGCTGGCATTCCCGTTTCCAGTTCCCCTCCCATGCAGTCAAGCAGGAGCCACCATCTCCAGTGTAACCTCCTGCAGCTGCAGCTCCTGAGGCTCAAGGAGGCAGCCATCTGACCATAAGCTGATCTCGTCTGGAGCATCAGCCACAGAATTTGGATATTGCCCCCTGAGTAAAATCAAGCAGGTTTCTTCCCTTTTTCATGTGGGTTTTCCAGCTTCTCAGTCAGGCTTTATTTAACTTACACAGAGAAAAGTGCCGTGTTTTTCCTTTTTGGCAAAGTATACATCATCTGAAACTTTTAAATGCAGTCACATACATTAATCACTCTAAAGCAGATGCAGGTCTTAGAAACCTTCAGTATAACTCCTAAAATTAGAAGTTATATGCAGGTGAAGACAGGCTTTTCTCCCACAAAGCCATCCATCCAGTTGATGGGCAGCACTACCAGCTCTCCTCAGAAGTCCCAGGCCTTTCAGCCTGCTTATATTTCATTTCTTATGTATTGGGTTACATCATTTTAAGCTTCAATCACTCATGTCAATTCTTATTCAGGAGCTGAACAGCCCTTTTAACGAAAGGAAGGTTTGCAGTCCGGGACACACACACACTGAATATTTAACAATCAGAATCAACATGAGCAAAACCACGAAAACAGTTGAGGAAGCACTGCAATCTCCTCACTCTGTGTTCAGAGCAGGAGTTAATGGGAAAGCAACTAGAAATGCTCCCTGAGCACCACAGTTACGAGCCAGCGTGCAAGGCAGCGGAATGCCAATGGCATCGGGCAGGTGGTGCTGCAGGAGTTCCACCTGGGAAACGCTGCTCAGATCACAGGAGGTCAAGCTTTCACTAGGTAGTCACGTCTTTGGTCTGTGTGCCTCCCAGCCCTCAGAGACTCAACTTCTAAGACCCAAGTCTACACAGCCCGAGTCATGTTTACTGCATGACACCTTGCCTCAGGCCTGTTTATCTCTGTTTTCCTTTCTTGCCCAAGGAATCGGACTGAATGTTTCCTCTGTAATGGGACTTTTGAGAGCTTGCTTTCAAACAACTAATAAAATTCAGAACAAGCCTTCCTGCTTTGTTTCTTTGGTACGGCATTCCCACTTCAGCTGCTGCCAAAGCAACCCTCCCAAGGCAGGCAAGAGTTTCTTCCCAACCATATTCCTCCCATACAATCATTAAGCATTACTCCCAAGTCTGTTCTTGCAGCAGACTTTCTTTTTGCTGACCACAAGGTAGCTGTACACAGATTTTCAGCCAAGATCCCTTGCTTATAATTTTTTTTCTCTATTGAAGGAGTCCAAATTCAGAGAGGTTATTCCATACCTACCATGTTATAATACACGCAGCACACTACAAATATTCTGCTAAAACTTAAGCAATATTAACGCATATAATTACAGAACCCTCACATTACCATGTTGTAGAATTAGCAAACAATGTGTAATCCCAGGATTTTTTTTTTGTCTTGTCCTTTTTACCCACTAGGTGTTACAATTAATTATAGCAGTGGTTTTTGTTTTGCAAGTATTATTACAGTTAATGATGATTAGTGCAGATAATTTTGTTAGGTCCCGTTTTCTAGCTTAGGGGTATCTCTTTCATTCTAAAGTGTTGATTGTTTCTTATCTAACTTTGAAAATGAGATTAGATAAATTTAAAATTATGTTTCTTGTATTGTCAAACTATGTAGATTTATATGGTAATTTAAAATCTGATAAGCTATGAGTGGCATAAGATCGTGTAATAAAGCAATCACAGCAGTTGACACTTCAGAGAGAATTAAATTGAGTCTTGCTTTAAAAGAGAGAGACAAAAAAAATATGTACCACTACATGCTGGGAACCAAAACGCTGGGGGAAACATTTAGGGCTAGAGAATCATTACTTAACTTACAAGCAGTGCCCTCATTTTCTCTGCATGAGTGGACAGGTGCATCCATTATGTGTTATTTCAGGAGGAAGAATAAAGGAAATAAATGGCCAAATACCAGGAGCTGCCTAGAATGACACTGACTCGCTGAAGATTTCTGTGATGGGACTTGGATTACAGGCTTCTCCTAATGCAGTTCTCTTTATGTGCTTTTGTAGAGGCATAGATGGAAGAGTAATAAGGCAGGAGTGCCCCCAATCCAGTAGATGCAGCTTCTTCTAGAGGAAATTCAAATTCTCCTCACAGGTAGGGCAAAGCACAAAATAACCCTTTTGCCTTCAAATTTAAAAGCAGCTTCTAAACCAACATCAGAAATTGAATTATGCATAAGAACTCTGCACAGAGATACCCTCTTCAGCATATATGAAAGGGAAACAAGAAGTGAAACGAGTGCTTTTAGGAAAGGATGATGCCCCTGGGTACTGTTAGGAGGCACATAATTTTGCAGGATGGGAAGGTGCACATTGATTTTCTTCTTACAAGAAGTCACCCTCGTATATATTCTTAGGATGTTCACTCAGGGCTGTCGTGCTGGAGCTGAAAAGTAGTAGGACAGAAGAGGCTAAAAGTACAGTCCAGAGCGTGCTAGGAGGAATGTCTGTTTGAACCTTCAGCTGCTCTACATGGGAAACATGATCTTGGAGCCTGCAAAGGCTTTGGTGGCCCTAAATAGGCCTGGGCAGTGCAGTGACACCACGCCATCATCACCCTCAGGCACCCACCCAGGCATCTTCCTCTCCCAGGGAAGGATAGAGATCCCTCTCCTCCCTAACTCAGAGCTTCAGAGGAAGCTGGCTCCAATGAACAAGCCATCATGAATTACCCTACAGCCAAAGCGTGTCATGAGGAAAGCAGACTGGTGACTGGAGAAGACTACACTCACAACGCATGACCTACCCAGAAAACATATTAGGGGGACTTTGAAAGTCTGCATTGTGATGGTGGAGGAAGGGATGGGCTGTGCCTTGTATAAATGATCTCATTTTTAGCAAGGTGAAAAAGAAATGCAGGTACATATGTCAAGCCACTGTGCATTTAAGAGCAGCTGAGTCTCAGTCTGAAAAGCAGAGCTGTGATCTAGTTGTTTTAGCTATGCAATCCATATTTTATGACCAAATTGTGATCAAACACTATTATAACCATTGTTCTTGCAGATTTTACATCTGAATAGTAGACACTGCTGTATCATCAGACAGCTGAGCCACAGCACAAGACACATCCCTTTGCTGGCTGTACAGCATGATTAGCTATCTGAAATAAAGAGGATGCAAGCCCTGGATCAAAGTAGGTGGTGGAGATCCTTTACTCTGGAACACAGTCATCCTTAGTTAGCAAGACTCAAGAAATTAGATTCACCTTCAGTTTCAGAAGAAAATTTTAAGGCATTTCCCACTCTCCTTTTCACTCCTGAAGTCTTGTGTGTGTCTTGAATAATTTGAAAAAGGGGCCTGGAAAGTGTTGCTGAACTATGGAGAAATCCATGTGCTCTTCATTTGCTTTAGCTCAAACAAAAATTAATCTAGTATCACATGTCGAGATAAATTTAAAAAAAAAAAAAAAAATCAACAAAAACCCCACAAACTTTTCCATGCCTGAAAGAGTTTAAATGATGCTGTGCTGCTCTCCTCAGCTAACTGGAGTTTTGAGGCACGAACGCCTCTTCCTAACAGCAAGTGCCAACACAATGTTTTATCAGAGCAAACACTACCTCTAACACCTCAGATCTGCCAGTGAGAGAAACAATTTCATTCTTGCCTTCTCCTGCACACTGCCTCCCCTTGTGCTGGGCTGCTAGCACCACTGTACTTCTGCTCCCCTAAGTAATATCCTTGCCTTATTCTTCTTTCTTCCTCTGGCCATCTCTTGCTCTACCCTCCACATGCACCATCTGCCTCCAGGCAGCCCCAACGCTCATTGTGGTGAACAGCCTCCCACCCTCCCTCTAAAAACCATCCTGGTAACACAAGGGCACTGCATTCAGGCAAGACTGGCCACCAGACACCTGCCTCCTACCTTAGCCTCTTCCCAGAAAACAAAATAAAGAGCGAGCAAATAAAAACAATATCCTCCCTCATAGTCCCAAATAGGTCGTGAGCACCTGAAAGATAAAAGACTTCTAGCAGAAAACCCAGAATAAAGAAGTAAATGCTACCCAGAAAGAGATAAGCCTCAACTCTTAAATCACTTAATGCTTTCCCTGAAGTCACGGATCTACCTTGGGCCAGGAAAGTCAAATCTAGTCTGCTCTGAGGGATGAAGGCAACGAGGGGCACTACAGGCAGGACTCAACTTCCTATCGTGCCCTTTCATCTTCAGCAATCCTTGTTTCTCATCTGACACGTCTGTGCTATAGACTGCAGTGACTTTAATACCACAGATTCATGCAGGATTTTTCTATGTCAAACCCACAGCAACGAGCAGTTCTAACCATTTCTGGGAAATCTTTTTCTATCCCACTCCACCCCCACCAAACTCTCTTAACAGTATCAGTTAAATAAAGCTGCATAAATCCAGTATAAATAATATATTTTGCTCTAATTCAGACTTGTAACTCTTTAGCATTATTGTGCTTCCATACTACTCTAATTCAGCCAAGCAACAAGCAGTATCTGTTAATAAAATGGCTTTTTTTGTGAGGTGCTTATAGATTATCTCTGCATAACCAAGAGCAAAAACAGTTGCATCCCTTGTTTTGGCAAACAAACAGCTAGGTAAGATCCTTAGCCTAACCAAGCAACATACACTAACACCACATGCTCAAGAATATTCATAATCATGCAAATATCTTTGGCCCATTGACTGAGTTTCCGCAAGTGAACAATTAGTTTCTCCTCTATAAATTTTAATAAGCATAGGGCAAACCATCTATGCTGTAGCTGTTAGCTTTCTCCTCATCTCGTTATTACAGAAAAATCCATTTGGCATTTCTCAGCTTTCTCTGAATATCTCCAGAATAAAATTGTTCTCGGTATTCAGCCGCTTCCTTTCTAATACATTGTGACAAACAAAAGCGTGCATTCATTGCTCCTCAGATTTCTCCACAGGACTCGAGAACAGAAAGTTTTGTTTGGCAGTTGTCAGACTTGAGGATATTTTTCATGAGCAAATCACTCACCATTCATCAGCTTTATGTGGATCTACCAAAAAAAAAAAGGAAGTGCTTGCTCCACTTTTCATCAACACACAGATGCAACCTCATTATAGGTCCAAGGATGAGCAACTCTAGATGCATGAACTCATAAACCAATTAGCATTATGGGGAGATCTTCTGTACTTTGAAAACACAGTTTGTGCAGGTAGCTAGGGAAACCTTCCCCCTGGTTATTAATTAGAGTGGGTAATTAAGACGATTAATCTTACTGATTTTTTTTTCCTTCTAATTCACAGCGATTTACTTGGGAATAAACAACTATGATCTTTTGGACAGTTCTTCTATTATCCTTGAAGATGTTGTTGTTTTCCAGAGAACAGTCCAGCGTGGAAAGTGCTTTCTCTATGGCTGGTACAAACCACAAGTAGCAGAGCCCAATTCAAGCATCTGTATCAAAGACAACTGAAGTAATTTAAATTTCACCTGCCACAGGTCAATGGAAACCTCTTCACTGCCCTCACGTACACATTTGTCTGCTCAGCTGATCCCAGGCTAGAGAAAAGTGACAGGAAACAAGGCAGAAAGAGGAATTCCCTAATTTTGTCAGGGTAGGGAGTGATCTGATGCATGAGTACACTGTGCTATGCCTTTAGGTCAGCAACTACTGCACTGGCACAGGGGTTCCTGGTATTATGACAGTGACTGCCACAGAGCCCTGCTGCCAGTTTTCCAAGAGGCCTACCACTGGCTTGTTTTATATATCTAAAGGAATATTGCAACACCCAAAGGCAAAATTCCTTTTGCCATCTGCATTTAGCAAAACTTTTGCCTCTGATTTGTGATTTTTTTTTTCTATACAAGCCTTGTTCTCCTGTAATGCTTAGCACCTTTCAAAAGCACACAAACCATTATCTGTCACAGCCAGCTGTTTCCTTCCCACACCTTCCCAAGAGAGCCCTGAACAGGGATTTTATTAGCTGGCTCAAAATGCAATAGGCCAGGTGTGGAGAGTATATGACAGCAGACAGTCACTAATGTAGAGAAATAAACAAACAAAAATTCTGTGATATTGCAGACTTCTGAACTGAACTTTATTGCTGCTACTGTGCAGGCAAGAGGGGTGGCACAGAGTGACACATAACTGTGTGACACATAACACCATTCACTAAGAAAGGACCAGGAAACAAATTTGGGCACTGGACTCTGGAATCCCAAGTTCAAGGACCACTTAAGCACAGATTTGGCCAATCTGCTCGTGCTGTCTGGACATGACTGGTGGATACCACAGAGCCTTGGGGTGAAGGACTAGTCCCTCTTATTCAGAGCTGCAGATGTAGCATGTACACTCACACAGCCTCAGGGTGGATGGTGATTACTCCCCTGTAGATATGCTTGGTGCTTTACAGACACATATTAAACCCGAGCTCCATCTCTAGGGGGTTGTACTCTGAAAACTATTTTAAGTTTTGAAACACAATCCAAATGGCCCTGTGGCTATTTAATTTTCCTTTCAAGCTGGTGTGAATTTACACCTAGGCTTCTTCTTAAAAGGCCATTTTTGACCCAATGGCCCATGATGACTTCTTCAAATCAAGCTACAGTCTATCAGTCAACTTCTGTTTAGTTCACAGATCATCGATGTAATGGAATTTAACAGCTGCTCGGGAGCAATTATAGCCTTTCGTGTCAATCTGGTTGTCAAGGGTGTCAAATGAATTTCATAAATCTTCAATAATAATTTTAATTGATATTTACTGACCACACACAAGTAGTAAGCCTTTCTGCCCTAGCTTTTTCTCCGAAGGGTAAAGCCAAAATACCTTATAACCTGGGAATTAGAGCTACCAGAACAAATCGGTCAACACAGTAAACATCAGACATATTTTTAAGCTGTAGGAGCTTAACAGCACATTTACTCAATAAATCCCCACTCTTCATTTCACTCTTATAAAATAAAAGTAGCTAAAGAACAAAAAGAAGCTAAAAAGGGAATATATTTTATTAAGGCTTCACATTTGGTTTGCTATAGGTGTTTTTGCCCCTAAAACACAATCCTCAAAATGTCATGAATGTAGGAAGTCTCAAGAAAAAAAGTGGGGTTATATAGAGGAATAATCTTTATAAGGCAGAAAGAAAGAGTTTGAGGTCAAATATATCTTTCAAAGCATGAAGTATAACCACAGACAAAGTAATTAGTGGGAAGGAAAAAGTCCTTATGAACCAATTGAAAATTAAAAAAATAAAAAATGTGAAAGATCTCAAATTGCAGCCCTGAAATTTAACCTTGAGAAGTCATTTGAACTTGCAGACCTCTATAGTATATAAAGATCATACTTTTTAAACTTTCCTAGCTCTAATTTTGCACGTGAATTCAAATGTGCACAAGAGCAACCACTCCTCTGGAGGATGCCCTTGCCAAGCAGATGAGCAACTGCCTCTGTCCCAAATGCATTAAACGTTCACATAAGAAAGGGTTCCAGGCCTTCCATTCAAAAAAAACCCCAAAAAACAAAACAGAAAAATCCTGCTGCTTCCCTAAAAAGTGCACTAATCTTTAGGCTCTCAGCTAGGAGTTTACTGAACTTAAACCACTTATAGTTCATTTACAAATAAACAGTATTGTGTCCTGTAAGTTCAGGGATGAACCTCCATACGTGTGCATGCAAGGGTAAGCCCAGCTGGGCTCTGTAGAGGAGAGAAAGATGACAATTTGTGCCCCTCAATATTTCCTCAGAAGTGTTCTATGTGTCCCAGAATACACATCAAATACGTATCAAACAGCTGCTGTTCAGAAGCCCAAGTTCTTTCACTTCCAGGAAACACTTTCCCAGAGTGACAGGGTTTTCTTTTTTTTTTTTATTCCCTCCCTCCCTCCTGTCCCAGTAGATTCTGGAGATTCTCGAAAAGAAATTAGAAAGGAAGACTTGCTACTATAAAGCAGCATTCATGTAAAGGATAAGCACCCATGACAATACATGCTAAATTACTAGATAATAGGAAGTGATACTACCCACCTCCTCCACACCTCTTCCAGCAGATGACTGCTAAAGAGCAGTCTTAGTCAAGAGCTGTAAACTAAAGGTTTTAGGAAGTGAAACTTGGTGGTTTGCACACAAATCACCACTCCTGTGCCACAGAAGGGCTGCTGGCATCTTCTGAGGCTTCCATTTGCCAGTACAAGGCAGCTGCATGTCCAGCATGCCGATTTTAAGTGGCTATAAAATGCACAGCTGGCTCTGTGCACCCTACTCAAAAGAAGGCAACCCTGCCTGTGCACCTGTCCTGGCACCCCCTGCATAGCTCTACATTATAAATTCAGAGTTGAGGAGAGAAAATGTTTAATTCTCAGGTATATCAGTTACTTATTTGGTTTAGCCCTCATTTTCCTCGTGAGTAAAAAGAAATACTGGAAATCCAAGCCATTGCTGGGAGACAGCATCCCTTGCAGAGACAGTGGAGAGTACTTAGGTATCAAGGCAAATTTATTAGGAGGAAACTGCAAACACAGCCAGCATTGGAGAGGAGAACTTAATCTCAATAGAATGAAATGAATTCGAGTCAAAAGAAGAGAAAGGAAAGGGGGAAATTTACTCCTTAGAAAGGTGACATACAGGGAGGCGTTATATACAGATTTATACAAACAAATAACTGATAACATTTGAACAAAAATAAATTCTTAAAGCCAATTTTTTTCTGGTTTTGAGGTCAGAATAGACTTTCCCTCATATTCAGGGGCAAAACTAGGACGCTGCATCTAAAGTTGTTTAGGACTAGGAAGGAACAACAATCCCCTTCAAAGCAGGTCACTCAAAAGTAAAAAAATATTAGCTACTAAAAAAATTTGTGCGTTTCTATAAAAAGTTTTCAAAGTGTTTGTTCAAGTAGTTTGATTGCCACAGATGCATTATAAAATTAGTGATCTAGATTAATTGTCCTGTTCCCTTTCATAGGTGAGAAAAAGTAGGAAGTTTTACACAGAAACTTTTCTTTAGCTGTGCTGGTGCATTTCTCAATCTAGGAGGCAAGAGGACACTCCTGCTTAAAAACTTTTGACTCCTTATTCCTGTGTAAAATTTCACCCATATCTAAAACATCTAGGTTCAAAAATAGAGATCTTCTGAAATGTAGAAATGAACGAAGTAGATTGATCTTTTTAGTATCAAATCATAAGGAGAAATTAGTAAGAAGCAACAGCTGAAGACCAAGTAAAAACTCAGCATTTGCATATCTGTGCACAGGTGGATTGAAGCACTGTGTATCAGCTTGCAGATAAATCAGAAGGACACATTAGAAGAAATTACTAAGAAAGCTGCAAAGTGCTTTTTTCTTTCAACTCTGTGAGATTTGAGTCTTCAAACCAAGCTGGGCTCCCACGTTTTGGCTTGGTAGCATTTTGAGAGGTGAACTTTTGTATCCCCACAGAATTAACAGGATCCTCTCATTGTCCTGTGTTTACATGCTATTTTCCTGAAAGGAGTGACTGCCTGGGAGGAATCCAGGATTCCTGTGCCAGCCAGGAGCCACTATACTCGTCAGGCAGGAAGCAGCCTTGATTAAGTTATTTGTATTCCTTAGAGGTTTACTACTGCCTGGGCTCGCTCTGCAGTCCTCTAACCCTGACCAGGAACAGCTGAACAAATGAAAATTGTTCTGGCTCCTATATGCCATTAAGATATAATGTCTGGCTTATGAGCACAGAACACCAGCACACATTTAACCTGTGAGACCAAAGCTTTGCTGCTCTTTTCATTACACCAGTCTACCAGAAAGAGCCAGAAGAGTGGGTTTACAGGGACAGATGTGATGCACAGACAGAAATCCTCAACAGGACACCGAGTCCTAAACTCCTGCAGTTTACCTGTGCCTCTTCTCTTTCAACTTGGCTTTCAGAGATGTCTCCCAGCTGAAAACATTTCATCAGGGTTTTATATAGCACGAATCTGGACCCAAATGTATAAAATTTGGACTAGAGGAGACAGTGCTTCAGAAAAAAACAAACAAACAAGTGGCTCACTAAACAAACAGAGAGAGGGCTGGGCTATAAAGATACAATGAGACAAAGTGTCCACACAACCACCTAGGGCTGCTCGAAGCTTCTAAAGCTGACTTTCCACAATCTCATTCTTCTCTTAAGGATTCCCTGTCCAACTTAACCAGGTTAAAAATACTTCAAGCTCACCCTATTTCTGTTCTCTGCATCGTTGCTGATAACAGGGTCAACTGAGGAGTGGAGTTTTTAAATAAAGAAGGAAGCAAAGAACTGCTCAGTGTTCCTATACAAAAATGTAACACAAATGTAGTCTTCTCTCTGTCTTATTACTCAATTTACAGGTCTGCTCTGAGAGAGTTTAAGTTAAATCAGTAAAACAAGCAAATATGGTAATGGGATGAAGCAGGTGAGAAAAAGCATGGCACTTTTATGAAGTCCTCTGTTTAACTAGCTTGAAAATACAAATCTAAAGTGATTTTCAAAATGCCTTGACTTTTTTTCCTTATTAATTTCCTTTTTAAACAGGGAAAATAATGAATATTATTCAAACTCCAAATATATTCAGTAGCTAATTCCGTAACCCATTAAAGGAAACTCTGAGGCAGAGAGTAGGATTTAGAAACTGCTAACCATCAAAACCACATTGTTAGGTTTCCCTGCAATACTTTCCAAAAGAATTTTCACATATATCATTAGGCTCATTATTGCTTAAATATTACAGATATTAGCATCATCATAATACCACCATTCATACATATTCCTTTTTTTCTGTCTATTCCTTTTCTAAACTTGCTATCCTCTTCAAAGCACAGTTCTTAGACTTAAAAAACACCCTTCTCTCTTGTCAGCAAAGAACTCTCATTCTCTTCAAATCCCTCCATATAACCTACATTTCACTTAGATTGACAGCAGTGCTCTAAATGCTGTCAGTATCACACCCTATCTTACAATTTTACTCTTATCCTCTGTATCATATTCTTCTAAAATCAGATTCTAAATTGCTTGGGGCTTTAAGTTGCCTCTCTACTTTTCTTTATCTTAAATCATTCAAAGGGCCAAGCTTTTCCCACCCTGACTGGTTAATTTGTAGGAGCTATGGGACTGCTTTATGGCAGCTAGAAGTACAGCCAACATTATTCTACCCATGAACCAGGAACCAGCTGAGCACATAATATTGCAGTTCCATGTTTTCCACTTCAACGGACCGTATCACTGGCATAGGACTGGTTACATGGCATCTAGAATGTAGATCAAGGTCAGCTGGTGTTGCTCATTTTCAGAGAGCTGCCTCGACAGAGTTGTGACTCTGTTTTAATTTATTTCGATTTTCATAAGGTAACATTTAAAAATATCTGGTGACTTATAATTATGAATCTCACATGTATTATAACGTCCTTAAAATTATACAACAGCTGAAAAATACAAATTATTATCATGAAATCCCAACAGCAAAGGATCTAATCGAGGCAAGTGAACTGTGACTGTGAAAAACAAGATGCTTTCTGATAAATGGGGGGTACATACTGACTTTACAACACCAGAATATGGCAAGGACTACACATTCAACACTCTAAATATAAAATGGATGTCTTCAGAAAAAAAAGAAAAAATCAATCTTGACATTGAATGTGATAAAATGTTAAGCCTTTAATAAAGGAAGAAAAGCCTTTCTTTGGTGATAATGATATGGATTTAATGGAACTTCTCCCTGTCAAAATATTAAACCCAACTCACCCCAGGAGTCCTGACTATCTAAAACATACATCTTTCTCTACTCCTTTTGAAGTATCAGTATATACCAGTAAGCTTTTTAATTGACATTTTTTTTTAAATATGGAAAGCTTTCATAAACATAAAATGAGCCAATTTAAAACACTGATGGTCTTTGTACTGAGGTGCTGATGAGATAAAAAGCATATCTGAATTACAGAAAGCACAAGATTTTTAGAAAAGGTGCCTCTAAGAAAGTATTAAAATAATTTTTGCTTAGTGATTTTCTACTTCAAGCACAGAAAAGCCATTTTACACTGACTTATTGTTTCCGTAAGCCAAGGTATCACAAGAGCCTTGGTCTGATTTTGTAGCAAAATAGCCACAATTCAGCTGAGGCACAGGAGCAGCTTTTGATCACTGCAGTGCTCTGGTCATTACAACATGGAGACATTCAGGTTCGTTGCAAGTGGCAATAGTCACACGGCTCCTAAATTATCCTGGTGGAGGAATGGCAGAAGTCTATAGCACATGAGGGTGGCTTCTTTTCCTTTGTCCTGTTCTTAATGAAGTACCTCCTGCAGGGACTTGCCCTCTCCTCACAGCTGCTGGGAGTTGGTGTCTCACCCTGGGAGGACCCCAGGCCAGAGAGCCATGAGCATTGCATGACACAGAGGTGGCACAGGTCAAATGGGAACAAAAATCTTGTTTATAGCTGGAATTCACAAGAAAGAATCCATTGTTTGGCATCAAAGGAAAAACGAACATCTAAGTACAAATTAAAAAATAAAGGCCATCATTTCTTTCAATTAAAAGACAGAGCAGAGGTGATTAAAAAAAAACAACCAACAATATAATGGGGACATGGCACTTGGAGAGCAGCTGGAATGCTGTGCGTGGCAGCAAGGACAGATGCCTCAAAGCAGCTGGGCAGCACAGTGCACCAACAAGCAGAGCATGTACACCCCAATTTCCAGCTCTGTGTTCAGCTCATACTCTGCCTCATTGAAGATTTAAAGCCTCAACCCTCAAGAAGTGCAAGATGTGAATCCCAAATATATCTACAGCTACACTCCAACACAGATCATCTGCCCTGTTGCAGCTCAGCATGAACAGGTAAACTTCAAGTGCAAGAATACTGGGATATCTTGGAAGCTTGTCCAAAAATACAAACTCACTACCATTTCCTCACAGAATCCAACACCCGTAAAGGATGCTTTATGAAGTGTCTAAAGCACAGATCAATACTTGAAGCTCAATATTACCCTTGGGATTAGCTCACTTTCCTGTACTCATCTGCTCTTTTTAATCGTGTACTCCAAGCAAAGGTTCAGTTCTACAGCATGGAGGCTTCAGGTCCTTGCTGTTTTGGGGAGGTATCAATCTGTAAAGAAATTTTAATGGAAATAAAGTACAGAGGTGAGAAAAAAAACTAATCAAGACACTACATCAGAGATGAAAAGTTACTGATCCTAAAAGAGAAAGTGAGTCCAGAAAGTTTCAGCTAACATTCTCTTTGATCTGTGCATGAATTCTCCATTTAATTTGCTTAAGCTTGAAAAAGGTGGGCAAGGAAGAGAAGGTTTTATGAGAGAAACGGTTTCACAGCAATCCAACTTCATTTGAGACTTCTGAAAAAGCATTAACTTGTCTTTTATGTCTTTTAGAATTCTTCCCCCCATAGTTTAGTACAAAGTGAAAAAAATATATTTTATATTTATTTGGCCCTTGGAGTGCTTAGATCATCATGTTATAGAGGAGATGTGTCTCAAAAAAGGTGAAAACCTAAAACCTTACAACTGAAAAATTTACACTTAAAATCAGCTCTGTATTTATGATTTTTGAAGCAAACAGATAATGAATGTGAGATGGACTGATATGGAACAATAGTAATGTGGACTACTTGAGAGATACTGAAAATGCTGTATAATAGATCTGCATAGTGCTTAATGCTGTCCAGAGGATTTTCAATGCTGTGTTGAGGCCACACCCTCACAAATAGCCTGCAGGTCAGAGGATTCAGATGTCTGTCCTTGAGGGCACTGGAGTGACCACATTTTATTGCTGGCACCCATCCCTGTGCCACACAGCTTTGGGACTGACAGGGGGATTTGAGAATGAGAACAAGGTCTCCCCAGCTTCTCCTGCCCACAGACCCTGGCATCTTTCTCCCTGCTTTACCACTGGTCCTCAGCACCACAAGCCAGGGTGGGTTTTCTGCCCTGGAGACTGAGAAGTCACCATGGACAGAGTGTTTATGCTTTCTCCTGACCAGTTTCCTTCAACTTGGCTGGCTCCTCAGGTAGGAGAAGCGAGGTGTAACACAGGAATGGGCCACCACATGACTGTGGGGCAGTCCACTGACACCAACCATCCCAACACCATGTACCAACCAACCCCAGCACACTGAAGCAGCAATAACTAACTCTGCAGCTGGGGTGCTTTGCTCTCTGTTATTAGACATCTTTACGGAGGAAATGACTAACATGATCTTGTCAACTCTTTCTTCAAATATCCCTTTGACAGCCTAATGCCAGCACAAATGCTCCTATGAACATCAGAAAGGTATAATTCGGTCCTCAGAGCCCCTTGATGCCTTTTCCTCCTTCAGCCTTCCCTATAAAGAGTGCATCATGAGGCATATTGTGTGCAGTTTTTTCAGAGGAGCCATTTAAAGCTGGTCCCACGGTCACATTAAAGGTCCCAGGGTACCTCTTGTTAGAAGAGAATAAGGACTTTTTCTGTGCTTTCTTCAGCCAAGCTCTCTTCTCCCAGGGCAGTGTACTAAGTACCTGCCAGCTGTCTTCCATCTAGCAGAGGAAGCTGAATGCCTTTTCTTTTTTTTTGTAATGAAGGCCATTACATATATCTAAGCTATTAATTCAAAGACAAACAGGCACTTCTTTGATGGAAAAATGCTAGTCTGTGAGGTAGAAATGGGTTAATAAATGTGAAAATGATTCTTCTAAGGATAATGTGCCACTGTCAAGTAGCAAAACAGCTGAAGCACAGTTCTGACATATCCTTAGGACACATGATATTCTCATAAAACGTGGGCAGGGGAGAAACATTTGATGTCTGGCCCTACCATTTATATTTTTAGAAGGCTACACAACAATAGTCTGACACCCTGAGGTATCTAATGGTTCAACAGTCCTGTACAGCCAGGTTCTGCCTCCTTTCTGAGGCACACAAATCCATAAACCCTCACTGACCTGTAGTGTCAGTATGTTCCTGCCTGCAGCCCTTTTTTTCTGCTGTGTTAGAAAGCCTGACGAGACTGCTTATTGAATTTCTTCCTTTCAACATCAAAGATACTAGCCATGCTCTCCAATTATTTAATAGATTCTGCTACAGTGGAGATCACTGATTCATTTTCACTAGAGATACCCAGTCATTGTAAAGAGCAATTACATATAATAACAGCCTAGCTGTTCTCAAACGGTCTTTTATCAAACACATAGTTCAGTGATTACCAAGATAGGCAATGATCTGCTATTGATAATAAAACTTAATGTCTTTTGTGTTAGTTTTACCAAAATATCAATGGTTTTGCTCTGCAGACCCCGGTGCTCAAAATGCAGTGGCTCTGTTTGGACTGCCTCTTGCTTTAACTGTTATATTTATTTCATGGTCATGCTTTTTAAGCCTTACAGAAAGATGTCTCTGATTCAGCTTTTTGTTGCTTGGCAGTGCTGTCTGGGGGAATGACACAGGGAGATGGGAGATGCTGACTTCTGAGGCCAGCTCTGTCGCTGGGCAGTCTCGAGCAAGATGCTTTGTCTCCATCTTCCCATCTGTAAAATGCTCCTACTTAACTGCACACAGGGGCTGAAGATCAATTTGTTAATGGCTGTGCATTAGCACCATGCACAGCCTTTTGAACATATAATACGTCCTAAAAATACTAACCCTTTTTGCCCTTATTCACAGATTACTTTTCAGACCCACAGATTAAAGTCTTCTTTCTCTAAAACTTTGACTGAAATAAAAACTCGGTGGTGGCTACTTACTGAGCCTCATCTCTCAATGGCTGAGGTGGCAAGTCCTCTACTTGAAGTAAAAACTTATCCTAACCCTTCCTTTTACAACTGTGATAAAACTAAAAGCAAAATTAGAATGGTGAGGTTCACAGTGGTCGCTTGACCTTGAAGCATAAATGGTGAAGAGCAAAATGAGAGCATCCACCTTCTCCAGACTCATTTTGAATTCAACCAGCTGACAAACCTGTAGTGATAAAGATAATCACCATCTTGAGCAGATGTTATATCCCCATCGATAGAAGGCAGCAGCATGTGAAAAGTCCCCTGCTCTAGAAAGCTATTATGTCCCACAGGCAGTTTTCATGCACTTCAAAAAAGTCCTTATTTTAGCCAGACAACATGGCCCTCTGTCTTTTGTATCCTGTCCTTTCTCATCTGTAGGGCTACATCAGATACAAGTTTCCCTTGACATGTTTTCTGCTTCTGCCTTAGAAATCAGACTCAGGCCGACCGTGGCCATTTGTCTCCTAGGTAGGATATGAGCACAGGTCCTGCTGGAACAGGAACTGCAGCCATCACAGAGCCTGCCCACAGCACGTGCATGGGCGAATCCTAGAGTCACACACCATAAGGACAGCATGCTTGTGCATGAAATGAACTTAAATAGGGCACTTCAACTGCCTAAAGCATGTATCACTCACTCCATTCCCTGGATCTGGAGACTGCTGGACATCTCTCTTCAGGATTTACCAGGTAGAAGCCTTAAGGAGACAGGTTTACTGGAAGACAAGTACCTACAAGTACACATGTTGACAGAGAGCAAAGAACAAACACTCTCCTGGGAAGAAAGGGTGGGTGGGTGCATTTATTCTGCCACACAAATTCATATCTTGCACTCAGACCAGAGCCCCACACAGTCTGCATGCCAAGTTATCCTCTGGCTTTGGGCTGAAGCAGGTCCAAACTTTCATGAAGCCAGCAAACCTTGGCACAACACGAGGGGCTGACTCATACTGTTCTGCTTCTAATGTCCAGCAAGGGTATGGGGAATATTCAAGAACAAGACATAGCCCTGCAATTTTAGTACAAAATTCAGTCCCATGCACCGAGGTATGACCATCAGGCAAAATGCCTGTGCTGGGACTCTGCAGGGGGCCATGGCCTCCGGGGGTTCAGGGACCCTGCAGCGCTGCCAGGTGAAGCACTCCTTGCTGTGCTCTCAGCTCTGCCACCCCCAGTTTCGGCAGAGTAAGTGGCCTAGTTTGCCTATTGCTATCGACCGCTCCAGCTCTGCCTTATAATTGGAATTCATAGCCTGCAAAAGCTCGAGCCTGCAGCTAACAGATACAGCAAATTATTCAGCATTAACCAGCATAACCTGCACTGGTTTTCACGGTGCCTGTTTCCCACTCCTCCCCACTCACATACAAGCTCTCTCTGTGGGCACAGAGGAGCACATGTGGAGCGGCCACAGCAGCTGTGAGGGCAGCTGGGGGTGGGAAGGAATTCTGCTTGTCCACATGGTCTCTCTACTTCATATTCTAACACCGCATCCATTCTTTTTCCACGCCAGGCAGCTGTGAGGCTTTGGTAATACACCACCTGAAATCTATTTTCATCTAGCATTCAAAACATGACTGTAAGTGGTTTATTGTTGTCGTACTTTTAGATTACTTTAACTTTTAGGAGCACTGCTTTTCTGCTCTTCATTTTTCCTGGCAATACACAGTGCTTCTCATCCCTGCGAGGTGAAAGATGTATAGACTGCTAGTTGTCAGCGCTTGCAAGTAGCCATTTAAAAGCAGATATTTTTTGTCAGCATTTTTATTTGTGAAGCTTCTATGACAGATTTGGAAATTGAAGCCCTTGATTTATCTCCAGGCTGAAAACTAGACAGAGGCAAGGACACCATGAGCCTTAGGAATGAAATTACAAACATGTCATTACCTCCTTTAATCTGCCCTTGTTTCTGTGAAATTGCTCCAGACAACCCCAAAAATCCATGTGCTTTTACAACAAAAAAAATCCTCATTTCAAGCTATTTTCCACCCATATTATTTGAGGCCACTCACTGTTTCCTTGTATAAAAACAAAGGCTAGTAAATATACTGCTTTTCAACGTGTGTAGGGAGTGAGCCAAGAGACCCAACCAAACTACAAAACAGTCACGTCTAAAATCCACCCTAGTGTTTTTTATTTCCCTTTTTTTTTGTATTAAATCTTGTTTGGCTCACAGGAGAAAACAGTTTGATAGTGAGTCACATTTGGCATAACATAACATCACATCTGGCACATTGAAACCGTGACTGACAGACTCTGATCAAGATTCGTGTGGTGGGAGTAGCAGGGGTTATTGCAAAGCAGAAGTGAGAGGCATCAGAGGAACTAGAGTGAGAAAGTGGCAAAAAGCCCAACTCCCATTTGCCTGCTCAAGCATTTCTATTAGCTCTTATTTTTCCACTGTAATCTGGTCCTACTCAGAAATTAAGAGAATGACTACACATATTAGTTTGTGTTGTTACCCACGTGACAACATCCGTGGGTGACTGAAAAGGCTCTAACTCTGATGAGAAAGGCTTGAGCTGGGGTGCAAATGGTAGTGTAAAGTATAGCCCCTCTCCTGAGCCAGTCCCTAAGCTGATGCTGGCACTAATGGCAACTCCCAAGTGAGCAGCGCCAAGTGGAAAATTACAGTTGCCTCAGCTGGGTGTATAAAACTCCCTTCTCAGCAGGCTGGTGTATGCAAGAAGTACTCCAGTCATCCTTAACCTATTCACTGCTGAGACAGTCATCCAGAGCCTTGTGTTTTGTACATCTTGCTGAGGTGGAGGACAATTGACAGGTCTCATTTTGTCTCAAAAATCAGTCAGAAAACAGCAGCAACCACGCCTTCGTATTTTATATAGGTCTAAGTGGGTAAAGAAGTGACCTGCTGCAGAAAAGATCCCATTTGGCTTCAGATCTGGGGGAAGGCCACTTTCCCTGGGGTATTTCAAGCCTACATCTTCCAATCTCTGAGCTGCTATCATACAACTGAAAGAAAAGCTGCACTGGGAAGGAGGAGGAGGAGGAGGAGAAATGTGTTCTTCCCCTGCTTGGTCAGGTGGTTTGACTTTGCAGAAGAATGGGTTAGGTCCCTGGCTGTTAGCCTCAAGAATTATTCTCGTCATCACTGACCCAGTAAAGTTGTGATCTTATTCTTCCGAGAGCTGGTAGTGGTGACAAACAAACCCTCAAGCAAACGTGGGTGTCTCTGCAGCCACATCACTTCACAGAGAGCACTCATGCCAGAACCAAAAACACTGACACCAAGGATCCCACAAACCCACTACCCTTCCTGGTAGATCTGCTGTTTGACCCAGTTTCTGGAAAAGGTTCAGGCAAGAGGTTCCAGTACTGAGCCCAAATGAATACCTCATTCATTATGTGCTCAGCTAATTTGACAAAGCTCTAGAGAAGGGTGCAAATTCAGGCATATCCCTTTTGTAAGCATCTCTTGCCATCCAACACTACGCATTGTCTTTAAATGCACCTGTTTTCAGGGGGCTAAAGCTGCAAAGCCACATCCTAGGCACTCAGATCCACCCACACAGACTTAATGCAGAGCTCTGCACTCTGCTCTGGCAGGTAGGCACCAAAGGTTAGATATCAAAGCACAAGGCTGATCCTTAAACCCCTTTACCAATCCACGTCTTTGTGCTCAGATTCCTCTACGTGACACGAAATCACTACCCACCCTTTATCACAGGCATCTTGTGAGAATAAAAGCAGTAATCTCCAAGAAAATTTGGCTGCTGTTCTGAACAAGGTTATTTACACTCACTGCCATGCTGCTGAGCCGCTGTAGTCTGTCTTCAGAAGTGAGAGCTGGAAGCTGTAGTGAGCAGCATTTAAGCAGGAGCGGGCCGTGGGCAGAGGTAAGAAATAAACAGTCTAATCTCTTCTCTCCTCCCACACCTGCTCTCCCATATCTTTTAAAGAGTCAGTGAAATGGCAACAGCTGAGGCCAATGATAGCCAGGTGTCAGCAGCACCAGGGCAAAAAAAACCACAGCCCTGTGTGTCCTGATCGGAGGAGCCAGCCAGCCCAACAAGCAAGTGATGGGCAAAGCCTGCGTGGAGAGAAAGGAGAACTGGGCCTTACCACAGAAGAGAAATGGTGTCCCCCCCGGCCCTCCCCACTCATTTAAAGACTAACACTGTCATCAGTAGATCAAGCTTCTTTTGGGAACTCAAATCTGTACTGGGATCAAGAGGGGAAAAAAAGTAAATTGTTAATCATCAAGGATTAACAAAAGTCATGTTGTCATTAGCCAGTGGGCCACCTTAAGGCTGATTTCTATTGTTAGGTATTTAGGCCACAAATTGTCTTTCCACAAAAGTTCTGTCATTGTGGTTTCTTTGTGATGAATGTATAAATTTGCTTCATAACTTGATCATAGCGATGCAGACTTCTAGCTGTAAATTACTGTTTAAATCTTTCTTTCACTTATGACATAAATAGTCTTTATTGCATGATATGCGTAGTGTTGCCTACCGGCCATGCAGTGGCATTTTCTTATGGGCATGTAATTTCACCAGTTATATGGCATTTCACATTATTTGGGGACAGGTAGATTTAAAAAACACTGTGTTGCATAATCTCCATTTTGGAGGAGATCTTTTGAGATAAACATATCAGCCATCAGTGCTTGGTGCTAAAATTAAATCTTCATCTGCTTAAATGTATGGGTTATGAGTGCAGCAGAACCATTTTCATGTCAGTGAGATGAGAATCAATTCCACAGAATGGAAAGATTACTTAATCTGAGATATGTTTTCTTGTTTTAGAACTTGTGATTGACAGACTACCTTATTACTTTTCCTTTTTTTCTTAACTTTAAGAATATCTAATGAAATTAATCACAGCCTGGAGAAGACAGTTTGAAACCTGCTAAGAATTATATATGTCAGTGCAAGCTTTACAACTCACTTGGACTAATTTGCTGCTGGCAAATATATCACTGTCACACACTTCTGTAAACTTTGCATTTGCTATCTTTTGAACTAACCATACAAACTGAAGCACTAGTTTTCAAGTCTAAGAGTCTGATAAAAGTGTTGATGAGAGCTTTTTAACTTGGCAATAGCTCCAATAAAGATGTATTGCTATAATCCCTTGTATGCTAGTAATACTTATATTTTAGTCCATATCAGACATAGACAGAGTAAGAAAAAAATAATTTTGCTATTTCTAAATAAAGCATGAAACAGCTAAAATGGAAACCCAGAGAAATTGGTCTGTACAGGAACTTGTACTTTACACAACCAAGTATCAGGCAATATCTTTAAATCGTTAATATTATTATTAATTAACTCACACAATAATTTATCTTTCTTGAATGGACAAAGAGGATTGCATTATGCTATATCCAGACCATCCAAACATTTTATAAAAGCAGCAAAAGCTAGAGGAAAGTCTCCAACAGTTTTGCCCCTTCAACACCTGTCACTACTGTCATTCCCCTGTAAGTTACTGATTTCTACTTGAAACAAATACCAGGAGCAATATCTGTGCTATAAAAACTCCTGCACTAAAGCAAAACCTTAATTACAACCTCCTATTCTCTCGAGTCAAGATACTGACACATCTGACTGTCACACAGCCCATCTGTTTCCAAAGTTGTTTTGCTTTCTGTTGCTGAAGATGTGGTAGACGTTGCAGCAGGAGATGAGTTGTCCTGTGGAGGACATGCTTTTCCAGTGTCAGGATTCAGAGATGCCTGCTTATTTCCAGACTAGCTACTGCCTTTCCAGCTCTGACAGCTATCTGAATTGGGATTATTAGCAGACTCAGTACATCCTGCTGAATTCAGTTTCTTTCTACGTGTGGTTGTCACAGCCATTTGCTCTCCTGATACCACCCAAGTGCAAATCCAATGGTATTTATAATATATGTTGAGCTAACATATTAGTAAGAAGAACATGCTTATTTTTAACATGACAATCCTTAGATAATTTGAAAAAGTGCCTTACATATTACCTTCATTTCATAGACAGAAAAGATGGAATGATACCAGACTTGCTCAAAAACGAGTAGAACCTAGGTATCTTGATGTTGATTTTGTTTCTGTCAGTTAAAGGGCTTTAGGGAAGAGAACACTCCCTAAAGCATATCCTCCCCACCCAAACATGTTGACAACAAAATATATTTGCATAGACACACAGAGAGTCAGAGACAAAAGGATTTCAGATGATGCCTAGGGATTTGAGTAAATACATTTAGAGGTATCAGTATATATATTTTGAGATCAGTTTAGATGTGGATCTGTATTCTTTAGCCACGTTGCTATGGGACTTTTGGCTAACAAGAGGCACAGGTGCACTAGTAAGTGAGAGAATCCTTGGCCTCATTCATCACAGTTCAAGTCCCATCTGAGATGTTGGTTTGCAATGTGTGGTTCATCTGTGTGGATAGACTTTCTAATTCATCACAGTAGGAAGCAGTAAGAAACCCAGGTACTTCCAGACTGTATTTGTGTTTAAAAAACAAGCAAATAAAGCAAAAATTTCCATATTGTTTAAACCTTTCTTTGTTACAATTTTCTTGGGGCTTTTCTTGATTATCATATCTTTCCTAAAGTTACCTGGTACGAATAAAAGTAGGAAAGAATTGGGAACATCGAGAAGCTAAGGGATGACCTCAAGATTATTTTTTAGAGTTTTATTAGTATTTTTTTATCAGTTCATGGGAAAGGGAAAGTATTCTGTTGAGAAATTATTTGTGAAGGGTCTTTTCACACAGGAGTCTTACAGAGACTTCTGCTTTTGGTCTAAAGCCTGGTTCTCCATCGAGGAAATGCTGCTGTTAGATCAGTCCCACCGAAAAAGCTTTTGCTGGTTCTTGGTGCCAGCTCTGTACCCACATGGGAGCAGGCTTTCAATAACAAACTGAGCATTAGAGTGGCTGTTTGGCCAGCAAGGAGCGAGGACATGTGGGTTACTCACACCGTACCAGGCTCTGCGTTCTTCAGAAACCAGATATTTGCATTTCCTGGAGCTCAGCACAGCTACTGAAAGCAGCTGTGCCCAGTGAATTTCATGAGGACATTTAATTCCCAGACCTTTCCCTGCAGGCCCACATTTCACTGACATAACAATTTCTTCTTAGGAATATCTTCTCATGGTTTTTCCCCTGTCATATTTGCCAAGTCCTCCTGTAACCTATCACAAAAACCAACCAACCAACCAACCCAAACCAAACCAAACCAACAAAAAACCCACAAACCCCCCCACCCCCCACAAAAAACCAAACCACCCTGCTTTCCCATGACTTCTAGGAAATATATAAACTGTCAGAAAAAACAAATGCTGAGTCCCCCCATTATTTTCAGATATTTTATTTTTCTGTCCAGCTGTAATTGCACATTTTCTAACTTAAAACATGGACAGTTTGCTACCAGTATATCACTGTGCCAGACACTAATCCTTACCAATATCCTCCCACTCCAATTTCTGTGCATTAACTTAGAAACAAGCTGTGTAGTTGTCTCTGCTTCTTGTAAGAGGTCACTGCATTAACATGCTACTGACTTTTATGGAGGATAGACAAGGTATGGGTCAGTACTGTACCACTTCATGCATTTTTTTTTGATGTCTCTGATGCTGCCTAATGAGAACTTTGACATAAGAGGTCATTCAAAGGGGGGGGGGGGAAAGAAAAGAAATGAGGAAAAAAAAAAGGCTGAACTAAACCTTTCTTTATTCCTTGCCCCAGGATGACACTACATCCAGCACTTTGCAAAAACAATAATTGGGTTCTATAGTTAAGTACATCCAGATGAATCAGGAGTAATTTCACAGAGGTCTGGGGGAGTTAGGCTGATTTGAAACTGAGTCTGCTTTAGTATAACTCGGCCTGATTTCTGTGGTTCTCTGTTTCACCTTGTTTCAAACATATGTCATATCTGCCAAATCATTGTCAGTTATTACAAAAACTAAATCAAACCATAAATTAGCTCACTCATTGGGGATATAGGGCAGCAAGGACTTTCCTTAGTCTTCTTATATAATGATCCTGGTTTCTACAGAGTACTTCATTTCCATTTGCAAGAGAATTTCATGACTTGCACAATGAACTCTGCAGCTCATGAAACTCTGACAGTGGTCTTCACTCCTTTCTTTTGGTTAATTGTAACAAATTTCATTGGCTTCTTATAAAAGAGATTACTTCTGGGAAGGAAATTCCTGCCTGAGGCATATAAGGAGGTGAGAGATTTCCAAGTCTTGTCTCTTGAGCTTATTAATAGCGCATCAAGGTTTCACCTCCTTCAGTATGAATTTAACAGAGAGATTTTTACAGTTCCTTTTAGCCATGAAAAAGTGAGAATGCCATTGTCAGAGACTAACTATCTGTCATTCTTTTTGGCAAGCACCCGAGTAAATGGGTGGCAGCTGGTGACAAAGGCTATGACTTCACTTGCCATTTCCTTGTGATAGCTTTGGCCCGAAGCAATTGCTGCTGAGTTCCTTACGTCTCCAGTACGCTTTGAGAGAGGAGTTGAGCAGATGTAAATATTTATTTCAAATGTGCTTGTTCCAATTGAAGCTGCTAGTATACTTTTACCCCAAAAGAACAGGGAATGCTTTAGACTGCATCATCATTTCCCACCAGTTATGGGGAGAGGGTCTTTTGGGGCTACAGGAACCTCCAGCTCTTCCCTTCCGCTTTATTGCCTACTTCAGATTTTATGCTCAAGGTGTTGCCTGTAGGCAACCTGCTCCCTCTTGGACTCCTGAATTCAGTGTGGGTTTTCAGCAGAACCCTTTGTTCAGTTTGAAGGCCGCCTGTGAGTGACAGTGGAAGTCTTTCTGTTGGGAACCTGATGTGATGCCTCCTCAGTCCCAGCTCTGGGGACTTCAGGGCATATCAGCAGTGTCGAGTGACACTGTCAGTCTGCCATCATCTTCTTTCAGAGGCATTTTTCTCTCTCTGCCTTTGCTTTGAAATTTCTTTCATTCCCTCCCTGAACCCTTAGCAGTTTTTGCAGTCTTATCTGAATCTTTGGCTGTGCCCTCCTTTAATTGTGAACCTCACATTTACAATTTAATTATGAGACTTTAGGTGCTGAGAGAAGTATTGCAGTATTTCCTCCTGCCAATACCTTTCTTTTTCTTACTTCTTTGTATTTCTTGTTCTTCTCCACCCCACACAGCTTACATAATTCTCTTCCCTCTCTTACAAGACCAGCATTTGTTAGCTTTGTGCATTAAAGGGAAATACGAATTTGTTTGGTTTTGCCCTACAGAAAGGCAGGATGATTGTGATTCATTTCCTGAATGAAAATGTAGATTCAATGCCCCTGGGGCATTGAAACAATCTTTGCTATTTCCCTCCCACTTTGAAAGAAATAAAGAATGGTGTTGGCAGAGAAAAGTATGTGATTTGGTGATCAAATAATGCCCGGATCTGGTGCTTCTGCTGACACACACACCCTCTGCCAAACTACAGCAGAGCCAAAACCAGTGACACAACCAATAGCTTCCTTCCCATCCTTGGTTCTGCAACAAGCAGCTCCAGGTACTGATGCTGAATCTCTCTCCCCCTTCAGTGGATACTGCCCAGCTGTACTGAGTAGGGCGAGAAAATCCAAAATTATTTCCCCCATCCTACTTTTCATATATTAGGGCCTCTTTTAGAAAGCCTGAATATACCTCTCACTGAAAAACTTCCAACCAAAGTTCCAGACAAATGAGTAAACCTAGAGTTAGTTCACTTATGCCACAGAAAGCATCACTAGTAGCTGTGCAGGGAGAAAACAAACATTGAAAAAGAGAAAGCTGTGCCCTGAGATACTATGATAGATATAAAATCATGAGCTTGGAGTAGTAGAGAACATAGAGGATATCTATTAGGCAAGAAGAAGGCATAGAAAAATACAGGAAGTGTTGTGCTTACGTGTATGTACATTTCTGTGCAGCTGTGCCTGTGTGTTTGTGAGCTCATCAACCTGAAAAATGAAAACCCCGAACTTATAGCCCACCATGAAGAACCATAGGGAGACCTTGCCTTCATATTAAAATATGAACAGATTTCTTACAGTCCCACACGACCCATCAGAGAAGTGTATGATGTGTAATTGAGACTCTCTATGAAACGAGGCAGCTCTCAAAGTGGTTTTTGTGTGCTGCACAAGGGTTGCTGTTAAAGGGGAAGGTGGTGACAGCGGCTTCTTCTGGCACCCAAGGAGCAGTTCTGGGAAACCATACCTCCATCTTGCAGCTGTCCAGCCTCATGGCATTAACCCTCTCCTACATCACCTTCAGTTTGCCCATGCAAACAGGAGGCTGGTTGATCAGATGCACTGCAATGCTGTCTGCATGAAGGGGGCATCAGTCTCGCTCATGTCCAGGTAAATAAAATGTAGGGGTCAGTCTGCCCCTAGGAAACGCCAAAAACAGGCCCCAAACTTGATCCAGAGGTATTGCTGTTCTCCCAACAGGAGCACTGCTACCCTTTTCTACAGAAGGAGCTACGGCTTTTTACCACCTTTAGGCAGTGAATTATTTTGAATGTGGTGGCAGCAGTTCATCTATGTCAGCTGACCATGACGAATATCCTCTTGCACCCCCAAAGGCATGCAAAACTTGGATGTATCATCTCCTCAGTAATAAACAAGCTCAGCCTGCTTCCTACAGCCTACACTGGCTTCTTGTAGCTTTTGGAATTTAGTCCAAGGTCTTGGACTTTATTTTAAAGGCCATCTTTGAGTGTAGTTAAAAGGCTCACTAGAGCTCATAAATGTAGACCATCATCAATAACCTTATCCCTCTCTCACACCAAAGGTTTTACAGGGCAAATTTTCTAAAACTGGAGCATCGAATCTCACAGGAAGAAGGGATCATCACGAACTGCACTGGTTTCATCTTCGGGTACAAAGTGCTTTTTAAATCTAAACTTCTTACATAAGCATAGGGGAAACACGAAAAAGATAAATAAATAAAAAAAATAAACTGCAACGCTTCATTGCACACACATTTCTTCACAGGGTATGAATGAGAAAATGAATATGACGGCTCTTAGTCATGTTGCTTTCTGCTGTTTTGGAGGCTAATCTCATACCATGTTAGTGAGTGATGTATTTGAACTGGATCTGCACAGTATATGCATTTTTGTCTCTGAGATTAGCACTAGAAAGAGTGAAAATGCACCATAAAAATTACAGAATTATATCAAATATTCTATTTGTCCTGAGACAGGACTGGCTAATACCATGATACAGAACTAAAAACTCTTGCAAATTTTTTTTCATTTTTCTTGCTTGTGTGTTCTGTCCAACTTTATCTGTCAAGGTCCAAATTCTGATTTTCTTGTATCTTCTTTTCTTTGTATTCTATAGATTCCCATCACTCTATAAGTTCAATCAACTCAAAGTCCCTGAAGTTGGAAGCACTGCTTGTTTTCCAGGTGATGGCATCAGGTTATTTTGAGGCAGTTTCTCGCTGTTCAGTAGCTTTGTGATTCTGCTGGTTGGATCAGTTTCTTTTTGCACCTCTTTTAGCTAAATCTCTAGTAGTGAATACAGACTAAAAAGAAGAGTAACATGCTCCCCCTTTGGTCCTACACCCAGGGAGGGACAAACCTGTCTCCCATGTTCCTGGCATGTGCAAAGCTTTGCCTCCTGTCTCTGCTCCCTCTTTTCATCCACCCAGCTGGCACAGAGCAGAGGATGTGCTCCCCCTCAGTACTCCAAGCAGGGATGGTTGCTACCCGTACCAGCTGACATCAGTGCTAATTTCCTGTAAGTTGCCACAGAATAAAGAAGAGGCCTCTTTCTAAAAAATCTTTCCGGCTTGCTTAAAAACACTCTCTGTCTTCTTTTCTTCCTGTGTGCAGCTTGAAGAATCAATAAGGCCTCAGCCTCTTAGCCCTGAGCAGCAGAGAAGCTATTGCTACAGGCTCAGCAGGAGGAAGAGCTAGGGCAAGTAAGGAGCCCAGAGATAATCAAAAGTGCCCTCCCATGGCTCAGGATGTTGCCAAGTGCTTGGAGCAGAACCAGGAGGCAACATACTACAGCGCTTTGTCAAGCAAGGAATCATCTTCATTATCCCCACTTAATTATCTCTGAATTTCACTAATTGCACTTACCTTTACCTTACACTTAACCAACAGGGCTTGGCCAAGTGTTGCTCTGTAATATCACTTTTGAAAAACTCTGTATATCTTCATATAGGTACTTGATGACTGTTAAAAGGGGCAAGTTGCCCCTTTTACACATCAGTGTATAATGCCATGACAGTCTGGTACAGAGATTATGTATGCAATGAAATCATTCTCAGTATTCAATGACATTTCAGGCAGCCTTTACAGTTTAAAAGAAACCCCGTTTGTTTCCCCTTACAGTATTCCTATTGAAAGCAAACAAACAAAAAAACACCCCCCCCAAAAAACCCCAAACACCTCAAACCAAAAACCAACCAAACCAACCAAACACAAACCAAATCAAACCAAAAACTCATACAAAAAGGGACTCTTTTCATTTAATACCACAGGAAGTAGGGAAGAGGAGAGGTATTTTGCTGGCTGTTGATCAAAAAAATCTGTTAGTAGCATTTAAAGATTTAGGACTCTTTTTTTTTTAATGGGAATCATGTGAGGGATATATAAGGTTAGAGTGATAACTGTAAGAATCTACTCTTGACCAGGGAAAGTCACAGAGCAAAGTGCAGTTCCCTTTGGGTAAACTTTTGGCTGATGAAGAAAACCAGGATAGCACTGAAATTACAGCAAGAATGCAGAAAACTATTAATAAGAGGTGGATTGCATCATTTGCTGGACTCTGTCATTTTGCTTGGGTACACTGTAGATTTCCAGCATACTTTGCCCTGAATCATGGGCACGTGACTTTGAGGCTCATGTGGAAATCTGCATTGCTGCTATATTTAAGAGGATTGTTATTGTACATTAAAAAATTGCTTCAGAGGACATGTTCTGGTTTAGTGAAAAGAAGCAATAAAGATAAGAACAAATGCACTGAATCCAACAGCAACCTACATTTGTCAAATATGTGCTTCATTTAGGTCACAGGAAAACTCTGCCATCAGAGAGGCTCAACAGCACTGGCATATCCTCAGCACAGAGGTACCAAACAGTGTCTCCCTCGGTATCTGGGACTCGTTTCTTTTTCATAAACACAAACCTGCTCAGAATTTCCTCTTCCCTGTGACATTTGTCTCTTTCCCTTTGAGACCAGTGGCCTTCTTGCCCTTTACAACAGCAACTCAAGCACGATAAGTGGTGTAGAAAACCTTGCATGAATTCTCTAGCTCCTTCAAGAGGGCTAATCCACCATTTAAGTCCCACAGGCTTAAATGATTTTTTTCATCACTTGACCTCTTCATAAGGATGAATTTCTCCTACAGTGAGGACAGAATCCAACAGTTGTTACTTTGTCAGTCAGAAGAAACTCTAAAGCAACACAGAGTAAATAGTATATAAACACCAAAGAAAATAATAAAATTTGTAATTATCTGTAAAATACCAGTGTCTCATGGATTATTTTCTTGGATTACTGTTTAAAATCTCAGAAGCAATATTTTGAGAAGAATATGATTACAACAATTCTAGTGGAAACAGCAAAATATGCTCAGTGAACAGTCTGTGTGTACAGCCACTGGTCTAAATCAACTCCACTGCCAAACTGGCAAGCACCAGGCAATGTGTAAAATGAATAGACAATTCAGAAATGTCCAACAGATAACTAAAATTGAAATTTTATTTTTTTTTTCAATAATATTCATCAGACAATTTTCTGACAAGACTTTTCTGAAAGATGAAGTGCAAATGGGAACCCTGTAAGAATGTTTAGAAGAATTGTACATGACATTTTTAAGCGCCACTAAGTACACATTGAATACTTTGTAAGTATATAGGCATAGCAACATGCAAGTGTCATGTACCCAACATTACAATATGCATTTTGTCTGCTTGAAGTCATTAACGAGGAAATAAAATGAAGTAACTGTGTCTTATCATCAGTGCAATATGTTTAATTCCCGTGGATTTTTTTTTTTTTTTGCAGGTTAGCATTTTTATTTCTGACCCATTCAAATATATCCTTCCCAGGGCCATAAATTACCAGTGTAAGAGCAGAATATACTGGAGTTCCTAGGACAACACACTTACACTGACCATGAATAGATGAAGTTGTTAAAGTCCTTTCACAAATTATGCCTTATTATTTATTCTAGGAAACTTCCTGCTGAACTGAAGGTTTTTTGTAGTTATAAAATATCTAGGCTAAAAGTAAAGGATGCACAAGGATTGCTTTATAATTCTTTTGAAAAAGAGCTAAATAGCAACTCAAACATGTGCATTAAGGACTTGAGCCTTGTTCTCTTCAAATCAATAGGCATATTGTACTCAATTTTTATGGAAGCAGGACATATATGAATCCAGTAATCCATGAGCTCACTCTCTTACCTCACTGTTTTGGCAGAAGCAGATGACTGTAGGTCATATTTGCATATTTTTATGGAAGCTATAGAGGGGTATAAGCAAATCTGCTTTCACTGAAAAAGGACAACTTGTGCAACTGCATATTTACTAACATTAATCAATATGCATAGAAAGGAGAGAAAGAGGAAATGACAAAGAAATCAACCCAGCAATTAAAGATTATCGTCCTCTTTATAATCAACACAAAGGACTGGTGATCACCCTTACCATTTTCTTTACAAGTTATTACTTTAAAATCCCTCCCTTTAAACCTATTATATAAACCCTTCAATATTTCATTTTGGAATAAGACAGAGAAAATTAGTGTGTTTAGAAGAAAATAGCATTGGTGATTTTCAGCACTATGCATAAGGGCAGGCTAAGGCTGTTTGTGTTGAAATGTGAGATCAGAGCTCACACATGAAACACTGCTGGCTTGACCCTGAACACAGGCAAAGTGCTAAAGTGCTGACCCCAACAGGCTTGGCTTTGCACCTGAAATCTTAAAAAACAGAAGCAACAAAAATCCTTGAACTTTTCTTTAATAGTAGCTCAGATTGCTGCTTTTAGAGGAGACACTTTTATTTTTTTCCCTCCCTCCTTTCCAATTAGATCGCTGCTTTTAGCCCAGCAGAGAATAAATGTGGAGGGCAGATCTACAGTAAACACAGAAGCCACAAAGAATTTTTTTTATTTTTTTTTTCCCATCTACTGCAAGGCTCTGGAAGCCCCTAGTACTGTAAAGTCATCATATTGGCTTCACACCTTCTGTCTGGTTGTGAGTACATTAAACATTGCTGAAGAAAATGAACACAGCTTGACAACAAGATGATTCCTAGATGCTGGAAGAATTCCCTTAAGGGCTGCTGGAAGCGCACAAGGCTTGGAGCATCCTGAGGATGTGGAGTGATACAGAAGTGTGCTGTTAAACCATGTTTGTACCCTTATTTTCTCCTGAGTTAAAAGAAGTGCAGAGTGCTGGGTTAGATTCCTCGATAGCAAGAAGGAACTGTGCTAGTTTCTATTAATGCATAAGGTCCACTCTGAAAAACCAAGCAGGAAGTCCTACTCTTGAAAAGAGTTTCTACTCTGCTCTGTTGACATCAAAGGCTGCTCTATCCATTTAATTTTCTCCTATCGTTTGCAAGAGTCCTTCTCTGTTCCCCACGCATTGAGTGTTTTTAATGTAAACATGCCCTGGCAATATTATGCTTAAATAAGTAAGAGACAAGTCAGGATATCTAAACAGTATTGATATTGCATATTTAATTCAAAAGCTTGCATGTGCTTTTAAAAGTTTCTCTTCGTACCTGCACGCCTTACTGGTAAGAGCTGTGTTGCAGTTGGATTGCACATCATTATCTAGTGCTGACTAAATATTGATGTGTTATAGCAGTTTATTTTTAAGCTGTTTGGGATGAATCCCCAGCCAGTGTAAATTGGCCCACATTTAAGGCAACAGAGTGAAGCTGATTTATACCAGCTGAGGCTGTGTCTTTATGCCCTGCTAAAAGCTCAAACTATCCCAAAATTAGTCAAGAACAGGGCAAGAATTATGAACCCAGGCAATACTTTTTTCTAGTTTTAACAGAAAAAAAATAATACAGTGATATCATTTCAAGACTAAACCAAAGATTCTAGTAGTTTTTAAAATGTATACAAATCTCTCATAGCTAGTATTTAGACTAAGAGGTAGATGTCATATTCTAGGAACAGTATAGTGTGGAATGATGCTAATGGCAGTTTCTAAATACATGTATTTGCCTGTTACACAGGACACAAAGGAGGGTTATAGCAATGGCAACCACAAGAAGGCTTACAATATTCTTTTCTTCATTTGATATTCTATGTTATCTCTCTTTCAGTGCATTTCTTCTGGAAGGGTATGATGGAAAAGTGTCAAGAAGCAAAAAGCTCTGTAATACAAAACTTCATGTTTACAAAATGTTAGCTTTGTAATTAAAGGCATCCTCTGTACTTTAATGGAAGCATTTTGTACTTACAATTTAACATTACCTGGGGTTACTGGGAAAGTAGTGGAAATTCCAGGTGAGGTGATTCAGCAAAATAGGGGTCAGAAGAATGCAGCTCTCTCTCTCTTTCTCTCTCTCTTTCTCTGTTGTTCATGCTAAAAATACCAGGGCATATGGCAGCATATTTCAGCATCTTAACATACTAGGTTCCCTTGAGGACAGAAAAAAAGAGGAAACTTGTGCTGTTGAGCCAGAAATAAGATTACAGAACAGTGTTGCCAGACAGAGTGCTGGCAGCCAAGCCATTAGCGGAGTCAGTGTCTTACTTTGCCTAAAGGTGTTTCAGTGATATTTAATGAGCCTCCAAGAAATGGAAAGCAAAGCTAGTGAGAATGAGGACTGGTATGAGCATTTTTATAAATTAGTTGTCATTGCAAGTAGAGGAATTACACATATTGCATTAGGATATCCACTGCTTGTATATGTACCTTCCACTTCTTCCTTGTGACTGTTAGGGGTCACCCCCTGCCTGAAATAATCAAAATGCATATTATAATTACACGGTTTTCCAATATCCATACACAGCAAGTACAAGATACTTACATGTAAGTACACTGTATTTACCTATATTTTTGCATAGTTTTTAGTGTGTACTTTGTGCCACTTAATAAAAAGCATTACTCGTTATTTTTTGCTGTTGTTTGTTTTTCTCCATTAGACAGCTTATTAAATTAAAGTTGAAGTAGCTGGGATTTTTGGTATGTTCATCACAGATTACCAGTTCCTAGGAGTGTAGAGAATAGACATTTGGAGGAGTCTGGGTAAGCGGTGGGGGAAGCTGCAGTGTGAACATGAAGTTTTAAATCACCTCCTTCATTAAGAAATGCAACATCAGATTTACGGTGCTAATTTAACAAACTTACCTTTAATTTGAACGGAATTGTAAAGGTAAGAACTCCATTTTCCTTTTGGTAACACTTTACAATAAGTGGCACTAAATTACACTATAACTGCTATGTTACAGGGAATTACATGTAACTACACTGTAACTGTTGAAATAGCTACTGTACATGTGCGTACATGGTAACTTCAGTGCTGTTACAATCATGAATTACATAATTACAGATGATTCTGTCCTTTCTTTTCATTGGAATAGTTGTATATATATATATATATATATTATACTGCAATGAAAATACACAAGATGTTAACTTTCATGTCTTACTTAGAAAAGTTGGTTTTCTTCATGTATTCCTTTACAGAGGGAGTCTCAGTGCAAGACGAACCGTCCTTAAGTAAATGTGGAAACTTTTTGAAGTGTTCTAGCTTAAACTCTGAGCCTCAAGTTAAACATCAGGTTCCTTAAACTGTCTCTTGGTTTGTCAGATGACACTAAAAGAGTGGGATGATGCACCCCTTGTCTTCTGATGCACCGCTTTCTTGATCAAAACATGAGAATGTTCTTGAAGCGTTTAAAAAAAAAAAAATAAAATCTACATCAAAAAGTTTAAAAATAATCAGCAATCGACACTGTAAACAGTACACTGGCAGAAACTAGCTACCTGGTCTTGAGAAAACTACTCTGCAAGTAAAGTGTGGGAGAGGATGTCACCTACATCATAACAAAGGTGGTTCCCATTCGGAGCCTCCGTTTTACACGCTCCATGGGCACCTCACGCCGTAGGAAAAGCAATTTTTCAGAATGGGAACTTGGACAAAGGGAATGGACAACTGGCTTTTGGCCTACTTAATGTGATTGAGTTGAACCATGCTGAGCCATGATTCTGCTTACAGAAAAGAGGGGGATGCCTCTTTACACCTAGTGTGGTAATTTCAACCCGTGAAAACCAGACAGGCCTGCAAAGTGCTACCCAGGTAGAATGCTCTGTGTGGGGTTTCTCACACCTGTGCTGTGCACAGATGCAAGGGACATCACCAGGTGCAAGATAACGGAAGATCAGCTGTGTTAAAAATGAGCACATGTGAGAAGTTTTAATTGAAAGCCAATGAAAAAAAAAAAAAACTATTTTAACAGTACAATTTGTATCAGTACAATTTGTATGTCTTTTTTTTTGCCAAGTTGAAATGCTGTTTCTATGCCACCAGAGAAAATGGTTTGAAATTGTTACCACGAGGCCAATTCTCCTTTGGAAGGTCCTACCCGACCTTGGCAGTGTAATGGTTCAAGTAGCAATCCTGCTATTCCAACAAGCTGGAGTTAGGAAGAATGCAAAAAGTCGTAAACACCACGCAGGTGGGGAATTCCACTCGAGCAAATAAGGCTCTCATCCAGGGAAGCACTTATTTTTTAAGCATATGAATAGTGCCTTATACTCCAATGGAACTTCTCTGATGCCCAAAGCTATGTGCTTAAAAGCTTAGTTGGACTGGGCCCCAGGTCCTGAAATAAAAATTTGTTGTAAGTGGTACTGTACTGTAGCTAATGTAACTTACTGCTGTGACAAGAACCCATATTTTTGGTATTAAACTGAATAACTTCCTTTGCCAGCCTTTCACATGTGTATGTTTCGAAAGACATGAATATCTTGTAAACCTATACTAGTTCTCAATGTGTCTAGTAGCACCTACCTGGTTCTCTCAAACTACCATATTATATTAACATATTATTGCATTTTTCCACAGATGGGTATGGAGTGAACTGTAAAAACAAGCATGCAATCACATCAATGCAGACTTATTTCTTTAAAATGTCATACTGTATATGATTTATTATGTTAACACTCAACCACATCATATTATTTATGTCTGTATATTTTGAAAAAAAGTGCTGCTTTGATTGACGTCACCTTTTTTTCTTAGAAATTAACAAGATAAATGCTTCAACAAAAACAATTAAAATACTCTAATATTGTCCTTAAAAGGTTTATATTCTTCTGATAAATAATCTGACACAGCACCTTTATCTTCCATTTTACCATACTACATGATGTCGTACTTCAAACTCTCCCTTCCCCACACAAAAATAAAATCCCAGGAGAAAGTCCTTTACAGCAGACCATCATGCTTTTATGCTTCACAAAATTACAGCAACCAGAGAGAAATACTCTTTCGACAAAGGTGCAGAAGGTAGGAGCAAAACAAGCTCCAACTAGGCTAACTCACGTTCTCCAGTGTAGAATCGTTCCCAAGAGCTGTTATGGCAACCTTTTCATTTCATTGGAAGAGGAAATAAGCCAATGGGCTTACAGTGTTTTGTTGTCATATTTAAGAGCATGTGATTTTTCAGCTGTCAATTACACAAAAAAATTTCAGAAATAATCCAAACAGAGACTTTCACTGTGGAGCTAAAAGCATGGCAGGAATTCTCTATCATTCACGGTGACATAAGTTTGTACCTCACAAAATGCATAGACAGGAATTTAATATAAAGAATTAGTCCATTTACTGTATACACAAAACATATATCTTTTGTTTTAACACTTCTATTTTTCTTTTTTTTTTCCCTTTTTTTTTTTTTAATTTTTTTTTTTTTTTTTTTTGGCAAACCAACATAGAGAAGCAGCTCTGGAACTGCCAAATTAAAAATTGAGAATTTTAGCAACTCAATAGTATTTTTTAAGGATAGTAATCAAATGTGGTTGTAATTTAAAACCTGAGGCTGTGCACTGGTTGTTAGCTTAAAACTACCTTTCCATATAACATTGTGCTTCCATTGTATAACAAAGAAAAAATTAACAAGAACTAGAAAAGTTTGCTGCTGAACAGTGCTAGGACATACAGACAAAAAAAATACTAACACATGTTATCTACTCAGAATATTGATTTGAGTCATATCTAAAGGGATATAATGGACATTAGAAAATGCTTACTTGTGACTGACAGCTACTGCCAAAAAAAGTTGAATATGTATCAAATAATGTTTAATTGAATTTATTATATGCACTATATACAGATACTAAAATGCCTTGCAGTTGTGTCCCATGAACACTTCAAATTTGAGTAGGCAGGTGAGTTCATGTTTAGCAAATAAATTATAAAAACATAAATTACTCAGAAAATTCTCTAATCTTCGTGATTCCAAAAGCCAGTAAAAGGGTAGGACAAATTGTTTCAAATAAAGCACTATTATCTAACTTTGCAGAATCTGTATAGCTATTCAGCATGTTTTCACCACTGAAACATGGCATTGTTATCAAGGTACCACTTAAATCATAACAAAAAAAAGCAAAACAAAACAAAAAATTCACTGGACTGATCTGTTTTTTCCACCGAATCCAAACATAAAGGAAACTATACTAAACAGATTTCAATCTGTGTTTCCAAGGGCAAATGTTCCAAAAACAAGTTGCTTTTCGAATTATAGATAGACATGTATAAAACATTCTTTGTAAACCTCTAATCTTAGACTTAACATTTTCTGTAAGTAAATTAGGACCTTACCTAATAGCATTCGTTATGAATTTTGTTCTATGACATACTAGTAGGGACATGATAAAAGAAAACCGAAAAAGAAAGCTGCGTAACATTTAAAAATGTAGAAAACTTGGATTAAGATGATGATTAACATTGTTAAGGCTGTATATTCAAGCACTGTATGTTAAGAGAGCAGTGGATATGATTTTTAGGCAATAAGAAATGTCCTGTTTTACGCATGATACTGTAATTATAGAATGATGATGTCAACAGCTGATTGTTGGCATAAACTGGCTACTTATAGCAGGTATGCGAGTTAATAAAGATAGCAGAAGATGGCAGAAAGGAATTCTGAGAAATGATAGCCAGTTTTCTCCAGCAGTCAGCCTGATAAGTAAAACTCCAAGATTCTAGCTCTGCATCTAAATGAAATACTCTTTTTTCTCCTCTGCATTGACTTGGCTGCCTTCTGCATTGATAATGGCTGTGTCGGCATCAGGTGCATCTTCAGCTCCTTTTGCTTCATTTGTTAAATATGTTCCTAGAGAAATCAGTACAACAGGAAAGAAAAAAAAAAGAAGAAAGATTAGGGTTTTCTTTTTAGCTTTATGCTGCGTTATAGGAAGTACATTTCTAACAATGCTCCGATTATTTCATGAATGGACAAATATTTTTACACAGTTTTAGTATGCATCATAAAGGTATGCTCAGCTTTCTCATCTGCCTAAGAAATACTTACACTTTTTATACTGCTAATGCACATACACAAACTCTGTTATATTCACAATATTAAGGAAGTTATATCCACAATAAATTAAGGAAATATTTTAATAAAAATCCACTTTATCTAACTGCAGTAATATGCAATATATTTTGCAGTTCTAGAACAAGTGATAAAACTTTGGTTATTTCATGGAGTAATTACCCATCAAAACCAAACTAACTTTGAAGACTTAGATATTCAAAAACGTATTTGGTTTTTTATTTTATTTTAATGGCCACTGATTATTTGTATTTCTGTTCTTTCTTGATCATATCTATGCTTTAATTTTACAGAATTGTATCATAGTAGTTTCCAAGAATTACAAAATTGAGGCAGTTTTATAAACTGAACCATCTCACATTATACTATCACAGCTATTTTTATGCTCTGGATATGAATAAAAAGAATTGTGTACAATAATCAAATTTCCCTTTGTGAAAAGGGAAATTTATGTTGGCATAAGAAGTAAAACTGTTCATTCAGAAAAGTAAAACAAAAGAGACACACTTTCATTGGCTCATTGAAAAAAAAAAATCTTGGTTTTCCCTCAACGGTCCAATCAAATTAAAAAGATGTTTTTATGAGCTTATGTTTGCTAGGCATATGATTATCTAACATGAGGCTTAATGAATTAATACCAACACTCATCCTCTCTTCATTCCTTTTTAAAATTCTTTTGAGGGGAGTGGCATGGAATCAACCTATTTTTAACAACAGGTCTACGAGACACGCAGAGGTAAAATCTCAAGAAATGATTTTGGAATTAACTAGGTCAAAATCAAATCATAGAGAAGTCAGAAATCAGTGTCACCCCATCCCTGCTATCTCTAAGGGCAGAGGGGACTGAAAACGAAAAGAGCAGAATTATTAAGGTGAAATCACTGAATAAAGTAAAGCTTGCCCCAGGAATTAACCCCTTATTCCAGAGGGATCCTTGGTAAACTGATTTGAAAATTTGCCACCGGTCTCTAATATTATCTTTTGAATACACGCTTAAAATATCAATAAAATGTATTAAAAGTCTTGTTCACTTGATATATATATATATATTTTGAGAACTGCTATATAAAACTATGAGATCATGTAGTCAAGTGTCCAGGTTAAGGGCCAAAACCAAGGGGCAATCTTACCTCTTAGTCTCTCTAAATAACTGACTTATAAGATGACGTGTCCTCTGCCTTAGCCACTGGAAAACTGGTCAAAATTCACAGGGGCTGCATTTGCAACTGGACTGTGGACTAAGCTCTTTTATTCAGCCCATTTAGCAGATGGGGAAAGGCGAAAGGGAATGGCACATGAATTCCCACTGAATTCGTGCCACGCTTCCAAAAGTGACGGAACTTCCGCTAAATCCGTCCTACCTTTATGTCTTGCCAGGTATCGACCAAGGAGAATTATAGAACATAGTGTTACAAAGACAACTACAGCCACTATTCCTCCTATAAGAGCGTGGTCAGGTCCGGTCTGTCCAGCCAGAGCGTTTGGATCTAGAGGGAGAAACAAAAAGCAAGAGTGGTCCTACACAGACAAAATATGACGGGAAAATTCAGAATACCAAGATTTATACTGATCATCCTGAAAATAGGGCATTGCCTTCTTTAATATTCAGCATGGTTATTCCCACTTTTACCCCCAGTAACTTATCAACAACACAGTGCTGCTTGTATTCCCAGATTGTTAAAACCCTGAGGACATCACTGTTACAAAAAATATTACCTTATTCTTCTTTTGGCAGAGGTTATTAAATGGGAAAGGTTTCTAGTTTTGTCCTCATCATTTTACAACTGAAAACCTGGCCATAGCTATTTATAGAAGAAAAAACAAGGAACTGAGAATTGGAGATTGGATAGCATCAGCAGAATAGTGTCTGCATAATACATAATTTATAGAATTGATTCTCAGTGGGGAATCCTTATATATTCTTTGCTCTCCATTCCTATCCTATTGCACCAGAAATAAAAAGGTAGATAAAGTGCAGCCGTGCCAAGTTCCTCTGCACATGGCTGAGTCTGCATGAATTTGGTCAGATAAAGGTATCAGGCAACCTAAAGGATCATCATTCAGTCTCAAGTGTCAGTTTGTGAACTTACTACGACTGCTCGATTAATACCCAATGTGAGTAAGCCTGCAATAGATATAACCATGTATTAGCAGGCTCATTTTACTAACTCTGTTCAGAGCTCTAGGAATACTGTCAGATTCAAGCTTTCTGTGCTGCTCATGAGCCTGTTACATTGCCTGATGCTTCACAAAAGTTGCAAAGAAGCAATCATGGGAAATGGCACTATTTAGTGGAGCTTTTCAACAATGAACCAGCAACCTGTTACTGTTGACACACCAGATATATGCAGAAGAAGGTGAAAATTCAATCTAAGGATCATGGTAAGATTTCTATTATAATGAAAGCGCCTCTGCTATGAAGTAATAGTAATTGTCTGAAGATGCTATTAGCATGTACTGTATGCTGCAATCAGTCCACTCTCACTGCTTCAAGGGCATTTCCCTTGTATGAGCTGTTTATAGCCCACAAATAGTTTGCAAACAACTTCTTTGCTTTGCAAAAGGGAAAGGCAGGAAATATATTTACACAGAAAAGAGGGCGAGTCCGTGAAGATGATTAGAAGGGCCTGTGATACTGCTGGGGCAGTGTGATTCCTTAATAATATAATCACAGTCTGCTGACCATGATCACTGTGCAGCAGCAGAACGTATGGGTACGTCTGATGTGGGAATCTCATGAGGTTTAACAATGCCAAGTGCGAGGTCCAGCACCCGGGTAGGGGCAACCCCCCGGTGTCAACAGAGGCTGGAAGATGAACAGATCAAGAGCAGCCCTTCTGAGAAGGACGTGGGTGTGCCATGTTTGCTGGCAGTCCAGAAAGCCAATTGCATCCTGGGCTGATGCCACAGTGTGGGCAGGAGGTGAGGGAGGGGATTGTGCCCCTCTGCTCTGCTCTGGGGAGATCCCACCTGCAGTGCTGCCTCCAGCTCTGGGGTCCCCTGCACAGGAAGGACATGGACCTGTTGGAGCGACTCCATAGGAGGGCCACCAACATTAATAGAGGCATGGAGCACCTCTCCTATGAGGAAAGGCTGAGAGAATTAGTATTATGCAGCCTGGAGAAGAGAAGGCTTCAGGGTGACATAATTGGGGCCTTCCATTACCTGAAGGGAGCCTATGAGAAAGATGGAGAGGGACTATTTACAAGGGGATGTAATGATATGACAAGGGGAAATGGCTTTAAACTGAGAGATATTAATTTTAAATTAGATATTAGGAAAAAATTCTTTACTGTGAGGGTGGCGAGGCACTGGAAGAGGTTGCCCAGAGAAGCTGAGGATGCCCCATCCTTGAAAGTGTTCAAAGCCAAGATGGATGGGGCTTTATGCAACCTGGTCTAGAGGAAGGTGTCCCTGCCCATGGAGCTAGATGATCTTTAAGGTCCCTTCAGACTCAAGCCATTTCTTTAAGGTCCCTTCCAACTATGATTCCTTCCATTCTATGATCTACAAACATACAAGTGTACATAAATATAATGTTATATAGATTAAATAAAAGAATCATGTTTTCCCCTCCTTTTGTAATCTGTGAGGCATTCTGAAACCACACTTTCAGGTTTGCTGGAGCACAGAGTGGTATGGCCACTGTTACAGACTCAGTTCTGCTCTCCACGGTCACTGGGCTCATCAGACATGACTGTCACTTGTTGCTGGCTTTCTGAGCTCCCACATCATTCTCTTCTGGCTGCCAAGAGGACTTTGGGGAAGCTGATCACATCATGTGGACATGATGGCAAGTGGTAGGTTTAGGGCCTCAAAAAAAGCTACAAACACCTTATAAAGTCAGCTGCGGCTGCTTCCTCTTCCAACTCCACAGAGCTCCCAGCATGGTGCTGCTGTTGGTGGCACTGTGCTGAGCACACATAATCAGTCCAAGGGCACTCAGGCTCTGTTTTGATGATTAAAACTGAACCCCAAGTTCTGTGTACCAGCAGACTAGCAGGGGGAAGCAAGAATGCTGAAGCATTGCCTTGGCATAGCAAGAGCTTGGAGCGTGCAGCCATCCTCTCCTGTGCCTTGCAGGGGCTTTGTTTTCTGAGAGGAGCAAGGAGGAGGTGACTGCTCACTTGACAAGATGAGAGGTGACAGCTTGCTGCAGGAATGTCAGCCTGCTTGAGCCATCTAGAAAATTCCTCCTTTTGTGGTGCCTGTGGCAATGCTGACGTAAACCTGCTCCCTGCAGCACGAAGGCAGCACCCACGCGGGCTCTGAGGAGCAGGTCCTGTGTGCGACCTGCAGGAGATGCTCTTCTACAACGCTGGGTCAGGAGCAGCCAGAACATGTTTTCCCACTAAAAACTAACTGCTCCTGCTGGTATACTGGCAGTAACATTAAAGAACGAAAGGAGATATTTTAAGGGATAATGAACTTCCTGATGTAGATGATAATCCAGACAAGGGTTAGCACAGAACTTCAGAGGCATTTTTTGAAAAGTTGGTTGAAGTGCACAGCCTTACCTTAATACTCTGATTTACAGTGTATGTTCTCTGTGAGCTTTAATAAACATTATAGACAAAAATCTTCACAATACACTGAGATGAGTACTCCTCTCTGTTTTCATCCTATGTATAGTGAGTCACTCTATATAGTGACTCACTCCTCCTCTGACATACTTGATGTGACTACATGAAATGACCTAAAGTCAGCATAAACATAAGGTTTCCACCTAACAGTGTAGATTAATGAGATTCTAATGCTGCTATAGGTTGAAATTTTTAACATTAAAATTAATGTAGGCATTCGTTGGACTGCAAAAGTAGTATTATATATTTTGCTATAATCTCAACCTTGCTATCAAGGCCAAACTATATTGGTTAGCATTGCTAGAGAAGTTTGTCCAGGAAAAAACTTATACATGACCTATTACCAACGTACAATATTATACATATTATAATAATACATATGACCAATGAAGAATTAATTTATTGAAAAGAAAAAAGGAAAGGAAGGAGAGGAAGGGAAAGATGGAGGAGAAGGAAATGAAGATGGTTAAAAGTGGCCAACGTTTTCTCGGGGAACAAGCATTTTTTTGTCTCAAAATGAAAATCTGTACAACATAAACAATATTCTGAACAGGAAGCATACCTCATGAATAGTCTCCTCATTGAAAAATAATGTTAGCATTAAATATAAATATGCTCTACATTATGCATACAGAGTAATGCACTATACTTTTGCCTTTCATGAAGTGACCTAAGCCCCATGAGTGAATTATAGATCTGGGGATATCTATCACTGTATAAATAATTTCTATATCAAAATGTGCCTGAGCAGTATTTGAAAAATAGAAATACAGGGATTTGGAAACTATGCCTTTTTGTATTTTAGGTATCTATACAGCATTATACATAATTATAACCCAGCTGTTTCCATTAAAAAAAAATTAGATTACACTGTTACCGTTTCACATATATACTGTTTTTTCCTGCATGACCACAGACAGCTACAGTAGTCATGGCCTGAAACAGTGAAATTACAATTTTGCAATCAGACTAGGTCTTCTTCAAAGATCAGTTCTTCTGTTTATTTCATCTTTTGATAAGACTAAGAAAAACTTACGGAAAGATAATGACACAGAAGCTCTTAATTCTCTTTTATTTGCTTTTGTTCTAAATTTAGGAAGCCTCTTCAAAGTCCTGATTGCTGATGCTGTGAAGATGTACCCATTTTCAGCTTCTGGGATTTGGCCATTACTGTTTGTTCACAAACAGTGAATACACTTAAACAAAATAACACACATTTAAATTAAATAACATTCTTAAAATGGCTAGGAGTAAAAAAAAATGTATCGTTCACCAGGAAATTAAACACATCAGTCAAATCCTAGACCCATTAAATAAGTAGATATGCGCTTTTATGACCTGCTGACAAAGTTTCAGTGTAGAATATTTTAATATGAATTCACACTTTAGTTAAGCAGAGAAATTTTGGAACAGTTTTTCATGTTTTTGCATAAAGTATATGTTAATTATTCATCTAATTTCAGTTTCTTCATGCATAAGTTTCCTTCTTATTTATGCATAGTTGACTTGACTGAGCAGGCTGCAGGAAAGGGTCAGATAACCCTTTCCTGAGCCAAGGCAGAACAAGCACATTTGTGAATGCTGAAATGGCATATTTTTGGGAATATATGCTCAAGTAGTCCCCTCTACTGCAGAACTTTATCAACATGTATTTTTATCTCACACCTGAATTTTTTAAAAAAAGTCACTCTGAGATGACCTAGGTTTGAGGCATCCAAAATAATAATTTGTTTTGACCATTTCTACTAAAAGAAAAACTGGAAATAAAGGTCCTAATTTGCTGTGAAGTTTAAATAGCATTCATAAAATGAAGAGATATTAAGTATATGTATTATTCATAAATGAGTGTTCCTTAAGGCTGGGAAAAGAACAGGGACGTCCCATTTCTCACAGAAGGACTGAAACCACCAACCTACAGTCGCTTTTACTGATTTCATGAATAATCAATTGCTGTGGCACAGTAGAATCACTCCAACAAGGGATCCTGGGGCTCCATGTCACAATTTGGTGGAAAAATCTCTTCAAATGACTCCTGCTT
The DNA here is from genome assembly GCF_001715985.3 of Manacus vitellinus. Taxonomy (NCBI): domain Eukaryota; kingdom Metazoa; phylum Chordata; class Aves; order Passeriformes; family Pipridae; genus Manacus; species Manacus vitellinus. The sequence goes on along the minus strand of NW_021940498.1, from coordinate 6,934,231 downwards.
CTTTCCCCACATTCGGGGTCTTTCTGTCACCCCCAGTACAATTTGCCAACACTTCACACTCTTGCAAAAGCAATTGTTTGAAGGACCTGGCTCAAAATCAGATCAGTAAAGGAATGTGCATTCTAGGGTGGAGAAACTCAAAAAGTACAAAAATTAAATAAATCACTCTGTCATATTTGAGAGTCTGTTGAATTGGTGCAGACAGGAGTGAAAAGGAGTGGTGGGAGACAGTCAACATTTCTGGAGAGAATCTGTCAAGCAACCACAAGTTATGAGGCATCTACAACTGCACCACTTTCAAGTGCTCTGGCCAGCAGAGAGCAAACTGCAAAAAACTACGGAAAGCAAGTGGTTTTGGGTTTTGTGGAGTCCACCAGTGAATGTGAGTTACATAGGAATATCACCCACTGACACTTCCCTGTATGTCAGCTTAATTTCCTAAGGAGAGATACCTTGTGTGATCACGCTCTCACTCTCTCCAAATTACTTAAGAACCATGGATCCATTTCAGCAAGTTTTAAGAGGCAGTAAAGATCTCAAGATTATTGTTTTCCTATAACTAACCTGAGAGCACAGGTTACAGCAGGAGCTCAGACCGTCCTGGATATCAGGGAAGGTGTAAGATAGATACCTTTATAAAAACCCTAGCAGAGACAGAAGTTTCAGTTAAAATCTCTGCCCAAGAATCAATTTTTCATTAGAGTTCTCAATTTTTCATTAGAATTGTGTCTCCATTGCAAATATTTTAGTGCCCAATATGGCACAGATCCCGTTTGAAGCTTTTCACATGGTTAGGTGGCATTTATAACATCTGAGCCCTTCCTACTTCACCTTTTTCCTCTTTCCCCAAAACCCACCCTTCCTGCTTCTCTTCCTTCCTGTCTCATAAGGGGTCAGTTCACACTGCAGTATTTCTATAATTCAGCTAAAAAGGCAGTCAGCCACAAGGCATCTCATGGAAACCAGAGGAGATTTCCTTCTGCAGCTTATGGCACAAACTTGGGTTTTAAGATGTAGTTAGACTAGTATAATCTGCCATTTAGTTTTGGGTTTTGCCATAGGACCTATATGATATTTAACTGTCCCACCAATGCAAATTTTGGGAAAAAAAGCGAAATCTAAACCAAACCAAACTAACCAAATAAAAAAAAACCCAACAGCAAAACGAAAGAAATCCCAAAACCTCAAAACCAGAACCTCAGTGATTTACATCAGTAGGAAAAAAGATTGAAGTGGGAATTTTCTCACAATATGGATAGAGGGTTAGACTGAAGTGATAGCTGACAAGGTATTTGCCTTAGGAAAAGTGGCAGTAGTGTTCTCTGTGATAAATGCTGGTAAGTAGAATTTACTCATTTTAGCATCTTAATTTGGGCACCCCGGAGTTCAATTTCCCTTGCCTGGCCTAGAGTGCTGAAATAGGTACTTTTAATCTCCTTTTGTAATATACTACTAACCACCAAAATAAATGTACGTGAAACTTGTGAAAGTATTGTTAAGGGGGAAAAGAAAGTTTCTGCACCTTCATTTAAATTGCAAAGAGTAGCTGCCCAAAGGGGCCAGTTGCGAAATTCATTGAAAATGTGTTTTGTTATTAACCAATTCCGAACTTAAAATATGTGACAAGCTTCTTTTTTCCTTCAGTGCCTGAAGCAAAGAAGAACAGTGTACTAATATACAGCATATATAAACTGCTATTTTAATAGTAGAACACCATCAACCACACAGAAGACAGGCAAGGAAAAAGTTTACTTGCAAATCTTCAAAGGAATTTATAGCCTTTTCTTCCCATGTTACTGCAGTAGCACATTTGGCCCATTTTGCCTCTGTTTTTTTTTTCACAGTACTGAATTATATATACATTCCTATTAAGAAGAGCCCACATCCCAGAAGGATAAGTCCCACACTAATGTGCAGCTGAAAACTACAGCCCCTTTTGAAGAGCTCATGCTGCTTTCGTGAATCTGAGACTTTTTTCAGTGGAGAGAAAAACCCAAATGTCTTCTGATGTGTATTCGTGAGTAGGTGGCCCTTGTCAAAGTGAATAAAAGCATTACCCTTACCTATTGATTTTGTAAATGTATTTTTTTTAAAATGCTTAGAAGAGAACTGTATACCTACAATGTTAAGATGAAAAGTTTAACAATAATTTTCAGGGTCCTTAGAGCCTTCTTCCAGATTTTGTGCCTGTGTCATTGACATATGGGTTTTTTTAAGATTATTTTCTTTTTTAATGCTGCTTTAAAAGGGAACAGTTCCTCTAATTAGAGCACATAAAAGATTTTTCTATTGACAACATTATATTTTTGGCTGTCAATAAACTCATTAATTGCTTTAGACTTTCTCTTAGAAATAAAAAGATCTGAAATCTGCAACTTTTTTGTCTTCATCTTATTTTCTGTAGAGGATAATTAAGTCAGTTCTGAGTCTGAAGAAATACTTGCAGCCCATCCAGCTATAACTTCTTTCTGCTGAAACAGGAGGCTATAGGAAAAGAGACAACTGGCACAGATGACATGAGAATTTCCCTGTTAAATTGAATGAGTTAACTGTTCCAACATTTTAATTTTCATCTTCCAGTGAAGTTCCAGAATGCTCAGTGCCTTCACTGTAGAAAACAAAAAATAGCAAACTGAAGTTTGGAAACACCTACCTATTAGATGTCAAAAAAACCCCCGAAACAAACCCCAAAAACCATCTCTACCTAGAAAATCAATAAATATAAGAGGATCCCTACTCTTCTTGGTTTTCTTCATCAGAAAAAGGCCAGAGACCAGATGAAGTAGGTGAGTGCACAACTCCTTTTCCTGTCACCAGAAGTTAATTATCTATATAAATATTAAACCATGGCCTAATTAACACAGAAACTGGAAATGCCAATGTCCTTTTCTGCTCCCTTCCTCGTAGTACCGCTGAGTTGTGGCTTTCGGTTCCTTCCCACAGACTTTGGTTTACTGGAGAAAACGCGACCACGACTGTGTGGGAAGGGATCGTGGCACAAGGGCTCTATGGAATTTGCTGAGCGTGGGCATCTGTTGCTGGCTGCCACTGCAAGGGCCGGGGCCAGGCACTCAGATGGTCTCTGGCAGTCTTATCTTGCACATACTGTGAGAAAGCAACTCATTATCACCATAACTACACACCATGAACTGTGGTGAGACTGCTAAGGGAGTCATCGCTCAAAGCATTTAAGAAAGTTACTCTGCTAAATTAAGGAAGTCCCAATAGCTCAAGCCTACTAGAAAGGAGCATAAATATTCCCACTGTGACCTCTTTGCCACCTTGTTTTTTGTGCTGTTATGTGAACTCCCTCACAGATTGCTTCTCAGAGCTAATCAGCGAGAGCTCAAATAGTAAATACTCCCTCAAGTAAGCAGTGGAAGAAAGACACACTTTTAGTTAAGAAATGGCACGAAACAAGTGGATAGAGAGGATCAGTGAAGTGGAGAGAGAGAGAGAGATGGCAGAAGCTGGGGAGGAGAAGGCTTTCTCGCCTGTAAAGCAGAGCCACACACATATAAAGGTAGCCAAGAACAGGTACAGTTGTATAAGGATCAGAGAGGCAGCAACAGATTCACAGTTATACAAGGTACAGTGTACTGAATACGTTCATGAGAGTTTTAAAGCCAAGAAGGGCAGATTTAATTTAATTGAAGAACAGCTCTAATTAAAACTTAAGTCTGTGGTGGAAGAAAACCTATTGTTCAAATGAATTCTTTATGCTTGTCATACTAATTTTTTCTTACCAAATCAGATTAGAATAATTATAAGCCTATAATGACATCAAAACACCCCAGTAAACCAGCCACTTACAGCCAGAATCTGACACCTTATTCATGCTGAATAGTAATTTAATCTGTCATGGGACTACTCAGAATGAGTAATTGTAACAGAATTTCTTCTTTGGCAGTTAGTAGTATATTTTATCTGTCAATATATCTCCAGAAGATTAGCGAGGCATATTTGAGGTTAGGGTAACAGATCCAAGAGAGGATGTTGACTGATCCAGCTCATCTCAGAAAGAGAGATGTGAGAGACATTAGCAGAGACAGTCTGTTGTAATGCACAGAGTAACTGAAAAGAGGAGTAAATTACTGATAAGAAGGTGTGCACCACTGTGAATATGTGAGGCATCTTCTATAGCTGCTCTAATTAGGGTATAAAATCTTTTGCAAATTTTTTGGGACAGCAGTAACATAACATGAAATTTCTGCCCAAAAAATAAAACTACCTTCAATTTGTTTGAATTTTAGCCTCTGGCTTAATTGAATTCTATCCATTCTTTATGCCAACAATATTTTCCCCATTTAATAATGACATGCTTGATGGAATCCAATAGCTTAACCAAATTCTCCTGTGGGAACATTAAGACTTGTTTTCAGATGCCTTAAAGTTAAATACCATCCAGCTATTAGTAAGACACCGTTTGCTCTTCATGCCATTGATTGGTAACGGATTTGCTAAGAATAACATTGATCTTTGCTCTCCTGAAACCTTTCTGTATTCATTAAAAAAATAAAGCCGCAGATTTTGGTTTATGGGCAGGTTTTTTTTTTTTTTATTTTTTTAAACTTGGCAGCATGCATTCATTTCCAGCAGCATGATCTCTACTGTCAGCACCACTAGCTGCAAGGCATCCAGATTCTACCAAGGGGGTCACACCCACACCAGTTTCCGACCGACGGATTCATTTCCTACCTTCTCCTGGGACTGAAAAATCAGAGGTCCACTGTAATTGCTATGTATATTTCAGATTAAATAAACGTGATAAAAGCCTCCATCTGGCTGTTGATCAAATGTGCAGAGGCAGGCTGATTTTCAGTGACATATTACAATATGTCTCTTGTAACAGTCCCTAATGCCATCCTGTAAATTACTTACATTTGGGATTACTTGACTACGGCAGACAGAAATATTACTCACTGTTTAAGTGCTGCCTACTGGGAGTATGGGAGACCCGGTCTAATCTTAAAGTTGTTAAGCAAGGCATTAAGAAATAATGGGGCCATGTTTATTTTACTAAATGCTGATTGTGCTCACACTATTTGAAGATGGCAAACCCAATTTAATAGCAGCCTGAGCTTGTTCCTGATGCTGGAAAGCTGTAGAAAGTCTAACACTGGGGAAATAAGTGTAAGTAGTGTGCTGGAACAGTTCTTGAGGAGAACTTTAAAAATCAGACAAGTCTGTAAAATGTGCCAATAGTGTCAAATTATATACTATCTGCAGCAAAAGAAATGCAGATCTCTGAACAGAACTTCAGTGGTTCAGGGCCTTCCCTTAAAGAAAAATCCCAACCAGCAACTTCAAAAAGCAACAATACAATTTTCAAGGGAAAAAATAAAAAATGATGCTGCCATTTCACCATTTACTCTACAGTTCTCCTTGCAGTGGTGGCTGCAACATGTGGAGAGTCAAAATTTAGTACATTGCTGAAGTTCTTCTAAAAACTCACAGTAAGAAAGAAAAGCTGGGCAAAAATGTATGGAGGATATTCACAGAGCAACAAATTGTGGTTAGAAGGGCTGTTCTTATGATTTACAGCTTCTTGAGCTTTATAACTCACAGAACAACAATAAAATTAATTCAAAATTGAAAATACTGGTGCAAATACCATCCCCTAGTCAAACTATGGATATTTCTGGTCACATTGTCATGGTTCTTATGGAACATTCATTCTGTCCAGAAAGTGTACTAGGATATTCTGTGTAAATCAAGATGCTGCCTACCAAGGAGAGCTCTGACCCTGTAAATTGTTGTTCTAAAGCTGAGCAGAAAGCCCTTGCTGCTCTACAGCTCTTAAAAGGACAGCATCTTTATATTGCGGTGTTAAAATTAGTTTCCACTCCGACAATGGTCTGGAAAAAGTTCTTGGAAGCATTATGAGCCTAGGAAAAATCTCATGGGTCTGTTTTTGCTCCAGAAGTATTCTGCTCATCTACTATTTCATCACTCCAACAAGTAACTTTCCCTTCCTTTCCCTATTCAGTTCTTATTCTAACTGCATGAGATTCTCCATATAAACCCTTTAACCTAAATTGTCTCATTAGCCCACATCACTTAGCATCCACTCTTTCTTAACTGAAGTGGTTCATTAAATGACATTTCCTCTTAAAAGACCTCTAAGAACTTAGTCCTCTCTTTAAGGAAGTCAAGAACACAAAATGTGAAAGCAGAAAACAACGTTCCAAACAAAGCTGGAATTAATACAACTCATCCAAACACCACTGCTGAGCTTCTTTTCTTTCCCTCTTTCCGTCTTCCTAACAAGACTGCTCCCTTTACATTACACCATGTAAAGCACATGATGGTTCTCTCTGAAGTATTCTGCACGCTAAAACTGATCAAAAACAAAGATGGTCTTCAATGATTTTGTTCATTATGGTATTCTGCTTGATGCAGAAGCTTTTGTTAGTGAAATTTTAGTTATGACTATGTAACCAACATCTCAACATGTAGCTATCTAACCAACATGTAGCTCGTAGACAGTACACTCAGCTGAAATCCAGAGATTATTTCTGAAAGGTGTGAAGCCAAATGTGGATATTTCAAGGGTGTTACAGCCCTTAATTCAGTAAAACATGCAGGCACCCAACAAACGGGACTTAAAACACGATTAAGCACCTTTGCTGAGCTGCAACTGGCACGTTAAATCCCAGCTTCAGTTTGCAAGGCACTGGCTACCAAAGGAGACACGGGTAAATTTAAGAAACAGGTAGGAATCCTTTAGCTGTGAGAAGCAGTGTTTTTGGACTTCTGGAAAGCTTTAGCAGGCTGCTCCTCCTCCCGTGGAGGTGAGATTCATGAATTCAGAGCCCATTGTGACGGCTCCTCTCTGCCACCAGCACGCCTGGCTCTGGCACCAGCAGCAGCAGCGAGCTGGGCAGCACATAATCAAAGAGCCCCCCTCGCTGGCAGCTGCCTCTCATCAAAGACCTGCTCTTGTCACCTGGGCCGAGAAGGCAGCATGTGGTCTGCTCCTTCAAAATCTATTTCCATACTTAAGGTGGAAAGGGGTTTTTTTTTTTTTTTTGCACCTCACAGTCCAGCAAAATCATAAAGAAGTGCGCTTGCTCTGCTGAGCTGTGACTTAATCTGCACCCAGCGATGTGTGAGGTGTTCCTCCAGGACATCACGCTGGCGACGCCCTTTAGAGACAAAGGTTTTTCCAGGGAATAAGCATGGAAAATCAAATTTAAATCCTTGCCTTACAACAAATTCCCGAGTGTGTGCTTCGGCAAAGTGTTCTCTTTATCTGAGCCAAAGTTCCTCTAAAGCAAAGTGAGACTCATGAACAATATCTTACCTTGACTCACAGAATGACTTGTAAAAGAATGATTTTTAGATGTTGTGGTGGTAGTGGTAAGGCAGGTACTTCACTTGCCCTTACAAACAATATTTCACCTAAAAGTATTTAAAAATATATTTGAAATGGGGTTTCTTGGGTTTAATTGTTTTGATTGTATTTTTAATTTTATTTTTTTTATAAAAGGACAGAGAGCATCTATTATTATGACTTTGCATAATGAAGAAATTAATAGCTGGATGCCTTTATTTCCAAGAGATAAGACTGAGTAAGATAGTCTTACACAGCTACATTACTGAAAGTAATTCACATCAGATAATTGATGAAGATAAAAATAAACAGAAATATGGGAATAAGCAGAAATAAAATGAAACTACTTCCAGATTATGGAAACAAACAGAGAAGTACTAGGGATGTTGTTAAACGTTGTTAAACAGGTCAACATGAACCCTTGGGTTCATAAATAACCTTGAATTTAATAGGAAAAGTTGTCCCATTTTAATGATGGAATCATTGAAGATGTATGTCAGCTGACATAAGAAGGTAGAATAGAATTAATGTTTAAAAAATGAACAGCTATAGTCTCCTGGCTTCAGTTTTCTTTTTCATCCCAATAAGGCCTACTTTCTCACAAGCGCTAATAATTTATGCATTACAATTAAACTTAGAAATTATGATGAAAACTTCTTTGTATTTAGTTACAATAAGTTCCTAATATCTCTGAGGAGCAGTTAAATATTAGATGTTTTATTTGTATGCTAATCAAATGCAACAATACCGTTTGGGACTTTAAAATTACATGAAGCAATCAAACCTGTCTCTAGCTGTCAAGGTTTCAGGGAATGGTACTGCAAAGTAAGCCTACCATTTTTGTGACCACCAAGCAACAAAAGCAATCCCAACAGTCACAATAAGAGACCCACAAAATGTTAATGTTCTAAAATAATGTGTGTACAGGTAGAATGACTTCTCTTAGTAATCTAAGTGACTGTTCCAGCACACAAAGATATTTGGTAGTTCAAGGGACATTCGTGCCCTTCATTACCATGCTGTCTAAGTGGTTAAAACTTCATGGCACTCTCTGCAAGTAGGAGCCACAATGCAATATATTTCACATATGTTAAGTATGACAATGTTTGTGAATGACACATAATAATAAAAGAGCAGCAAATCCATAACCTGCCGAGGTCAGCTTAATTTGTGGCTGCTTGCACTCATAGACAGAAAGGTGGTTGGGGGCTGGAGCACATAATTCATGAGGAGATGCTGAGAGAATTACATCATTTTGTGCTTAAGAAGAGAGAGTTGAGGGAGAAAACAAACACTTGCTATCTCCAGCTACTATGTGGGAAGGAGAAGAGATGATTGAGCCAGACTTTTCTTAGATGTGCGTGGAGATGAGAGACAATGGACACAAGCTGGAACATCAAAAATCCCAACTAAAAATTAAGAGATTCTTTTTCACCACAAGGATGGTCAAATGCTGCAACAAGTTACCTGGAGATGCTGTGAGTTCTCCACACATGGACATATGAAAAAATCACCAGAATGAGGCCCTGAGCAACCTGATGCGTGGTGGCCCCGCCCTAAGCTGGGCTTGGACCAGTTGATCTCCAGAGGTCTGTTAAAAATTTTATCCTTCTAGGAGATGGGCCATAAGCCACCAAAACAAAGAATGAATGAGGAAAAAAAAAATAAAAATGAGATTTCTGCATCTTAAAATGGATAGTTAATAAATAATTAATAATAACTAGCATCCAGCAGATGGATGCCAAGATCCTACTACTGCTTTAAGTTGTACTTTCTCTTGTCTTACGTTGTTGCCATCACTGTTACACTCAAAAATTCAATAAGCTCACCAATTACTTTTCTCCTACCTTCTAGTAAAGGACACACATGAATCAGGGAGCAAGAGTTCACATAAAACCTTAGAAATTACATCACAGAAAGCAGCTGTATGTTGGTAGAGGAAAATTCTATGTGATATAAAGGGCAGTGTGTCTTCCTCTAATAATTTATTTTTTCTTGAAATGTATATGTTTTTTTAATCTCAAAATCAGGGTCACAGCAACCATTCTAGAAAAAATAATAAAAAAAATCCACACTAGATTATTTCAGAGAGTGTTTTACAAAGCATTATACATAATGAGAATGTCAAAGATCAGCAAATTGTTCCAATGGACTTTCCATCAAATTAGATTTACAATTACTGAGGGGTTAGATTTGCAAAGAAATGAGCTGACAGTTCAGCATTCTGTGGCAATTGCAGTATTTTCAGTAAGGATTTCAGTTTTATGGCCAGCTTGACAAAACTAGTGTAATTCTGTTTTCCTCAGGTATAGCTAGGTTTATTTATAGCAAGGTCAACTCATTTGAAACATCCTGTATCTCTTTACTCACTAGAGAAATCGCCATGCAAGTAATGCTCTGGATGGATGGTGTTTCTCTGTAATAGCAGGGAGTAAGAACCAGCAACCACAGAAACTGCTTCTCTGCCTGTCAGACTTGATATTCAATGCACAAAACATTTTGTAGATAAAAATATACTGAAGCTTATCTCCATGTAATAACAGTGAGCACGTATTTTTCCAAGTACACAGTAGACCCCAAACACAGCAGGGGCTCTGATGGAACTACCACATGGAAGCCCTCATCTAACAATCTGACAACTAAATATATGGTCCAAATCTTCCACACAAACCTGAGGAGATCCGATCCTGCCGCAAAAATTCCGGCCAGGAATTTCTCTCCGCCCCCAAATCCTGCGAGAAAACATTCTGGAGTGCCTCAGCCATCTCTCTTGTCCTCCTGCTCCCCTACATACCTTGCTCTTTGGTAACATAACTTGACTTCAAGCAGAGTAAAATTTCTCAGAATACCTGTTAATGATGTAACATCCAAACTATACTTAGGAGCGTGCTTGCACTCAGTTTTCTGGGTCTCCTGCCTTCCACAGCTCTTGCTTCTCTGCTACTTTTTCTTGAAAGATGCTCACACAGCTTCAGCAAAACTGACAATTAAAATGACTTCCCCAGTGACACACGCATCTGCACAAATCCTGTTACTGCCTTGCTAGTGTTTCTGTTACTTCCTGCTATTCCTTTGGAAATGAAGAATTTTTCCTTGTCCCAAAAATAGCCTCCACGAGACCTCTGGCATCATTTTTTTTATTCAACGTGCTTCTGTACTCAAGATAAGAAACCAACCCACACTTAAATATCTTTAACACCACAGTCTTAAATCAAATTTGAGCAACAAAGCCATGAAGTGTGTTCACAAAAGCCTGGCTTAAAGCCCTTGAAAGGATGGAAAGAAAAATGCACCCCTGACAGACACATCCTTGGATAACTAATATGCGCATGCCCGGAGGCAGCAGCTTTTTGGCTGAGCTGATCATCTGTGTACCTGCCTGCCCCATAAAGTTGTTTTAAATTCACAAAGTAGGTGTCTCTGGCCCCAAGTCGCCTGAGGGCCCAAGTAATTTGTTTCACGTCAAGAGTGTTAAATGCACACTTGAAAACACTGAATTCCAACCAAACTGTACTAACCACAGACATTTTATTCAAGATGCAACATGAAGAGGAGCAGAATCGTTATGTCTTACTGGGGATGCGGAGATTAACAAAGAATATTTAAATAAATACAATTCTTGCATGCATGGAAGAGGGTGAAAAACCCTGAAAATAGTGAGGGCATCACCACAACAAAATTACATGCCAAGGCCATGACCACCTTTTCACTGCGAGACAGAAATGAAGTCAAGTTCCCAGAAGTGGGTAGTCATTTTATCTGAGAAGTTGGGGTTTGTGAACTTAATTCAAGGAAACACCAATTTTGAATGGAACTGGCTTGGAGCACAGGTAGAGAGAACATATGAGTTATTGTACCCAAGAACAGTTTGAAATGTGTCATTCAGCACTGACCTCCTCTTCTGTAGTTGACTCCTTAGCACCATGCACTGAGTATCAGATTCCTTGGCCTCATTCTCTGTTGACTAGGTGCCCCTAGAAAGGCAAATTGCTCGTGGAAAAATAATTCAGAAGATGGATGCAGTGACACGTCTCCTGAATCATCTCCCTTTCATGCACTAGCAAGTGTGTGCTGACCAGCAACGCTGTGATTTGCCCCTGGGTATGACCAAAATGTTCTGGCATTCTTAATAAGATATGAACTACTGTCAGCTGGGTAGTTTCTTTAAAACACTTCATCTATGAATGAACTGTGATGCTGTATTTGAAGATATCATGTATGAAGAACATGGCATCACAAACATGTTCCCCTACTGTCTGTAATGGTTAATTTGATTCTTGACTGGATGTTCAAGAGAATACAGATGTTCAGTTAAAATCCCCCCTCCCCTCCATCTTACTTCAGATGTGTGTGCCTCTATCACAGCTGGTGATTGGAACATGATGGTTTTAAGCACATGTACATTTAATTGATAGGGTATATTATTCATTTAGATTCACCTCTATTCAGTTTAAACAATTTACTTTTAGCATTTTATGACAGGAATTTATAGTAAATTGAATAATTTTCTTTACTGTTAACAAGTTAACATTTTTATAAGAGCACAGAAGAAAATAGTGAAATCTTGGAAATTTTTCTCCTGAGCATTGCATTTTTACAGAATTTATTTTCCAGTTATCAATAGAGAGTCTGTAGAAGTTAAGATGCACAGTTAAACGTAAATCACATTGTCCAGTGCTGCTTAAATTTGTTCTTTGAAACATCTGCTTTTCAAGCTTTATTTGCCTGTCTGGTGATAGTCAGACAAATTACTGCAAGATATTTTTGCCCGAAGAGATGTCTGTCACGTGGCAGAGAAAAGAAGTTGATGTGGCTTTTTCTGCAATATGCTGGGAAAAAACAAGCTTTCCCAGACAAAACAAATACTTTGGTTTTCCATTAGGTCCACAAAGAACCACTCCAGCCAACCCTTTGAACAAATACTATCATGACTGAGTCCCTCATCAGAGGCTTAGCCATGAACAGTTTGACATTGTGTATGCTTCATGCTTGCTTTGCTTGCACTACCTAAGGATGCAGTCTTCCTCCCATCTGACTCAATGCACATTTCAAGCTTGTAAATATTTTAACCAAGGCAAAATTACCACCAAGATCTGCTGGCTGACAGAGATGATTCTCAGCCAATACAAACCGCTTCTGGGAACTCCTCAGTGTGAGGTGCTCAAAGACGTGTTTCTTAGTATGCAGAACACAAAAAGCACTTCTGAAAAGCAGTGAACAGGTATTTTTCTCATGCACATATGTATGTCATGGCCTGGCATGCATATAAACATATGCATAACATATCATCAGGAAGACTTCCTGAACTAGATTTATAATCTTTAATGGAAGTCTTTTATCTCAGAGCAAAGAACAAAGTCCAGAAGTATGTACAGCTTGGTGGGAAAGAACAACCCTTGTGTTGGTACATCCCCTGTGGCCAAGTCCAAGCAGCAGGATTTCAGTAAAGGTAATATTTATCATTTCAAATCGCACATTTTGGCATGATGTTTTTTTCATTAATGGGGGATTTTTTTCAGAGACAAGTATTATAACCACCTACCACAGAAATCCTCGTTTAAAATGCTGGCAACATAATGGAAAATATTAAAAAATTAAATTTGTTTAGTCCGTAGACTCGCACGGAGAAACAAATACTAAGGGAAGTGCTAGAGAAAGTCTCTCCTTTAAATTCCCAGTTTGCAAAATCTAACTTCAAATTATTCCACCTCTTCATATGCCAACAGCAATGTAGATAAGTTTACTTGAGGAGCAAAACACCACATAGTGTAAGAACTTCAGAGTATCTTCCTTTAAAGAAGCAACAATGTGCAGGGGATCCATGACACAACAAAAGCACAAGTTCAAGGGGTTGCTTAAAGAGACAAAAATGTTGTGAAACACTCCAATACAACACTTTGAAATGTCTCATATGTCCCTTCTGAGGAAACATAAAAAAATGGTGCCTGTGATTGCCTTTCATAACTGACAACAGTGTTTGATATCAGATCTTCCCTTTTGAGGCAGAGCCCGTGTGAAACAAGCAGCTGTGCATCAAAACCAAAATATTCTTCCAAAGAGCTACAAGAAAGGCCCAAGACATAAAAGGACTGATAATTATAACAGCACAAACCTAATGAGCTCTGAGTGTAATTGATGGTGAGTTGAACTGTTCTTTCAAATCAAACAATCAAACCATTTTCAACATGTTCAGGGAGAGTTATTCTAGTGCTAACATTTTAATAGTGTTTTTACACCTACGTTGTGCAGGAAGTTTTTATTCCCAGAACACCCTGAAAACTAGATGACTCATTTCAATAGGTCACACCTCATGAAACCTTGCAAACAAACTTGAAAATCAATTATAGAAAAAGAGATGTTACACTGGTTCTGGAAATTTTGGAAAAAGCAAAACCATGTTTTCTTCACAGCATTATGTGCTTAGTAACATTCTTGATACAGGAACATAAACAAAATATTTTAAGAGATTTTAAAGAAACAGAAGAGACTGGAAATACTGTGAAAGGGAGAAAAGAATATGTCCTATGAATGCAAACCTCTTTCCATCCATTTTTCTCATTTCATTTAGCTAATAAATATTGTTGAATCACAGAGATGCAGACATGAGTTTTGGTGCTTCCTACATGAAAGAATGCTCTAAAATTCAGCAGAAAGAGTTACTGTACTTGTGGATGAAATGAACCAAGACCAAGAAAAAGTACTGGATACATTTTTTCTCTCTGTTTGGCAGAGCTGGGGAAAAGAAAGGCAGATTTTCAGAGGTTCCTTAGAAGAATAATGAACTAAAATTAGTGTGACCTTCTCTTAGTTATCGCTGTTATTATTAGTAGCAGGAGTAGGAGTACCAGTTTTATTTTACATATATAGCACTCTGTATCATTCAGGAAAATTAGAATTAGTGTTATAAACTGGTGCTTGCTTCCTCCATAGGCTCTTTTACACACTATTTAAAAGAAATTATACGGGATTCTTTAAATAGTGATTCTTTAAATAGTGAGCTCCCTGAATTTCACTATTTCTATTCTTAAGGCATTGAAAGACAGAAGCATACCGACAGAGAAATTAAATACATGCCTGCATATCCCTGTGAATCTTTGATTTTTCTCTGTGAAAACCACTCAAGCAGAAACCAGGCTTTAGGAGCTGCTGCTGTTTCCTTGCTGTGTAAAATGCAGCCCGCTGGTGCCCAGAACTGCTGGGTCCCTTCCCCACACTTTGGGAGTTGCCTCCTCCTGGCAGGGAACCAGCTCAGAGCTTTGCCCTGTTCATCCATCAGAGCAGTTAAAACAGCAATGGTACAAGGGAGCTCATGGGTTCTGCTTCATAGTTGGCGTGTGTTCCTTCAACGTTATAAAAAAGGGGATGTAGAGGCATGAAATGACATCCTCTCTGAGAAGAGTGAGGATGGGAAGAGCTACAAAGGTGAAACTCAGCCCCTCTAAGAAGATCAGCAAGAAGATTCAATCAGCAATACCAGATTTCAAAGCACAATACTGGTCGATGCTCTATTCACTGTTGTATGATTAGCAAAAACCAGATGGGCAAAACATATGTATTTTAGGATGCTTTACCTTTCCCCCCCCCCTTTTCTTTCTCCAATTAGTTGGTTGCTTTGCTGTTGCTAAATTCCTTTTGTTTTCATGGAATCTCATTTTCTGTCTGCTGAATCAAAACCGAAGAAAAGAAGTGAGAAAATGATGGAGCAACTAGGCAGGTAAAATCCTTGTAAATCCTACTCTGAACTGCTTAATATTCTGAATCCCCACTTCAGGGAGATAAAAAATCCTGTTGCATAGTCGAGTTGCACTGATGTCTGAGCAGGAAGAGTTTACTATAGATTTGGAAGCTTTGCTTCTTAAAAAAAAAGGAGAGAAAAAGCGAGAAATTAGGATTCTTCTGTTATGCTGGGGTTTTCTAAAACACAAGCCTCACTGATAAACAGAAATGTAAACAAACAGAAATTAGAAGCACTAGAAGTGGTCACAAACTGCTGAAGGTCTCCATTTAATTAGCATTCAAACTACTAGTGAACCGTCTAGCTCATTTTGATTCATTATGAAACACTACTGGAGAAACAGAAAAATAACATAATTCCTAATGATTAAGACTGCCATTATGTATATTTGTATAGGCATCAGACTCTTTTCAAGTTGCTGGGACCAAGCCAGGATTCCAATTTTTGCCTGAAGCAGGCAAGAGCCTCTGCTGAAATGAAACTTTAACATCCCTATTCCAAACAAAACTAGGCCCTGAGAGTGAGTGTATGCTCAGTTCAACTGCCTGAATATACACACGGGGGCAGAGTCTTCCTCTGCATCATCTGGTGGAAGAGAAGTGCTGTTATATATATTTGCTATATATTCTTTAACGTATTTCAAGCATCTTGCCTAGTACAGTTGTAGCACTGCATTAAGCTCAAGTACGACCTTTTATTTTCTTTAGCACAAGAAGATATAATTGGGATGTATTTAATGGATGGGCCAAGAATCAACTCAATACATTCTTCACCCACCCACCCTTAACTCCCCCAAACAATCCGGGCCTGAATATTCCCTCACATATTCAATGCAACATGCACAATATTTTATACATGGAGCTACTAGTTTAGACTCACAGAGCCTGAGCACTGTAAGCTGCTGTTATTTGACAGTCTTCACTGATGTGAAGTAGCAAGGAGCCTGTTCAGGGTATAAAAAACCAAGTAACTTGGATGAAAATGTCTACAGAGGTTATTAACTTCTACCTATTGAAGCCTCTCTAGTTGTTTCCAGTAATTCTTCTCTCACTCATGAATGGGTGAGTATTGACAAAGAAAGGTAGAATCCAGACACTTTTAAATTTCCAGGGCCAAAAGTATGTGTTTCTGATTTATGACTAGATGTGAAAAAGCTGTTCTTTCTCCTGCCTGTGTATCAGAGGGGGTTGGGTGGACTGACCAGGATGTGTGTCCTCTTAGCAGCTGGAGTTTCACACCAGGCACTTCAGTAAGAGCAGAAACCAAACAAGGCATGCTACAAATGAAAACAACTGCAGCAGCTTCATTGCTCAGCTACAGCCTGGGACCTCGAGAGCAGCATGGCTCTCCTTGCTCTCTGCCCAAAAAAGCAGAACACAGCTCCAGTGGGGTGCCAATTTCTGGTATTTACTCTTTCAAGACAATAAGCTGTAAGAGCTCTGGTGATGTACCTCAGGTCACAGCATCACCTTTGCTGTATGATCTTCCTGGGAGCATGCCTGGATACGAAAATCAGCTTGAATTTTATGCATATCACCAGAAGAAAAAAAAGACCAATAAAAAGTCTCTAACGAAATAGCACATTTTCCCAAAGAAAAACCAAAACCAAAATCAAAACCCAACCAAAACCCACTATAGTAATTATTTTCTTTAATGCACTATATACAATTCCTATTTTTATAGCTTCATTCATGGATTTTTTAACTACTGAATACTGAAAAATGTGAGGATTTTTGGTGGGAAAAGACAATGCATCTGTATAAATTATTCACAATGTACTCCATGCTCATATAAATTTGCCTTCACTGGTACTACATTCAAATTTAGATTTGTCTAATGTTCACCGACTTAATCTAATTTTTCAAAGACTGTACCAAAAGTTTTACTAATGTTTGGTGTGGTAGATTAACTCTGATATGCATAGCAGCATATTTGCATCAATAAGGTTTTAGCAGTAAATTATACTGCTAGAAGATTTGGGTTAGCTACATTGGATTAAGGTAGAAGGTTGTTACAGTTGTGATTTAATCATCTTGCAATTTTCAGTATTTTTATCTGTGGCTATAAAATCTGAATTTGTATTACCTCTCTGTATGCTTTATGTTGCCTATTCCTACCATTAGTGTAACAGATGCTCTTTAGGTTCCCCTATTACTTTGGTTAATTGAGGAACCATTACTGCTATTACAACCTTGAGCCACCCAGACAGTATTTCTTTACACATACCAGTAGTGCCATTGTCAAATAGTTTGATAATTGTTTTACCACTGAACTCACACAGCAGCTGGCCATAGAGAAAAATTATTTTTTCCCTTATAGCATTAAGAGTCACATCTGATGAACATTCTCATCAGATGGTATTGTTGATTTTTCTTCTGATAAAGTAAATTATATTGTAGGATGAGTAAATGCCTTTTTCATCTGTAATTTTTATTTGCATTATTTGGAAGGAGGAAAACTCATAACTTGTTTTTTTTTTATGATTTTATAATGTCATCGAAACTGTGAGACTGGCAATAAAGAATCTAAATTAGTGATTCATTCTGTTAAGATGTGTTATATCGCTATTATTTATGTCAGTAATGGGAGAATTAAGCTGCACTCTCAAGCATCTCTGTTTTCTTCATGACCATTAGAATTTTATTTGGTTTATTTACAAAGAAAAATTTAAACTTGGGGAAAAATTCGCAAATTCTGTAACACCAAATTAAAACATACTTCATTCAGAAGCATCTTTTAGGAAAGCACAATATACTTTACTGTTATGAGTACATGCATAATAAGTTGTCTTTTGCGTTTTCAGAGTTGAGGCCTAATTAAAATACACCACGGCACCCTTAAAAAATTATTTTCAGTGACAAAAAGTTCCAGTATTTGCTATTTTTCACAACCTTTCAAATTTAGCCCTGTCCCAGTCGTTAAATTTTACACAGGCAGGTAAATGTAACTTTGTAAAAATAATCCTTCAAAATATTAGGGACTACTGATAAAAAATCTAGCTTTACTGGTTTATAGCAAGACCACCTCCAGTTGAAACTGTAACTTTTTTTTTTTTCTCTTTCCCAGACAATAAGGAGAGCTATGGCTTTGGTGTTGAGTTCCAAACAACGTACTGAAATTATAGACCCATTTTCCAGGCAGAGCTAGGCAGGATGACAAAGACATTCTCACGTCGCATGAAGACGTTTCTCTAGCGGACTTTGTCTCTCCCTGCTAAACCCCACTTTGCCACAAAATGATAGAAACCTCTTTTAAAAACGCTGTGAGTCAATAGAAATTTCTGAAAGATGAGTTCATGAGAAAAAGGACACAGTGGTGCTTGGAAATATTGATCTGTGTAATGATTACTGACTTGGTCTGATTTTGTAAGATCTGTATCAAATGATATTTGCCTATGTTTGCTGTGCTATGTGAACTCTGACAAGGACAGCAGTATATTTGCATTGTCTGTACATCAGTAAGGTTTTAATAGTAGATTATATTGTTGGGAGATTTAGTTTAACAAAACTGGAATAATGTAAACGAATATTATGGTTGTCATTTAGTCATCTTGCAATTTTCACTATTTTTATCTGTGGTTATTAAATTAACATATTTAATTATTTGTTCTTAACATTGCAACAAAAACAGCCTCAAAGTCTACAATTATTTTAGTCAACTTAACAGTTAGAAAGATTTAATGATTTAATGATTTTTACGATTATTATTTCTAATAATTAAAGGTATGGTTTTAGGTTGTTTTGTTTTTCTTCATTTAAATGATGATGAACATGAGATCTGTAATTTTTTTCCTGTGCAGAACAATATGAGAACATTGGAGTGGCTGTATTAGATAGGAAAACACCACCATCTAGTCCAATTTCCTTTACAACCAGATGAAAAATAGAATACATAAAGTTTCCCTTGTTCACTCACCCATTTTTCAACTCCAGAGCCTAGAAACTTTCTGCATTAGTGACTGTATTCACATCATTCACTTTTTTCATGTCATTTCTAATTTAATTTAACTGCTGCCACCTCTCTCTCCAGCTATCTCTTTTCCAAGGTGAAGAGTGCTAGTCTGTTTAATCTCTCTTAGCACAGACACCATTTTCAAAGACCAGCCATCCTTCTCATTTTTTTTTTCCCCCATATCTATCATATTTCTTTTTCCTGCTGGATTGCCAGAACTCCATGCAGGATTTCCAAAGCAGAGGTGCAGTATTAAGCATGCAAGGCACACCCTAAGGTACAGTCCTTAAGGGACGCCACAGACTTACAAAAGGACAAGGCAATGATTTCTGTTTGGGTTTCTACTTCTCTCCTGCCTTTCTGTGTCATCACTGAATCCTGACTTGTTGGCGAAGAACTTGCTGCAATGATCCAACACCTCTTTGCAAAGTATCAGCAGCAGCTCTTTCAGATCTCACATTCACTGTTCCTGTGTGTAGAGTTGAATTGGTTTTCACTTTTAATACTTTCATTAGGTTGCTTCTGTAACTGTGCATTGCAACTGTATGAAATTTCTAAGTTAGTTAAATATCACATGCCCAGAATGGTCATGTTTTTTTTGCCTTGTGGCCTCTCCCTGCACATTACAATCCAGCTCTTTCTCCTCCTCTCTCTGCTTGGTAGTTGTCCTTTCTCTTCAGCAAAAGGCAGGAGTGCTGTGGGGCCAACTGACTGTGTCCATGACAAACCAGGGCCCTATGGGGCTTGTTTCCTTGGGGTGAAATAATTAATCCCACTTCAGGTAGCAAATGAAAGATTTCTGTACTCCTCATAGTCTTGAAATCATAGAATCATAGAATTATAGAATCATAGAACCAGTTGGGTTGGAAAAGACCTCTGAGATCATCAAGTCCAACCCTTGATCCAACAGTGCTGTAATTACCAGACCATGGCACTGATGTCACATCCAGTCTCATCTTAAAAACCTCCAGGGATGGAGAATCCACCACTTCCCTGGGCAGCCCATTCCAATGGCTGAGCACCCTCTCTGGAAAGAAATTCTTCCTAATATCCAACCTAAACCTCCCCCAGCAGAGCTTTAGACCGAGCCCTCTTGTCTTGCTGATGGTTGCCTGGGAAAAGAGACCAACCCCCCCCCGGTTCCCCCCTCCTGTCAGGGAGTTGCAGAGAGTGAGGAGGTCTCCCCTGAGCCTCCTCTTCTCCAGGCTGAGCCCCCCCAGCTCCCTCAGCCTCTCCTCACAGCACTTGTGCTCCAGTCCCTTCCCCAGCCTTGTTGCTCTTCCCTGGACCTGCTCCAGCCCCTCCATGTCCTTCCTGAACTGAGGGGCCCAGAATGGACACAGTAAATGCCTCAAGTTATTTTACAAGTGGCTTGTGAAAACAGAACTACTGGACAAGGAGGGGTAGGGAGGGATTGTCCCCTTTAGTCTGTGAAGGAAAAATACACATAATCTCTGGTAGACTTCTACAAATACGCTGACACTGAAAATTATGAATCTTTCCTAATTTTATCATAAAAGTGATTTCAAATGTTATATGAAGTGCAAGGTAATCATGCATTTTTGATAAATACTCTCAGAACTTAAAAGATGAAATGGGAATGGGGATTCAGCATATGAGTACATAGTTTTAATCTGTTTTAAAGTTCTGTCATAAAAATACAATTGTACTACTGCTGTCTAGTAGCAGTACTGTTTAACATTACCTACTATGGTACTTCAGATGTTCAGATATATACTTAGAAAATGAGTAAAAATTTCAAGTCCCATTACTTTTTCTTTCTTTGAAGCAGGTTCTGTGGACACTTCAGACAGAAATTGGGCCTTATCTTAATATTCACACCTTATCAAAGTTGTGAAGTGTTACATAAAATGAGCAAATAGAGTAAATGTATGATAAGTGCATAACAATATAAATGCTTTAACCTTATCATGAAAATTATTTATCTATAATAACACAGACTGGGTGCCACGAAAAAAGAACAAACCAAAACCCCTCATTTTTGTTCTACTTGTCTCAGTATGCAATGAGTAAGTGAAAAAAAAAAATCAAATTAATGGAATATTTGGGCACGATTAAGCCACAGTGCCTTCTACACAACCTTCCAAAAAAACTTTCTTAAATAAAGTTCAAAGAATGAGGTTTAGCTCTAATGTTAAAAATGTTCCTAATCTCCTAAAGACACACATGCATTTGAATTAAAAAACAGATGCAGCTTCCCTGATTTCCATGGGATTGCTCATTCTGCACAAAGTGCCCAAGTTTGCAGGGTCAGGCCGGTATCTGCAGCCTCATTAATGTCATCTGCCCAGAAGACAAAAAAATCCTATCACAGGAGAGCACTTAGCAAAGTGTTAATGTTGAGAATATCCTGTGTGATTACCCAGTCACAAACCAGTTCAATTCATATGCAGTTATAGTGGATGTTTAATGTCAGGTAGAACTGATGAAAAGTTCTTAAGCTTTAAGTACAGGCCAGTCAAAAAGACACCACCTGTAAAGTTTAGACCAAATAACACTCTGCTGGATTGCAGGCCCCGTTCTTTCCAGTGCCTTTGCCCTACTATGTATGTAAGTGGTGCTTCCAATGCAGCACAGCTCTACTGCTGATACATCATTTTCCTTTGGATTGCTGAAAGAATAGCTGTGGAATGCAGGCAGGATTAGTTCACGTGCCTCTGCAACAGTTAGTGGTCATCACGTATTTTGTGGCACTTGCTGCCACAGCCTCCAAAACCCTCACGTTTTTCTGTACTACGCGGTTTTATTTCTATGTTTTTTATCTGTATTTTTCTTTCACTAAGACACAATGCAATGCAAATAGAGTAATTAATGCTAATGAAACATCGGAGGATAAAACTGGGATCTTAAATTGTAAGCTGTTGATGGAAAGAATAAATTTCTTGACATGGGTCAATTCACTACAAATCAAATAAATAAAAGGTTTTTTTGACAGAAAAGGAGTGTCCATTCTCACAATAATCATTTTGGGAAATTCCATTTACTACATTCGCCAATAAATAAATCATCCATAGTTATTTTTGACCAAACTCTGAAGTTAGAAGTAAGGTTTTAATTGATGTTCAGGACTAATAAAGCTGATTTTTGGAACTCTCAGCTGACCAAGGCTAACTCTGAGAATATCTGACTGCCATTTTAATTTTTCCCTTTTCCAGAAGACATACTTTTAACATACTGTTAATATTGTAATATGGCTAAAATAACTGCCCTTTTCCAACATAAGTCTTTTGAACACAGTACAAATGACCCTCTTCCAACCCTTACAAAGAGAATTAAAATAGCTTTTTGAAGCTTTGAAAAGCCATATACTGAAGGATTCCAGCAACAGATGAGGAAACCTACAACTGTAACACTTCTAAACGTTTGTGTGCCTTTTAAAAAATTATATTATATTCTTTCTTAACTTGAATCCTTTGATTATAATTTGTTTGGAAGAGAAGATGACCTAGATTTTCACGTGTGATATTAAATGTAAAACTTAGATCTTTTCAGGAACCTATCTCAACTGGAGGCTTGCAAGTCCTAGTGCAACATCAGGTATCTGCTACGGCTACCATGATATAAATCCTAAGGATGAATTGAATAAATCAGAACAGAATAGAACAGAATGGAAAAGTTTTGGTGGAAGAGATCCACAACAATTATCTACTTCAGCTGCCTGGCTGCTCCAGGCCTGGCAGGTAAAGCACCTTATTAAGGGCATTGTCCAAATCCTCTTAAACACTGACATGGCTGGGGCATCGACCATCTCTCTCTCCAGGAAGCCTGTTCCAGTGTTTGACCACTCTCTTGGTCAAGAAATGTTTCCTGATGTCCAATCTAAACCTTCCTTGGTGCAGCCCTGAACCATTCCCATACCTCCTATCCTGGATTCCAAGGAGAAGAAATCAGCACCTCCCTCTCCATGTTCCCTCCTCAGGAAGGTGTACAAAACAACGAGGTCAGCCTTTTTTTCTCCAAACTAGACAAACCCAGGGTTCTTATCTGCTTCTCAATTTGATTAATTAATGCCAATTTTGACTCACAATGAGTAGGTCAATTACAATATGGGCATATCCCCAATACTTCCACAGGTAAATGACTTCTTTTTTAAAACCAGGTAATCAATAATAAAAGTGGTATAAATAAAAAGTGAATGACAATAACAAAAAGTGTGAAAGAGAAATACAAGGTGGAAATGGACAAAAATGGGGAACTTAGAGAGGTTACTATGCACAGAAGAAGCCACTAATTTTCTTTCTCTTGTCCAGCTTTGTTTTTCCTGTTGCCTTCCCCTGTTTAGCCAAGCACACACCAACTCAATTTTAGACACTTTTGATTTTAAATACTAATTAAGAGTTTCCTTTGGGTTCTCCACTAAAGTTTCTGAAAGCATGAAGAACTAGCAGCATCATTCTTATAGTCATCAAGTCAAAAGAGAGAGAAAGAAGGGTTTAAGATATGTCCAATGCTACAAAACCCAAATCAGATGACCCCCAAAAAGAATGGAGACTGTGGTGTGTATGATCTCTGTTTAAAGCACATGCTAACTGTTGAGCAGGTTTAATTTTCATTTACATTGAGATACAAAACTGTGGTTTAGGCTTGTGTTTGAATACTGAACTAAGCTCAAATGCTGACGTGCCTCTACCTACCATCGATTAAGAGAATTTTTCACAAAATCATTTAGTATGTTACAATTTTGAAAGTAGTTCAGATTAGGAACCAGGACAATGGCTAACAGGGTTAGTAGACTGCAACATAAGACAACTCAGACATACTTTCAACAGTAAAAAAAGTGAAAAAAAAATAAACCCTAAAAATATTTGAGCAGCATTAACATCCAAAGCCCCCAGATCTGCTCATTGTGTTCTGTCTTCAGAACACAGCTTAACAGTTCATCACTATTCTAATAAAACACACACATTAGAAAATGTTTTAGACTGACTATTGTGTACATTATTAAATCTGTTGTTATATACATGTGCATGCACGCATTGCCCATAAAACAGAAGGAAAAGTTTCCTCCCCTTGAACTTTCACCATGTTTTTAATTTCTCTGTAACGCTGCAAATACAACAAGAGCAAGATGTTTCACGCTGCATACAACCCATCTATTTTATTATGATGTGGTAGGCAACCCCACACTACTATGAATTCCTGTTGTGTATGAGTTATTCTCCCAAATGTTTATTTGGTTGAGTGGGATTTAAAATTATGCAGAAATCCTACAGTCCCCTCGGATTTCACAATAAATATAGAGAATTCCGCATGGGAAACCAAAACTAAAATCTCTGAGTGCCACAGCAGCAATTTGCAGCAAATCTTTCCACAGAAATGATCTGGTAAGAATTAGGGAATACTACTCAAAAGCACCAGGCAGTGAAAAGGTGGAGATTTCCATTACACAAAAGCAATTAATACAGTTTCCCACACTCATGCTATAATACAGGGACTTAGGATAACAACAACAACAAAAAAGTCCCATAGGGACTGGGAATCTATAAAACCCCTCACAAATTACTTGGCACAAGGTCTTGTGGTGGAGGAGATCCAACCTGATTGTAATAAAAGACTAATTTCTTCTCAGTGTTACTAACTTCAAAATATTTGGAACAGATGCTTCAGAGATGAACTGGAGGGATAGGGCTCTGGAATTAAACAACCCTTAAAAACTTAAATAACCCAGGTCTGCTATTGTTTTCTAAAACACACAGCTTATCCAAAAACCCCCCCGAAACAACAGACAACCTGACATATGGATGTCCACATACAATAGCAACCCAGCATTCACAGCAACAACACTGCATTGTAGGGGATAAACAAGTTCAGGATTGATGGCACTAATTGTGTCAAAGAATCTCAAAGTGTGCCTAAGAATGCAATTCAGCCCAGTAGCAGAGAGGATTCCTGCACTGGAGACAGTAGTTGAGTCAAACACAAGAGTCAAAAATATTCCTCTTAGATCTGTATTGAAAACTACACAAAAAAAAAATTAAAATTTGGAAAGGCTTTGCATATTAATTTTCTATGAGGTTCCCATTCTCTAACCAATTAATACAGTTTTAAAAGCTAGCTTCTCTCAAGTATGTCCAGGGACCTGATCTGAAGTCAATGCTAAAGTCCATTATGGCACTTTGAATTCATTAAAATGAAACTTGTCTCTCCTCTGTAGGGTGCTGAATGCACTGCATGACCTGATGTGTATGCAGTAGAGACTTGTTAGCCACAAGAAAAGAAGTATATAAAAGAAACAGAAAAACAGAATGTCTTCCTTAAATTGTCAGTCTTGGGGATTTTCCTTTTTTTTTTTTTTTTTGACATATTCCCATAAAGATTTATATTCTGCCCTTTGTTGTCTGGGATCCTTGTCTCTTGCTCCTTACAGTGGAAAAGGAAATTGTACATTAACGTAAATTGCTACTCCTGATATTTCTTTCCCTCGACTGATGGTTTTCTATTACAGGCTTGCAGAATTCAGACTGGAAAGAAACCCAAGCATCTTGATTGAAAGGATTTGATACATTCTTTTCAAATTCATGCTATCTAAATCACAGCAGGATGACTTGTAATCAAAGTTTTTCAAAAAGAACATAAATTTGGGGAAAGGGAAAAGGCCATTCAGCCCATTGCAAGTCATCTTGGTTAACACAGTTCTTCCAGAATAGTATCTCTCTTCTTCTTTAATGACCCCAGTGCCTCCAATTCCAAACTAGGCTCAGTAGGCTATTGAAAAATTGTATTTCTCTTTGAGTGAAAAGTACTTCCTTGTGTTGGTTCAGAATTTCATTTTTTTCAGTCACTTCCATTTCTGCCTTCCCCTTCAGTCTTTTATGCTCAGCCCAACAGCGAGTCAAGTGTTATTGAATAAGGTTTTCCACCCTGCATTTCTGAGAGTAGATGAGTTTGTAATTCTCTCTTTTGCTCAATTTTTACAACAACAGCAACAAAAAAATGAACTCAGCTGTGATTAGGTACAGCCACTTATGATACCCTAGACTTCAAACCAGACTTCTCTCCCACTTTGTTCCTTTTACGGTGTGTTTTAAGCTAATCTTTTAAAACATTGGTATTCAGTTTTTGTTCACCTTTTTTCACTTCCCCTGTGTTGACTCTGCTTCTCTGCACCCAGTGTGACGGCCACACTGTAGCAGAATACTGACCTTAAAAGATTTATGGGTTAGGGGTATGATTTTGCAATTTATTTCGATGCTCAAAAAAAAAAAAAAAAGATAAAAAATTACCTTAAGAATACCCTTTCTGGCATTCAGTATCTGAATAACCTCACATGCAAAAATTTATAGGTCAGATTAAATAATCTCCAAAGTCACTCTCTGTAGATTTTGCTTTTATTTTATTGTTCTGGGGAATGCTGTAGCTTCAAGTTTTACCAAGGTCATCTTTCATCCAAAAAAATTTAATATAATTAGTATCAATTCTGCATTTTGTGAAGCTCACACTGGAAGTTATTAACTGTGTTTCAAGTGGAATGTCAGAGAAACGAAGGGCAGAGAGAGTAATCTTTTCAGCTTCAAAGGCACAGTTGATGACTTGAGTTCACTGGTAGTGAGAAAGACGTGCATTTTTTATTAAAGGTGTTAGCAATGCATTTGAAACTATAAGCATTTTTCTCTCTTTTTTCTGTCCCTTCCTCATTTTTAGAACTTGGAGCTGCTTCAGTCTTTTTTTAACATCCCACATGGCATTGCTTCAGTTGTCCTTGTTGTTAACTCTAACGATATTTAGTTGTATACTTTTGCTTTTAACTTCATCAATACTCTGACAGAACAGAACTTGCCAAAATCTGCCTAACACAGTAATATAAAAAAAATACCCCAAACACAAAGATATCAGTTTTTGCTGCTATTGTCTTTAAAATACCATAAACATCTCTCTAAATAAACTAAAATTGTTAGCCTTGTGATCTCATACAAATACAGCAACAGCGAAACACATTCAACAGAAACTATTATTCTAATCTTTCTCCCTGCTATAAGAAATGCAATGTTTCCCTTAATCCCATAATTGAAGATACACTTGACAACACCTTTGAAACAAACCAAAGCAACTAAAAGTCTTAACAAGATCCCAAAGATCATAGGCTCATTTCTTTCAACTGAAGTCCAAGAATAAATTTAGAAGCTTATTTTCATAGCCTTCTTTACACTACATATTTACCTTTGAGAAGAAAATACATGTGGATTGTAAAGCCTTTTTACTAGGGAATGGTTTAACAAGAACCAGTCTTCGGTTGTTAACCTCAGAGAAATTTAACTGAGAAGGCTCAAGCCTGCAACGAGGATATTTAAGGGCTGAAGAGATACACCCAGGGGAATTGTGGGTTCCCCATTTCCTTAGGCCCTAAATTAAGTCCACATGTGTTCTGGTGGAAGCTCTAATAAAATAAAGGTTTCTGTGCCTCCTTGTAGATCTATAGGAGTGGAAACCATACAAAAATTTAGGCTAACTGACCCAGCAGGTCCCTCTAGACTTAGCAGCTCACAGATGTTATCTATGAATAGCATACCAATAGTATATAGTCCCATACACATAGTCCCAGTCAAAATTAATGAGCTTATGGATATGTAAGGTTTTACTTGGAAGAGAGGAAAGTACTCTCCTGCAGAGAAGTACTTCACATACCTGCAGGTCACTGTCAAGCTTATGGGGCACTGCAGGTAGCACTGACAATACAATAAAAACAGCCTGTCTCTCTTTGGACTGGAAAATCCAGGCACATCCAAACTTCAAAACTAGCTGTCATCTAGATGGGATAAACTCACTTTGCCAATTTGCAAGCCAAACTGCTCTTAGATCTGGAAATGCTTGATTCCAAAAGTCCCTTGAAACCAGCAGAATTCTAGCTTTTAAAGCAGCAGCTATGAACACGTAACTTATTATTATTATTATTGTTATTGTTATTATTATTATTATTGTTATTATTATTATTGTTATTTTGAAAGTCACAAGACTTTTAAGCCTGAATAGACTATGAAGTTAGTGCACATAAAAGAGGTTTCATGCCTTGTTTACATCTGAATGTTGAAAATCACTGCAACGAGGTCACGACTGGCTAAAGGTCAGGTGGAAATGGTTACAGTCTTGAGCACACACTGACTCTGATGCTACATCTTGCACAGAGGTGGTGACACTGATGACTTCAGTCCTTCCCAAGGACTTTTTCCAAAGGCCTGTGCTTCCCTGCTAGTTACACGTGCAGGCTGAGCTGCTGAGGGGTGCTAAGACCCTCCAGACTGTGGCACCCGAGGGAAAGTCTCAGGATGAATTCCGAGCGAAGGATGCTCTTTGCAGGCAGACAGCCTGCTTCCAGCAGAAGGGGCTCTTAATTTGGAAAATCTCTCCTACTGCCAGCTCACAATAGAGACTGTTAGACTGCATAATTCATATGCAGCACCAAAAAAAAAACCACCCCAGTGTGATCAGAGCTTAGGTTAGGAATGTTTGAATTCCTGACGCATTGCTGAAGCCTCTCTGGAGCTCAGCTGTATAATGGAATCTTTATCAGACCATCAACCAATTGTGATACTTATCTGTACAGCGTTGCATTTTGGGTTAAGTGATAATTCATCAAGGCTGGAAATCATTGTGTACTTTTTAAGTTGCCTACTTCATTACTGCGAGCTGACAGCTGGATGGATTTGTTAGCACTAGAAATATTTGTTCCAGACACAAAGAGCAGGTTCCTAATATATGATATTATGATACTTTCTTTCATGTATTCAGCATGCCTGTAGTGTAATCTGTGTCTCATTTATGATATTCATTTACTTGGCAAACTATTCAGATTATGAAATCCATCTTTATTTGTTCCAGAATGCAACAGCCTCATTTCATGAATAATATGACCAAATAACATATAATAATGACGACAGTCTTCATCTTACATCATAATAGCTGTTAAGCAGAGAAAATTGCCATTTTCTAAATGGCACAGTTCTTTGCTTAAGTCTGTAAAAGGTAAAAGCTGAAAAGCACAAGTACTTTTCATGGCTGTCGAGGCAACTATCATCATGAGGGTCATGTTGCCAGAATTTTTGTTTGGGGTGAGACTGCTTTAATGCTGTGCATGTTGCCTGGAGGATTACTCTTGGGTTCATAGTACAACTAAAAAACATCTTTTAAAAGTACTTGAGGACTGGCAATTCCACACAGAAACACTTGGTTCTGATTTTGGTCTGCTCACAATAGACATCAGGATACTTCCATTTTCTAGCATGTAGCAATAATACAGTTTCTTATTTAGTTTCACACTGCATGAAAAAGTACCTCCTTTCATAACCACATTCTGATGCCACTTAGTGCTCTGTTGTCTTATTTCCTCTAAGACACAGGAAGATATCTTCTGTGGATGTACCAACACCCACAATTCCTAACCTTAACTTAAATAAAAAAAAAAGGAAAAGGTTATTTTCAGACTATGTTTGTAGAGCCTCTTGCTTGGAGCTGGTATGTTTTTGGTCCATGATCACCATGCATGTGAGCATGTACTGTTTGTTATAATTCTAATTCTCTGTGGACACACTTAGAAGTCTGTAGGAATCCAGCCAATAAAGTAGGAAACTGCTTTATTTTGGTTTTGTTTGTTTGTCTATTTTGCCTTGTTGGGCTTTTTTTGGGGTTGTTTGTTTGTTTTGATTTTTGTTTGGTTTGTTTTTTTTTGTGGGTTTTTGTTTGTTTGTTTGGTCTTTTTTTTTTTATTATTATTGATTTGGTTTGTGGGTTTTTTGTTGTTGTTTTGTTTTGTTTTGTTTCTGGGTATGTGGGGCTTAAGGAAGGGGTTTAATTTATTTTTTTCCCAAATGACATTGTAATAAGGCTTTTCCTGGCTCTCTGTCTATCAGATCTAAAAACCAAAGAGTTTTTTGAGTCAGAACAGATGCTAGAATCTCCTCTGTTGATCTTAATTTTGTGAGCTCTGAGAATTTGCAGCATTAATTGTACCACGAAGCTTGGCCAGTGGGATGAAACCCAAATTAAATGTTGCTTTGGAAAAGGAACTAATACTCTGTTACCCTTAAAATGGGCACTGTGGGCTACTAAGCCTCATGAAAACATCACGGTAGAATTTAAGAAACTCCAAGTCCTGTTCACAACAGCCATATTTTGATATAAAAAAAGAAAAATTCAACTATTCGATCTTAAAACAACTCTCAGATCTTGCCATCTCTCTGCTTGCCCGGCACTCTGGGTTTCTGCTTTGGGTTTGTCCTCCTGGTTACAGAGAAGCCAAGACTTGGCTCCTGTCTGCTAATGAGCTGAGGCCAGGTACGAACAAAGCTGTGGAGTTTTCTTCCAATGTCAGAGCCCTTGGCAGCAGAGAGAACATGGAAAAGGAGGTAGACAGGGCTGCACTCCTGCATCTCCTCTCTGCACCTGTTAGTAGTGGATCTTGGGAAACTGGGCACCATTTCTCTTCCTGGTCTCCTCTATTTAGCCCATCCAAGAGCCAGTGAATGACAGGGTGCTTTCCACCCCTGGCTGCAGATGCTAGGGAAGGTTTTCCAGCTGCTCCTCGGTTGGAGCCTGCAGATGTTTCACCTGTGGAACAGCTCTGACCAGAGGCAGCCCAGTTTCAAGTCCCAGGGAAAGAGGCTTGCAAAACAGGTTTGTGATTTCATCATGGTCTGACTTAGGTTTACTGTGATTTGTTAACACATCATCTAAACAGCTGAGAAACAAGAAGAATGGAAAAATAATTGTAATGAAAGAAATCATTATAAAATCGTGAAATGGCCATTCTTGAAAGGTGGTGCTAAAGGCTTACTTGAATGTCTAATGGGAAAAAAATGATCTGAAGAACTGTTGGTTTGAATCTCAGATTGTTTGGCCTCCTGAAAAATCTAGACACTGGATATACCAGGTGTAAAAGCAGGGAGAAAGAAGAAGTAAAACCCAGAAAGTTGTAATTTTCTTACCCAGCTTGAATAAAACTAAACACAAATTGGGTTTTATGTTACTGCTACAGAAGCACTTGGCTTGTAGCTCACTGTCATAGGCAACTGCTTTTAACGTTAGACAACCATCATTTTTGTTATCAGAGCTGAATGCAAGTAAGCATACACAACTATATTTAAGGTACAAGTCTGCCCTTATCTTCCTTGCCCCTCACAGCTTATCCTTGCTTTGTTGTTTCTTTCTTTGTCAATGTCTCAAAGTGCCAAGTTATATTAATCAGATTATGTGAAAGAAAAATGAAATCCCATGGAAAGAACTGGCAATGTTTAGCATTTTTGGATAGGAAAAGTATATGAGGACTACAAGTACTGTCCAAACAGTTTCTGCATTTAAGCCATAAAGAAATAGTTATTCTAGTAGGGTTATATAGTAGTCTATATTTCTTAATATAGACTTCAAGGTAAAAATAGGAAATAAGAAAGCAATGTAATTTTTTAGCTAAGATGGTTGACTTTTATACTATTAAACAGAAATATTCACAAACTAAGGTCTCAATAGTTTTCAAAATTATTACATCCTCAAACTCTTCCTTCCACCACCGTAAACTCTTCTTCTAAATTTAGCTCCAGAGATCTCCTTTAAGAAATCCTTATTTTATACCAGAGCCAAAGCCAATAAAAGCAAAGTGGGTTATAATAAAGCAGGGATTTCATTCACATATAAATGTGTACATTCGCTGGCTTTGTGGTCACCCTGACAAATAAACTCTTGAACTTCACAGTGCAGCTGCCTGGGAGCAGCATCATGTCTCTGCTGTACACAACAACTTCTGGAGATGCTTTTAGGCATTTCTGTATAGAGCTTTAAACATTCTGGTACAGTCATACAAGTGAGTCAGCTGAGGCTGAATCACTCTGATATGTGCAATGAACAGAATGGATCTATCTTTTGAGCTTGGGATATTCTTGCAAAATTAATTTTGCACCTATTTTGGAGCTGTTGGTGAGATTTCAATCTTCAGCAATAAGAAGTCAAAATAAACAAGTTTTATAACCTCTTTGACTTTTTTTTTTCCCCTCTCCTTGTCAGGAATAAGACTTAAATAAAAAAAAAAATTGTTCTGTCTGTGTGTGGGTGATTAACATAATGCCAGCCTGTGGGAGGGTTTTATGTACATTTGTGTACACAAGTATTTTTACCTCTGTGAATCCAGAAACACAGAGCTGTTCTGACTTGAGGTGGTTTCTCTTGGACTGTTAATCACATGCCCTCTCCACCTACAGGACTTTGAAGTATTGGAATGGCATCATCTAAATTAACTTTATACTAACAAAGAATTTTTCCAGTGGAGGTATCCCTTATTTCACTATTAGGAGCAAATCCACAATCCTCCTGTGCCTCTTTCCAGTCCTAAAAGGGAAAAATAGCGTGGATCCATGCACAGCTTTCACAAATAACATTACATAAATCTGATAGAAAGACAACTACTCACACAGTGTATAATTATTCTTTCAGCAGTCCTCCAGATTTGTTTCTTCTCATACATTTTATTCTCATTTTGTCGTACATTCCTCATCACGGTTATTAGGCTTTAAGATACCCTTGACAAATATATAAAGGGCAACACTCTTCACTGGCATCAAATTATATTTAGATTTTTTGAGTTAGTAGGTAATGTACCAGTAAAAGAATAATTAATTCCTGAAGGACTGAGCACAAAGGCAAGCATACGTGTGTCTGAGAAAGTGAAAAGTTTGACTGAATAGGAAGTTTATGAATTATCATGCTGTCATCCAACTGGATCAGCAGCTTTTTTCATGCTGTTTACTAAATGCCATGCAAATTAAGACAGCAATGGATCACACGGTTCCAGAATTAACTGATGACTTTTGGAGAATTTTTTTCCCCATTAATTCAGGCTTTTGGTAATGAGGAGGTAAAATCACCATAATGCAAAATGCCTTAGATTTACAGATTCTCTTGCCTCTTTATATCCTGTATCATATTCCTGTGACTGGATTGGAGTAACATATCCTCAAAGTGGACTGTGTAAAAGTCCTGCAGAATAGAGGAATGTCTTGTAAAATTTACCTGAGGTGATTCTTAAGTATGAAGGAATAATTTTAGAACAGAATTAGTGAAATCTGTTTATCAAGTTTATTATGTCAGCTATTGGAAATCCATTTCAAAGATATTACTAAATAGATACACTGCCCTATGATCTGGGGCAAACTTCTGTTTCTTTAAGGTATACCCAATAACATAAGACAAAGAGAAATGCTGCTTTCAACAAAAAAAAAAATAGTTTTTAAGGTTGAGAATATATGAATAGTTTCTCAGTTTAATGTCCTTATATATTCCTTCATGTCAAAAATCCTACTGGAATAGGATGAAGAAATGTCAAAGGAAAGTATGTTTATGTGGGACTTTTTGCTCAGCCAACAACAGATACTATTGAAAATCTGCCCCTCTCCAAAATGGCTCTTGTGCCATTTGTACCTCTGCTGTGGAGGTGTTCTGAGAATCTAGACAAGGTTCAGTCTAGTATTTCAGGATAGGAGAACTCTGCCTTCACAGCAGTCATATTTGTTTTATGGGTCCGAGAAAGGAGATGAAGGGACCTAAGGAGAGCATCCTGTCCACTCTGCCATGGGAATTAATGAAAGCCAGGATGAAGGCAGTCACAGAACTTAAATAGCTACATCAGAGTCACTGCCTCCTGTGCATTTACAAAGTGTCTCCACTAAATGCCTTTGCCACTAAATAAGGGGATTCATTTTCCCCATTGAAGTTGGAAAATAACTCTTCATCAGAGTCATATTGACTTCTTTTTCAAAAGCAAAACCAAACAAACCGGTGCCTTCCTCTTCTTTTCAGAACATACCTTTAAATTTTCTGTCCTTGTTTTTTGATCTCTATTTGTGGTCATTTTTCAGTGTGACCCCCCTGGTAGAAATAGCGCTCTAGTTGTCATCCATTGTTGGATAAAACACCAGTTGTTTCAGCCTTGTCCTCATCATTCATCAACAGGATCACAAAATTTCTTCATTTTTGTCTTTCATCCAGCGTATTTCTAAACGTTTTTGTTTTGTTACATTTCTCACAACTTGCTAGTTTCGTTTTGCACCTGGTTTTATGCCCGGTCTCCTGTTTCTTCCCCACCGATCTACTCTACGATTTATGTTTACAGCAACCTCTTGTTTTGACGTTTTCCTGGTGTTTGATTTCTCAGACTGTTAGATAAACAACTTCATTAGTTTATTACACGTGTCCTATCTTTTCCTCTGCATTGGGATAGATTTTCCTTTCGACTCAAGCTTTTCAGGAAACAGATTTCCCACACTCATTTGTCCTTTTGCTTATCTGCCCAAGAGACTGTAACTACCAGTTCCTTGAGGCTGAAGTGGTTTCACCTTCTCAGTCATTTTGCTGGGAAAAGCGAGTGTTTTAGCCATTGATCACCTTCACCCAGATTTCCTTCCTGGACTCTCTCTCAAAGCAGCATCTCTTTGTAACTGTGGCATCAAGTGACATGCATTCTCATATGTGTTAAGAGTTGAGGCTTAGAAGAGAGTTCTCCTGTTTCAGATCTTCCTCTTGGTGCTGGGCACACAAATGATAAAAATGAATGCTTCATAGTAAAGGAAAAGAGGCCCTAAACCTCATGTAGGAGGTAAGACAATGCCTTAAAAACGTGAATACATTACATATACGATCACAACAGTGACATGGTTTAGTTATGACCACAAAACAAACAGAAGAAAACAATTCATTGAGGAAAGAAAAAACCAGCACAGCACACCAAGAACTTTATCCTTCCAGCATGTGAGCCCTCAGAAAGCTGGCAAGTTTCTGGTGCTTGATACAAACCACTCTCTTAGAAAGACATGATAATTCCTGTCATGTTTCTTTTCAGGAAATGTTCTTGCAACCACTCAGACCCATGAGCATGGGACTATTTTCCATGGTCCATCCCTTTTTTTTCTGGAGGAAAGGGATTACTATAGCACTTGTTCTCTTTTTCACTGAAACAACAATATATGTTTTACATTAAAAGCAGTACTAGAGTTTAAAAAATGCAATTACAGGTTTGATGTCAGTTTGTTCATGAAGGCCACAATATTAAAATACCAATGGAGGAAGAAGTTGGGTGATCTGATACTATCACAATCCTTATACACTGGACTTGCAAATTAGCTCAGCTTCTTCTTGCAAGTTAGGTCACTACAACATTTCCAGAAAGAAAAGATTCTGTCTTAACTTTCCTGGCTGGCCTAGTTGTACCTCATCATGTGAACATTGCAGTGTGGTAAATGAATATTATTTCCTCTCCCTTTGTGCAATAAAGCTTTCAAGAGACCACATAGAAAGCTTCTGCCATTTCATTTACCGTGAGAGATGCGTAGCTACCCAGAAGATGATAATCTGTGAAACCTTGCACACACATCTTCCCTATTTAACAAGTTATCTGATCAGTTGCTGAATAAAAGAGTAAAATTAACCTTTATATTTTGCACATAAAGAAATAAAGCATTACCAGAAACATTTGAAAAGCTATAACAGACAAAAACCCAACAGGATGGGGGCACGGAGGGGAGAGAGAAATTTCAGCTTACTTACTCTAGTTCTGGTGAGATAACAACACCCCTAATTTAGGAATACCTTAAACTGTAAAAGGCCAACAAGGGTGATGTAATGCAATGCCTCTGATATCAAGCAAGATTGCAGCAACAGAAATTCCAGTGCTGAGGCACCTATCTTGTTTTAAATGGTAGCACCCAAAATAACCACTCTTAAAAGGTCAAGTTTATTTAAAAATAGCTTGCTTGCATTTTACATTAAAGTTAATTTACTAACCTTAAAAAAATTAAATGCAAATCTATACAAATAATTTAAGTATCCTGTCAAAGTTCACATACACACTGCTAGAGCAATGAAAATATTCAAGGTCATATGAAATCTTTCTTAACCGTGTACCATCCTGGGGCTTATTCCATCAAAGATACATAGCATACATTGAACCAAAATGTTTGAACCCTCTCTTTAGCAATATCTACCCTTCTTAGAAACAAAACCTAAAATTTCCTGTTTGTAATGTGCTTTCCAGGCCATAACAAAGAAGTATACTGTACCTCCGATGCTGGTGGCTGTTGCCGAGGTGGTTGTGCTGGCTGTTAAGGCTACAGTGGTTGTGACTGTTGCAGTGGTAAGGGAGGGGATGACAGTAGTGGGAAGCAAAGTGTTGAAAACATCTGGTGAGTGGAAAAAAAAAAAATAAAATAAAATCATATCATGCAAACAAAGGAGAACCATAACAGCGGTTTAATTTGTAAATACAAGAATGTTGAAAATGACTAAATTAAAACATGATTAACATAAATTATTACAGGTACAGCAGAGTACCTTTAAATTCTTGACATTTATCACTCTCAATTTTTTAGTCAATCTTTGAGCATATGGAATTTAAAACTCTGTTAAAATGACCAAGCTTCCACAGATCTAGAGAGTGACGGTTTAAGTGACAAGAATCCATTTCTTCACTGAGCCATTTTAAATGCCTCATATAGTAGAAACCATACACAGATGAAACATGCTGTGTCAGAGTGGGAGATGAAAAAAACACCATCATGCTAAAATAAACACACACATGTTAACGAGAAATGGCTGTATGTTAAAACACCCACTTTCAGACAGACTCAATGGAGGGAAAAAGGGGAGAAAATGCTACTAACTATAAGAGTTGCTTTTTCCGGATTGCTTTTCTTCTTCCCACACATTTGATTAAGACACAGTTGTCTGCTAAGATCCAGAGCAGAGTATATTTCAAAATCTTTACCCTAATTAGCAGGCACATTCATCTTTCAGTCATCCTTAACACAATTTATTGTTAGTACACACATCAGTATTCCTCTAAAGCAGCTTCAAACTAAAAATCAGAAATTCTAACAGTATTGCTATTAACAAACCCGTGCTTGCAAGTCAGAAAAAATGCACAGCCCTGACGACGACAGTCCTAAAAAACCCTTCAGCTTTTGATCAAGTGCAGGTGTGCCAGGCTTGGGGGCACCACTGCTTCACTGCAGAGGAACCAACAATATCTGTTGCAAAATGCTCCAGTGCAGAGCAGAACATAGCCAGATGTACAGAGAGCAAATCCTTTGATTACACTGCCAAAAGCAATAAAGACCAATAGGACTTTGCTTATAAGGTGATTGCGGGTTTTAAAGAACAAACAAACAAAAGCCCTGAAGAGAACCAAAGAAAAGCACTCCCATGAAGACATAAAAAGCACCTGACATTTTTCAGATTATTTATATCGCAGGTTTAAAAGGAAAGGACTCGTTTCTTGGCAGCTGATGGTGAGTAACCCATTCCATACTGATTTCAGTGCAAATATTTCTGAAGGGTGCTATTCAATGCAATAAAAGAGCCAAAATCTGACCCACAATCTGTCTTCCCTTGCCGTGGAAAGAAATGCAATTGGTCTCTGAGTACCATCAATTCTGACTGAAATCAATGGAAGCTGAAGTAGCTCAGAGCTTTTCAGTATTGGGCCCTACAGAACACACTCCAGACACAGGGTCCTTGTGTTCAGCATTGCATAATTACTCTCTCAAGACCTCAAAGTAGCATACTTACCTTATTTTCACACTGGACGACAGATTATTTTGCAACTTTAAAAGTCTCCTTGTTAGTTAACATCTATAAGTCACCTAAATTTTTCTGTATTCCTCTAGTTTTGATGAACACCAGCACTATAGCCTCTGGAATCTACACTTCTGGGATTTTCCACTTCTGAAGCCTTCAGAAAAGAGCACAAGATCCCTCTTTCGTCTGTTGTACACTGATATTTAATCTATTTCTCACTACAAAATATTCTCAAGCCAGAAAAATTAGAACAGGATTTTAGAAACTCCCTCAGTGTAGCCACATTAATCACCAGGAAAAATGATAATATTACCTGGAGTGTGAGTACCACAATAATTAAACAGAACTGAGTATAACAAGCATTAGAAATAAATTAACATGTTAAAAAGACACATGTCACATGTACTGATCTATGCAATTTCTTCTCATAAAGGGACACTCCTTCCCTGATAAGTATCTGCTAAAAATGAAATCAAACAGAAAAAAACCCACCTACTTCATAAGAGGAGCAAAGCCTTGTTTACTAAGAAAGCTTTACAAATCATTCCTGTATGAAAAACCTAATTAGTGTGACTTACGGTTCCATTAATTATCTTTCTTGAATATGCCATTTACTTGAGACTCTGCAATGGCAAGTTAGGGTTTTATGGCAGTGCTATCTGTTCTGCAAACACACTGTCTACCTATTTTACCAAATAATAGCTTACATGAGTGACTGGTAAACTTAGAATTTGATTGCTTTCTGGTTTCTCTTCTGATTGAAGCATTTCCAACAAGATTTCTCATTTTAAATGAAAGGCTATCTAGGAAAAATTCAAGTTAACAAGAACTAGAATATAACATCAGCGTTTTAATACAGATGTGATAAATCCATCTTCTCTCATCAGGTCAAGAATAATGAAAACTTTTGCAGAAATTAGTTTCCTGATCAAAATCATAAACTCTGATGCCAAACATCAAAATGGCAGCTTGTCAGAAGCCTCAAAGAAAAACATATGTTCTCAAAAGAAACGTAAATACAAGGAATAACATTTGCTTTGTTTCTTTTTTTGCAGACTAAGGTGAAATTCTCTGTGTAAATGCCTACAGTTGGTCTGCTTTGCTCACAGAATTCTAAAGATTTACTCTTAAAGACCACAGTACAAGAGAGGAACAAGGAATCAGCAGCCTGAGGAGCACTAGCAATGAAATCTGAGTCTGCTCTGGGCTCTGGAAATGTCTGGTTCATACCTGCCCAGGTTCGAGGCTCTGCCTGGGGGATTTGCTTCATTAACACCATGAGAGTCCGCAACAGGAATGTGTAAAGTACACAGACAACACATTTTGGAACTCTGGGACCATATCTCATCCTTAAGTCTTGTTTTGGATGGCCCAAATCCAGGCACAGCACTCTGAAAAGCACCTGAGCCCCTCTTATGTGGATGGGGCCCCTCAGTCCTATCGAGTCTGACAGAAAGGCTCCTATCAAACTATCAGTCCTTCCAAGACTTATGGATTCTCATGAAAACTTTGTCTTTCCCTGGAAAACGCTTTAGAAAAAAACAGAAGTAATGTACAGTGGTCCTCAGTCTCCCCTCTCAGTGTTGCAGGTGTAGGATGTAAGTGGGTTTGGAAGCTCCCAAAATCAGACAGACTACAGGTAAGAAATGATACTTAACAGCACAGGCTTCTGTTTAAGGCATCTGGATCACTGTGTTTCATAGAGGGTGTGCTGCTTCTTTTTCGTGTCAGAAAAGGGAATGACAATTTGACCTGTTTCTAGTCCTGCAGGACTTTTTTATTTTATTTTATTTTTTGTTTTATAATGCAGGGCAGAGCTATCTTACATCACTAGTGAGGCACACATTATGTTATCCAGAGCTCCCTGCTGGCAGCTGCTCAAAAACATGCTATCAAAGGGACTATGAAGATTTGTCCTCTTGAGCTTTCTGTCAAGAAGGATCTCAACAGAATGGATTTGCACATTTCTGCCCAAGAAACCTGTGTTAGAGTGAAACTTAATTCCATTTCCTTGTCTTGCAATTTCTGAATCTGGTTGTACACAATGTTCAGCTGAAAGCAAATCTTTGTTTATGCCTCTCATGCCACTAAACACCAAGGATCATTATGACCAAGAGACCTCATAGAGTGGAACTTTTTAATTCAAGTAGCCATACCCAAATCACTGCACAAGATTGCTATTTCAATAATACTAAGGTATTAATCCCTAGCCTCCTGTGAAGCAGAAAATAGCTATATTTTGCAGATGGGGAACCAAAGAAGATAGAAAAGCCATGCTCAGAGATCTAGAAGTCAAGCAGTAATTGGCACCATTAATTTTGAAATCTCACTTCTAAACTGGATGTCTGTTGACAGAGAGATATTTAGCCAGAAATCCAATAATGTATTTAAGTTGGTATTAATTTCAAAACCTTGCTAGCTCTGAAATACAAACAATTCATGGAGAACTAATTGTTTCCATAAAAGTTGTTGGAAATAGAAAAGGGGCTGACCTTCATGCCAAGGGGACTTACTGACTCCAGTCCCAACTCTTTTTCACTTATGTTCCCACAGGTTATACAAGACCTGAACGGGATTTTTAACAAAAAAAATGGGGTCCTGACCATGTTTTTTGGAGGTTTGATCCCAAGTGGATAGAGGAAAAAGGAGGAGCACACAACACTTGGCTTGGTCTGGAGGCTGCTCCTTAGCAGAGCTGCTCATGAGTGGCAGAATAATGTTGTACAAGATCAGCTTGAAACAGTGTCAAGCTGTGCCTGATCAAAATTTCCTGTTTGCCTCTCCTTTC
The DNA here is from genome assembly GCF_001715985.3 of Manacus vitellinus. Taxonomy (NCBI): domain Eukaryota; kingdom Metazoa; phylum Chordata; class Aves; order Passeriformes; family Pipridae; genus Manacus; species Manacus vitellinus. Next base: position 6,893,857 of record NW_021940498.1, on the reverse strand, counting down.
TTGAATTGATGCCACATTCCTCTTGCTAAGGCAGAAGACATTCATCCATTTAAGTGCAGGGAGCCTGGACAATTTACTCTCACTGCCGATTTGGCCTTAAGCATTTTTACTCCCCATCTCCAAAGAAATGAGAAATGGTTCTGTTTGGTTTAGCAGGCTTATGTGAAAGATAGATCTGACCTATTGAAAATATTTGACTTTTTTTGGTAAAAACACAACCGATATTTTGACATGACTGAGCACAAATCAGACAACAATAGCTGAAGTTGATAAAAATGTAAAGGCTTTTGTTTCAAGCTTGACAAAGGCTGACAGAAAAATTAAAGGACAGAGTGATAATGATGGATGGCCCTTGCTGTATTTTGACTGAGAAAGAAAGAAATTTTAAGTGGTAAACTGAACTGAGTGATGACCTACCTGGGAAACAATCTCACTACTCTGTGCAAAATTTAATCAGTCTGTGGTATGTAGCACTAAATAATTTAGCAAGGTTTTAAATTCAAAGGGAGCTGCACTTACCCTCGTTCTAAGAAAACGGGATTGAACAAAAGGATCATTCAGCTAGAATATCATGTGCCAATAGCTCCTTAGCACTTAGACTGAATGATCCTGAACGCTCATGGACATGAGGTCAAGGGGTTCTTTTTACTAATTGATTCAGATTTATGAAACTCTGAAATGGCAATTATGTGCTTGACATTTTTGCTAGCAAATCAGATGTCATTAAAAATATCCAAATCCTTTTAACAAAAGCTCCATGTAGATCTATATCACTAGTTATAGCATGAGAGACTTCTGGTGAATGAGTTCATATTGCAAGACATACAGCTGGGTTGAAATGGCTAGGCAGCCTAGAAGGAAAATAAAATAAATTCACGTAGCCCCATGGTTGTAAGACATTTCATGGGCCTGTAGGTGATACTACATGTTAGAAGATGTGAGACATTTCATCCAAGTTTGATTAAACATAATTTAGTTGCACAGTCATGACAGAAAACACCCCCCAAGTGCTAAGAGATGCTACAATTTTAATCCTGCTTTTCTTGCTTCCTGAGTTAGGAACTGGTAAGAACAATAGTTTTCTCTTCTTATAGAAAGTTTTATGGCTTGGTGGTTGGTTTGTGGTTTGTTGCTTTGTTTTCTTTTCCTCCCATTTCAAAAGCAATAAGTTTCAGTAGCAAACGAAGGAGGAGGAAGCATTTTAAGTTACAGTAAAAAAACCACTGTTTCCATCTGTTTTCAAAGAGGCAACCAAAAATTGGAATCTGCACATCCCTGCACCAAATTCTGTCCTTAGAAAGTTTAAGAATATAACTCAAAAGAACAAAGCCTATTTCAACATTAGTACTTAGTACTGGCAGTATGGTGTCATCCCAAATCACTTAAAATGAGGGCCTGATATCACACCGTGGCACATTTTTACAACACATGCTCTTACCAGAATTGCTTATGACAAAATAAAAAATGTGATGAATATGAAAAAACAAGGTGTAGTAGCAAGTTATTTCTGATTATGCCATCTCATTTGACACTGAAATATGAAGAAAAAGCCAGCTGCCCTAAATTGTCTTGAAACAACTCCTCCAACAAATGAGCGAATATCTCATTTATTTTGTGCACCAGAGCAACAGCAGGACTCACAAAGACTATAGGTGTGTGAAAGGCTGATTTTCCACCAGTAAAGCAGGTCAGGCTCAGGACAAGTGTGGGAGCTGTCAGAAAACAAGGAGCTGTGGATCTCAGGCAGGTGACAAGAAAGAAGCAGTGCAAAGGAATTGCCTCAGTGTGTTAGGAAGAACATGGTAAGTTCTCAGGGCTGAGAACAGTGACCGGCTCTGCGACTTTTCTCCTCCCTCAAGGTGCATCTCCCCAGACTCAGGCCATCTCTCAGCAGTGTTGTGGGACCCTGGGTCACGTGGAAGGGAAGAGTATTTATGTAAAACCCACTTCTGCCACCTTCCAAGGGGACTCTAACAAGCAGAGGTAGCCCCACCCTCCCCCTTGCACTGATCCGAATTTAGTAGGCACTGGGACTATGTGTTCTATAACGCTCATGAGTACTTGCCAAAATTCAAAGAGTAGCAGCAAACATAGAAAAAAAGGGCTTTTTTCTTTCTCATTTTTCTTTTTTTTTCTTTCTTTTTTTTTTTTTTTTTTTTTTTTTTTTTTTTTTTTTTTTTTACTGGATAGAAAAACATGACCTTTCTGCACAGCACAGATGTTGCCACAAACACAGCTTTGTCACCTGGAGACCGGCGTAGTCTGCTGCACACACAGTTGGTGGAGCTGCACACAGGGATCCCGGGAAATCTGAACCAAGCATTTCCCAGGGAAGCATCTAACATGAACATTTGAGGATGGCACCGGTGGCTCGCAGCTTTCAAAAGGTCGGGTTCGACCTTTGAAGCCCTCAGTGCTTACTTCAGGGATCGTTTTGCTCCCCACAGCACTCCACTGAATTTGCTATCAGCAAAAGCACTTTAGTTGCAGCTCCCCTGGAACAGAAAGCCAAGTTTGCAATGAAGGCCCTGAGATGCTGGAACACGCTCCCATTTCCCTGTCCGTCAGACTCGTTGTTTGTCACCAGTCCAGCCATTAAAAAGCTCACCATTCTTGCTCTCAGGGAAGCAGAAGAATAAAAGGTGACATAATGTGACATAATGTAGGATCTCTCAACACATTTACCTATTGCTGTTCAGTTTTGGTGGGGCAGATAATATTAAGTGCAACATTTGTACTGTAGAAAATGAGTGGGCTGCAATGTGTTATTTCCTAATTTCTGCTTGTGCTAAAATCAGGTGATACACAGAGAACATAAAAGGATACATTTGATAATAACTTAACTAGGTTATTGGACATTGAAGAATATCTTAGTACAAGAAAAAAATATATTCTCAATTAGGTAATTCTTTAATACTGAAGAATTACTGTTTTCAAGTACTCTAAGTTTTACTTTACTAATGCTTACTAGTGCAAGATTTACCTCTAAGGACAAATTAAGCCAAGTATTCAACAGGAAGACTAATCTCCCATGTTCTGGAGTTATATGAATATAATACAGACTTCAAATTACAATTTACTTTAGCAGTAAAGTGTAAGACCTAATTTTTTTCCCAAAGTTAGCATAAGTTTTGCTAGCAGTTAAAAAAAAAGTCCTCTCCAATTAAAGAGTAGTAATAATAATAAAGCCTATCATTTTAAAGGAGTCAATCTCTCTTGTATAAAAGCTCCCCTTTCTCATTAGTTACAAATACTGCACTGGGCAAATCACTGAAGCTTATGCAACTTGCCTGAAAGAAATTAGGTAAATTTACAGAGCATGCAGGAGGCTAAGGAAATTAATTTTGTAATTCAACATTTTAAATAAAAAGGTAGTTTTAGAGCATTGTTTGAGACCACAGCCTGAAATGAAGAAGATTTACCTGCAAAAAGGTATCTATGTATGTCTTGATTTTGTTCACAACCCTACACTAACGTATATATACACACAGTTAAGAGTGGATCTCTGCCTTGAAGATTTGTAAGGTCATTATTTGAACAGTACAGACCAAATGTTAGGGAAAAAGAGGCAGCATTATTCCCATTTCACAGCTGGGGAAACGAACACAGAAGAATTAAATGGAATGTCTTAAATTTTACGGACTTCTGAGACTGACAGGGGAGTTCAAAACAGATCTCCTGAGGCTCATTTCAATCCTCTACTAAAAAAAAACAACCCAAAAATCAAAAACACAAAGGAAAACAAAACGTCTCTCAAAACTGCATTTAAAAAAGCAGTTGTCCTTATACCTGCAGTGCCAATTTCACTGCATTCAAGACAAAATGTTACCACAAAAGCCACCAAATATCTTGTATGAATAAAGCCAGCATGATTTTCCCCCACTATTAACATGGTGTTCTAGGCCCATTGCCACTGCTTAAAAATCACATTAGGCTGTAATGTTCATTTTTATTCTTTTTAAGTAAACAGACAAGCCATATTTCCTTGTTTTTTCCAAGGCATAAAATAGGACCATTCAAAATTAAATGAAATAAAGTACCGGCAGCTGGCCCTTGAAAACCTACGAGGAAAAGCTAATGCACAACACAAATTCAGACACCAGCAGCCTTGAACAAAGATGACAGCTTTCCCTGAATGACACTTGACTCTTTCTGCACACACACAAAAAAAAATTAAAAAAGCTCAGCCAGAATTGCACTGAGAAGAAGAAAGAGGTCGAAGAGAATTTTCCCAAATTTCTCTGTTACGGAGGCATGTGTTGAAACTAAGTGGAGGCAAACAGATTGCTGATCTCTATTTTATTACAGTTGCTACTTTCATTTCTCTGAGAAATTCAGGACGGATCACTGAAATTGCTTAAACAACTCAAAACTCACTTCAATAATTTTAAGGTTAGTAAAAAGAGATAGCAGAGAACGTCAGTTATTTTAAATGGCTTTATTTCAAAATACAATCTGAGGGGTCCAAGACTAATCTGAAACACTCTACCACAGTGGCACAGCTGTACCTCAATGAAAATCACCTTGGGAAAGTGAGTTGCATCTCTGCAACCTAAAACATAGATTATTGCACTTCATTGCACTGTCTTTGACTAATACAATTAATTCTCACGTTCCTATCACCAAAGTGCACTGCATGAGAAAATAAGGCCTTATCTTTCTAGCTGTCAACCTGTAATGCTCTTTTCTTGCTCAAAAGAGTTCTACACATGTGGTTGAATTCCTGTCACGACTCTTTGCCCTTGTATAACACATAACCATGGATGGTGGGATAAATGCAACACAGTCAAGACTTAATTTTGTTAATATTATCCATCTTGCCATCAGGCTGGCAGATTTTTAGTACCTTAACTATTAAGCCATCAAATAGGATAATTCACCAGCGGAATATCACAGTATTTTTTTTAATAAAGAATGTTTGATCATATTGCTAATTTATTTTCAATGAAATGATATACAAAGCAGTGCAAAGAGATTTCACTTCCTGCTTAGGGATGCTGAAAGCCATCCAGAGCTCTCCTCAATCAAGCACCAAACTAGCACTTCAACATGTCAGGGTCCTTCAACTCCTCCCTGCCTCCCACCAATCAAGGATTACGAATCCTGTAGTAAATGTAAAACACAGAAATCGCTGGGGGGGTGGGGTGGTGGTGAAACAAATCCACTAGTGCAATGGCCCACAGTAATATCTAAAGAATAAAATGCTTTAACAAGAGTTTTACCCTGCCAAACTTTATTCTGTGCTTCCTCCTCTCCTTTGGTTTGTTTTTGCCTTCGCTTGCCATGAGGATTAACATGGGTGGTTCCAGCTGAAAGATACACCCTCCTCAGGCACGAGGCTATCAAGAAAAAACAATTTTTATCTTCCAGGGTGTATGTGGGGAGTGAACTTCCCAGTGTGTATGTGGGAGCTGTGTGGATACCAGTGAAGGAAAAGTAATGAAAATGCACATCTGAGTATAAAGTAGATAAGGCAAAAAACCCAGGCACTTTAACTCTTCTGCCTTGAGGCCTTGTAACAAAATAAAAGTAATCCTGACTGAAAATAGTTTGGATCACTCTCACAAATGACACATCACCTTCCACCGTAACATGAACACCATCAGTTGCAGCTGATACCTGGAGACCTGTTCACAGTCAAGTTTCTTCAAAGGGGGTTTAGAGCTTTCTCAGCGCTCGTGAGGGAACCACAGCCTTGTGAAACAAGTCAGGGTGTTGTGGGAGATCCTCACGTGGCATATTCCAGCCAGCTTTATCAGCTTTGGTGGCAATGGTCTTTTTGGTTTGGTTTTGGTTTTTTTTTTTCTCCTTGCAACTTGAGAATGGTTTTGAGATACACCCTTACTGCCCTCCTGATTATTTTTTGCTGTCTGTTCTCCTTTCTGTGAGAGACACACAGAAAGATCCATGTGATGAGCTTTTCTGAAAGCTGCCAAAAGAGTCTGGAATCCTTGAGACAAAGTTAAGGTGGTTCACAGGAATTCAGAGTAAGATTCAATTCGGAAAGTCTATGATAGGATTTAGCAAAAAAAAGTGACTTTAATTACAAAACAAAGAGAAATTTATTACATTGCATCAAGAATTCAAGAAGTAAGAGCAGGAAAAAATACTTTGTGATTGCAGCTCAGAGGATTCCATTTTGGAGGAGGGGCTAAAGACACTTCAAGGTCCCAACACAAATTTTGATGGAACCTATGCTGTGAAGAAAGATTAGGAAGACTTATAAAATTTAAAAGATTTTTTTAAAGATTTTTTTTTTCAGGAAAATTTCAAATTTTTGTCAGTTCCCTGCCCCTCTCAGTCTCCAAAGCATTTTTACCTGTTTCCATTTGGTCAGAACCTTCCCAAAGTTCCCAATCTCAGCTGGAATTGAGCACAGTTCTGATGTATCACTTAGCATTAGCTGTCATTTTAAGCAATATCAGTAGCTAGAGTACCATTTTCTTCCTTGAATTGAGTGAAAACCTGAGCAACCTATTCTCAAAAGAAAGGTGAGTTATAGAAGCACCACGTGAGAAAGGTAGGGACAGGATACCCTTATTTGCATTCCACAGCACCTAATGGTGCAGGAAAGATTTCAGCTTAGAAAAACTACTAAGTCACTTTAATATTATCTTTATAGTTTGAGTTTTCTGAATAATAAATGATTTAGATGGAAAGAGAAGATCATTAGCAACTGTTAGACTATAACTTTATCATCAGTCTCAAGTGAAATTATTCTGTGAACAGTTATATTTTCTTCATGAAGATTGCACATGATCTTCACAGGCATGGTAATTTTACAATCTGACTTCTCAAACAGAAAAGCTCAGATGAAGTAAAGTTCAAGAAAACTGGGGGTATTAGCAGTAGCAAAGTGTGAAGTACAGAAAAATTAGAGAGCAAGCTTTGCTACTGCAGCAAATCACTGATAATAAACTCAACAGCACCATTTCAGAAATACATGGCACTGAAGGTGCCCTCATTATAACTCAAAACCAACACATAACCTTTTCTTTTTCGGGAATCACATAAGAAATTCTAATCAAGAACTATCACATTTGCCAATTATAAGTATACACAGCAAATTAAATATTTTCAAGAGTTGTGTGTTATTAGAGACATTACCCAAAACTACAGGTTTTTAGAATACACATGACATCCATTCAAATAGGAAAGAATTATATATATTTGAATATATTGTTAAAGGTTGGACCTGGAAAGAGATTTGCTGCTGATTAGATGCTCTGGGTTCAATTATTTCAATGAGCACTCTAGCAAGGAATTAAAAAAAAATAAAATTAAAAATTTCTTCATATGTTATCTAACAAAATCAGTTTATTTTCAAAGGTTTTTTTTCACGAAAAAGAGTATTTTAATGTAAAAATGTAGAAGTGTCAAATGTATTCCCCAAAAGTGTTAGTGTGGTTTGGAATGTTATTTACTTGACCTTTCCAAAATAATTTTAAGCTTATCTGGAAAAAAAATTTGTATCTTATTTTTCTAAAGTCACCATAAATGAAGAAAGATCAGTTCACGCAGCTCAACCATACACCCCATTATTCAAGTATTTATCAACAAAAAGCAATTTCAAAGTAGCTGCCTTGAGAGGGTTCAGGGATAATAGCTGGACAATTCATCCATAAAATTAAGCCAACAATTCCACCATAAGTTTCTTCACAGACTTTTCATACCTGAAAATGTCAACTAAACACTATTCTTCTTTAGTCCAATAATAACAGCTGTATTACACAATGATTTCTTAATTCATCTGACTGTGTTGGGCTTTAAGGTTTGGACCACATCTTCTGGAGAAGTCAAATTTAATAATATGATAATTATTTAGAAGCTTAATGTCATTTTAGAACATTGATATATATGCAAAATCAAAACATTTCAGCACAGTTTGAAGGGCTGTGCTTTGAAGAATAACATATGTATGAAATTCTCTGGGTGTTTATAATGATGCCTTTAACACAGGGTTTTAGTGACTCGCTTTCTTAGGCCTGACACGGTGTAACCTTGCTCCTCCTCACTTTGATTTTTGCTGAAACTATCCAGCTGATGTGGGTTTCCAAGGATATGATGATGATGAAAAAAAGAGATGTCTTCCTGGATAATTTAGTAGACTCTGATTGCTTTTGCTTGTGGGTATGTATGCACGCATGCATGGTGGGGAAGTGGAAGAGAGAAAAAAAGAGATAGTTTAGGGGGAAGGAAGGCTTTTGAGATAGACAGAGTCTTCAAGAGCATTCTTTTATTTATTTTTCATCAGAAAGCTCAGGCTCTTCTGTCTCTGAGTCTCTATCATCTTCTTATAAGATGGGAATTGGAAAAACTTTTCACCTTTGTTTTTAGGACTTAAAATTGAGACTTCCTTCTTTTAATTCAAATGCAGATATAAAAAAGCAAAATCTCAAAACTAGAAGGCACAGATATTCAAATGCACTAATTTTCTAATTATATCCTAAGATGTCTTCTGAGTCCCACATTCTTGATATGCCTCGATAGCTGAAAGGGCAATTTTGTGGGTTTTTTAACCAAAATTACCCACTATTGCTGCTCCATGTGGATGCTGTTTCCTTTCCTTCCCTTCCCACCACCCCTCTGCCTCTCCAGTGAATATTTTTTTATGTGTTCTTTTGATGTATGGTTATGATGGTGAGGTGTCCAAAAACACTATATAAGATTTATCAGAGTTCTGTAGTGAAAACATTTGCAAATCAAAAGATCTATTGCCTATTCAGTAAGCTTAGTTTTCCAAGAAAGCAGAAAATATCCTCATCTCCTCGGTTTTCTTTCAATTTACTGTTTGACTCAGTTTCTACTTTCTTGGAGAGATTTGAAAAGAAACTTGTATAAATTTAAAAGTGCACCACGCTAGAATTATGAGTGGCCACAGAAGATGAGCCTCTGTATATGTATTTGGAGGTAGGATTTAATAAACCAAGGTGTGTGGTGCAGATTTGGTATAGGCCATTTACCAGATGTGGAGAACAATCAATCACAGAGATTTACAACTGGAACAAAAATGGAGAAAAAAGGTGAAAAAAAGACCACTGAAGAAAGAGAGTGGACACAAGGGACAGGAATCCAGGATCATAACTAATGAGAAAATGAGACCAGGGTGGAAAAACCTGAGAATCTACTGAAGGGAAGCAGCACAGGTACAAAGTGATTGGAATTGCCTACTTCCAGGCCAAACAGCAAGAGAGGCCAAACAGCTTGTAGAGTTGGGAAGTGAAGAGATCGAGCAGCAGGCTTAAACAAACAAAAGAGAATACTTTTCCCCTCAAAGCACGTAACTCAATTCAGAAACTTGTTGCCACAGGTTACTGTGAAAGCTAAGATGACAAATGTTTTGAAATGGGACTGGACAAGCAGGTGGAATATAAATAATGTTATAGTTGGGAAAGGTGCAGTGGGGCCTTTGGTCTTACACACTGTAGGAGATCTTCTGTTTGAAAGCACTTTTCAAAATACTAATGAGGATGTAACTTGGTCTTTCAGCTGCCTTTATTTGCAAAAAATAGCGTGCCTAAGAAAAAAGTACAAAATAGAGAGGCTGAAGACAAAGGAATATGTTATGACCCTTTTTATTCTTCAGAGATACTAAGTACATACTTTGTATGTATAATATGGACAATATTATGTATGTAATGTATCTATAATTAGGGCAGTAAGAACTGCCTTGACCATCCACAGCTGCTGATTCATATTAATTTCCATATTGCTCTTCTAGAGAATTGCTACATGACACATTACAGCTCTGAATATTTCAATTAATTTAATGCTTGTCTATAGATTGGCGTATCAGGATATTTCACCAAGGTTCTCCATTTCAAAGAGGTCTGCAAATTGTCAAATGCTGCCATTAAGAAGGTTTCTCAATGGTGTGGACTTGTGTCACTCACTCCAGTGTGATGATGAACTAAGTCTTCAGCAGTGACCTCCAGAGGTTATGAACTACTCCTACATAAATCACAGCTGTTATCTTCAGTTTGATTATGATGGACCACCTCCTTCCTCTACTCCAGCTAAGTCAGTGCACTCATTACCTAAGCTTTGCAAGTAGAATCTCTGGTTTTGGGCAGAGCAACATGAGTCTGACAGTTTGCCCTGTTTGCTGATGATTAATGACAAGTATTTGGACAAAGGTAAACAAAAATTCTTAATAAATTGGAAGAGAGTGAAAATTGCCTGGGGCACATTACCAAAGAAAGGGTGTAATATATCTAGCCAGAATGTGCACTTCTAAAGCACCAGGCTTACCAATTAGAATACAGAAATGACAACAGCTACAGGCATTAAAGCTTGTGCCTTTGTTACTGCAAGAGAGAAATGTATGAGCAAACTACGTCTTGCCTTTGTACTTCTGCCTATAAACTCTGACTTTGTGCCCACCCTCCTGCTTCACAAAGTATTTTATGACATTCATTATTAACAATAAATGTTAAGAAAAATTAAATTAGCAGACATATTGATTCAGCAAAGCAGCATGAGCATATTTAATAGTCCATGCCGTTAACTTTATTCAAATTTGTTCAATTTCTCTGAAGTCCGATTTCTTTAATTATACTGCAAATCTAAAAAGATTTTATATGTTATCAGACACTAATTGCATTGGACAGATTGCCATTCATCGCTTATAGCAATATTTATTTCCAGTGCTGTCCCTTAACATCAAAACAGTTTTACCTCATCATCACTTACTGTGGAAAAAATACTACTTTTCTGTATAATTTTGAGTCTAGGTTGGTCCAGTTAAAGGCATGAGACACTCTTTGCTTGGTTTGTATAATTAATATATATAAATACTTTGCTTGCCTTTAACTTCTAATTATGATAAACTATTCCTTCCATTTTTTAGGCAATCCTCTCTCTACACTAAAGCTGTCTAAATCTTCTCTCAGTTAGGAAGATAACTTAAGGAACTGACAGAATTATTAGATTGAGTACCACTGAGAGGGGGATTTCAAAGGGGGGGAAAAAAGAATAGAAGCCAGATGAAGCTTTTATAACATTAACAAACAGAAAGACAGAGAATCTGTCAGAGTAGAAGTGAAAAAAAGGAAAAAAATGTAGTCCACATCAGGTATACATTAGAAAAGAAAAGCTCTGGACCAGGTTGTACTCCCCTGCCTCTGCAGAGGATACCTTCCATTGATGTCCTCTGTTTCCTCACATGGAAAATCTGGCATGTACTCTTATTGGAAACCTAACATTCAAAGTAAGAAGGCATACTTATGGGATAAATCAATTCTAGCAAAGAAGTAGGACAAAAAAATTACATCAACACATTAAGCACAGGGGAAGGGATGAGAAATCAAAGGATGCTTCCAGATATATTTAGGAAGATAAAAAAAATATACATCTTCTATTAAATGGAAGGATGCATCTCAGAAAGTGATAAAAAGTAGGTTTTTTAGCCCCCAGAGAAATAGAGAGAAAATATTGTATGATTTGGGGAGGATTATGTTTCACTAGAGACATTCATGAATATAATGAGCTAAAGAAGGGATAAGGCTGCTTAAATTGATCTATACAACTGATTGTTCTACACTTGATAAAATAATTGTGTCAGTCTCCTCTGTACTTAAAATAAACCTAACAGCTCTGAAATGCAGTGAGTTGTTAAGCACTAAACATCATCTCATCCTCTGTCACATCACTCTCATTGTTTCAGAAGCCTGGGAAGCACCTGACATTTACCTTCTCTAGTTCCAACACTGGCATTGCAGAAATGCAATTAGGAAAACTCTGGTACTCATAACAGAAGAGGTCAGCAATGAGGGAGCTAAACCTGATAACGTGCCTAATGTGCTGCCAAACATCACAGAACGCCTCCCTGATAATGAATGATTTTACAGACTGCCACCAAGTTGTTGCAAGATAATCAGACCGACAGGGGGGCACGCCACTGGGAGAAAGACACATAGGAAATGGTGAAGTATTCTTTGGTAGAGGTGCATTGCAGAGTCATCACTGATGGAAAAAAAATCTTACCGTTATCAAAGGCCATATTTTCAGGAATAATCACGTAAGTAAATTGGGCAGAAAAGACGAATCACAGAAGTTTCAACACGTGGCAAGCGCAGAAGCCATTATCTCATCAAAGGCAGTGCACTTTGTGCCTGCAGCCAACAACCACCACATCACCACGTCCAGGATGAAAAAAAGACATTTTTTTTCTTTTTCTCTTCTTGTGGTAACCAATGTAAGTCGAGGTTAGAGGGTTTAGTTTTTCTGCTTGCCTTTAATACAGAAATACTCAGGCATCAGCACAGGCTCTGTGTTCCTCATGCAAAGACCTCCTCCTTACTTGTGCCACTAATTCTACATAAACCAGTAGTGAACTTTAAGAAAAATGAAAAGTAATCTAAGGGTTTCTTTTGACAAATGACATTTCATCAACAGTGCCAATAAATAGCTCCTTACTGAAAGCAGCACTTATTAGAAGTTTTATGCCAAATACCTAAAGGCAGGTTAAACCTTGAGTGAAAAATGTTTTTGAGACCTTACAACCGTCAAAGAAACATGTATTTGTTATAACCAAATTAATCATGAGCAAATAAAATCTACATAATTCTCATGTCTATTTACAGACTATCATTTTCATTAGATTTTTTCATTTTATTTTGTCAGTTATAAGAAGTCACATTTAAAAAAAAAAATACACAAAAAAAGTACCTTCATGAACTACAGTGGAGCTTCTTCCTTTACATTCACTTAGATTAAAATTCAAATTATGGAAATCATCATCTTCCAGGAATACATACTTGTGATAAGAAAACATCATGTTTTGAGACTGCTAGATCCCCATTGCAAGGCTGTATTAAAGGTAAATCCTAATTTTGTATTATAGTTTCTCCTATACCTGTTATATCAATCTATTTCACGATCAACTTGGAAGGCAGCTATTCCTTTCATGGGACCCATATTGCTGTCTAATTAATTATGGGAAAAAAAATCAACTGGAATTTAATATGAACCTTCCTATTTTTCAATTTTATTGGAAGTAGTATAATGAATTAAGGACATGACATAGTTTTGACGATTCACTGTAAGAATAAGCCAGATGACGACAAGCTAACTTGTATAAGCTGAATTTTCTCAGTAGCAGGCTATAACTTGTGTGAAGAATCTGATCTCCCATCTTTGGTGGTCTATAAAAAACTAAACAGAAAACTTCAAACACATATATATATATTTCTCTCCATATATCCTTTTGTGACCAGTTTCATCTGAACAGCTGGGCCTGAGGCAAGTGTTTTTAAAACAGTACCTACCAACTGCAAAACCTTTTACAGGTGCTTACTTACCAAAAAGTTCACAGCGTAAGCGACTGTATTTTGTTTAAACTGTATGAAGAGAGGCATGATAACAAAAGAAAGATAACATCCATCCCATAACTAGGTGACAGCATAAAAAGAAGTGCAATTATACTACCGACTTTTTTCTTGCTATTCTTTCTGTAATGACCATAATGTCATTACAGAATGTTCTGTAATGACTGTATTGGCTTGAAATGTTACATATGCATGACATGCACTAACAAGAACACACTCACCATGGACTATCAGGACATATTCTGTGCTGTTTCGGCCAATAGGATTTTTTGCTTCACATCGGTATGTGCCATTGTCTGTTTTGTTTAGGAAACTGATGCTGAGAACCCTGCCATTGACAACCATTCTCTCTGGATCTGGCAGTTCTCCACCGTCCTTTGTCCACAGTACTGGTTCTGGCCTGTTGGAGGATCCAAAGCAATGCATTTATTTAGATATGTGAAACATGTATATGCAACATATGCATCAGAAATAGTAGCATCAGAGACTCCTGAGTAGCAGCCGACCATCAAAGAGTATTCAACAACAGTTTGAATTACTGGATATAATGAACTGTCACTATTACAACCTCACCATCCCAGATGTCAGCCAGTAAAGAAAGTGAAAGAACAAGCAGAGAAAAGAAGAGAAATCAAAAAGGAAGTAGAAGAGTACTGGAACAGGTCAAGATCTTCCCTAAGTTAAAAAATAGTTCTTGCAAGGTTTTAGGGCCCACTGTTTGGCAAGGTGCTTGGCAAGCTCAGTGAAAGCAGCTTTCTGTTCCTGTGATGAACAATGTGGTTCTGTGTGGGTGGCAGGAACCAGAAATTGCGCGAGCAGGGCGGGTGAGGTACATGTGAGTGATTTGTAAATGGATTCTCAAATTATTCAGGCCATTCACATTCACAAGTACACTCCCATGCGCCGAGGGTTTTCCCTGAACTGGGCTTATCAGTCTCAAAGCAGCACATCTTACACACAATCTAAATTTGTTTGGGTTGCTGCATTGTGTCACAGACCATCCCTTTTCCCGCCCTTTCTGCATCCTTCCCTCAAACAATTGCCTGTTACACGTTATCACAAGCAAGGTAAGATTTAACTTAAAATCCTGGATTTCCTTCTTTTGCGAAACTTTTCCTCTTGTGCCTCGTGCACTTGCATCAACCAGGCCAAAAGCAGTGATAACCCCCTAGGCAAGTTAAGGGCACCACAGAGAAGGGAACTGACCATCCTGCAGATTCACATATTCCCAGATTCACACCTTCCCACTGGCAAGTGATACCTAACTCTTTCCTAAGGACTCTCAAGAAGCTCCCCAGTTCAGATTTGCCTAACAGACAGCAGGATGTGTTTATTACTGCTATGCAGTCTTCACTCACACATAACAAGATATACTTTCAAATTTATATGAGGCAAATCACCAAAAATGCAGACTCGTGACTGGGAGTGAAAGGTTGGCTTCTTGAATCCTGTCTGTGTCACAAGCAGAGCATCTCAGGCCCTTAGATACTGATCACTCAAGCAAGATATATTACAGCCTGGGGGCTCACTGATACCTTACTTGTAGCTGGTAGGTTTGTACACTGTAACCCAAATATCAATCTCTTTTGGGTACACTATTTAAGTGATTTCAGTCCAAAGCTGTTCTAGATTGGCACATATATTTGATAGGAGAGCATTACATTATATTATCCTATCGAAATATGCAGTTGTATGACTAAGTAATAAAACAAAATATGATACAGTGTTATAAAATTAGCAGTTGCCAAAATGGTCACTAGTCTTACTCAAGAAATAGCTCATTTCATTAATTTGAAGCAGGTGTTCAAAGCCTATTAAACTTAATAAGTGTTAAGAATAAGAATTAAACCTAAATATTTAAGGAGAAACATTTTGCCAAAATGTAGCCTCATGCACAGAAAAATAGCCCTAATGATTTCAATGACATGATTTTATTTTAAATTAGGCAAGACATGAAAACAGGGAATTTTTCTGAAATGCACTTACCGCTATATAATTCATTCAACTCTTTAAAATAAAAATACTGTGGGTCCCTTCCAACTCAGAATACCCTGTGAACATCTGAAACATTTATCTTGAAACATAACAGATTTATACATGTTTTAGTGATATTTGTTTGACACCCTGCTAAAACATCATTGAACTTAGACTGGCTGTTCTCTTAAGTTACAATTTTTTTCGGAAAATCATATACCCAGAGAATAAAGCAAGGATTAAGAACAGTTGGTGTAATGGGCCTTATTTATACCTCACCATAAATATGTCATAATACTCCTGCTAAGTGCACTTCCATGAACTGGTATCTAAATGCCCATGACAAACAACACACACACCTCCTCTCTGCTTAGTGCGAGCAGAGTCTCTCGATGTCCACGCTGCTGCAGAAACATTGCCCTGCAGAGTTCCCAGCATCAGGGTGTGATTTGCTTTGATGTGTTAAGGCGGATTTGTTCAATTTTCTAGCAAACTCCTCATTGTCCTCATTGTTTCCCCTTTACCAGCTCACTGTGAATCTGCAATCCCAGGAGTGGAGACTCTGAAACACTCCTGCTGCAATGTGCACCATTACCTGCACAAATGGCGTGTTAAAGCAACTTCTGTGCAGTGGTAATTTATGGAACTTATGTTTTAAATTGAAACTAGATGGCATATCCTAGGGGAAGACCCATAGGATAACAAATAAGTATGAAATGGAGACTTAGATATAAATTATTCAGGGGCTCTGTCACATTGTAATATCCCAGCTGTAGTCTTACACAGAGCGCTTAGCTGTGGTTGCAAAATGATGTGCGGCAGAAAAATCACGGCTTAGGGAGAGGTAGATCTGCATACTGTGGATGTTGGGGAAGCTGCTAATTAACAGTTAATATTAAGCCATCCTGTGCTGTATTGGTGGCAGCAGCAGAACAATTCCTGGGCAGCAGGCCCATAGTCAACACATCCTGGTCACCGGGCACAGCTCTCGGGCACGATGGTGCCTAAAGCAGCAGTTCTGTCACAACCGCAGAATTAAATTTTGCCTGTGCTGCTTGGAAGCTTTGAGACACTCTGGTCTAAACAATTCACTAGTTAGGCAGGAGTGAGCTAAGAACATGAGACATGCTCATGCACCCAGGCCATCGTGCTGCTGTGGTCAGCGACAAGGGGATGGCTGTTTAAGGGAAGCACATGAGTACGTCCCTTTTCTGTGGTCTGTTCCTCCTGCACTCTGCCAGCACCTACAATCATTCTGTCAGGGATGCTGGAGGGCACATCTCTTGTTCTCTTTTGTACCTACTTGATATTTAGACCTGTTGCCTATGAATGTCACTAATATCTTTTGGAATCTGCTTATAATGTCCATCAACCCAGCCTCCCGTAGCAATGAATTCTGGAAGTTCCCTACCTGCTATGCAAAAATGTATTTACTTTTATCTGTCTTACACTGATCTCCTAGCAGTGGCAATGAATATTGCAGGATATGGTAAGTAACACTTCTGCATATTATAATCTTGTTACAAGTTATGACAGCCTTGTACTTAGCAGGCCCCTCTCTCCCCCTCTTTCTCTGTTTGAATTTGATACATTCTGAGATTGTCAGCAGGGGAAAAAAAAAATTCAAAAAGAAAGGGCAAAGGAATTTTAACTTTAGAGTATATTGCCTGTTCTTTGATAATTGCCTTGGTACCTTCATTGTCCAAAGTACAAACGCAGCTGAAGCACTAATGGGGAAGCTTTCCTTCTCTGACACAAGGCACAGACAAGTTCAAAGTCCCCATAGTTTATCCTGGGTGCAAACCCAGATAGAGGTTTTTTTCTCTTAGCCAACAGTTTGACTTAGGTTTGACACACTAAAACACCTGACAAATATGTACACCCCTTAATATTGGACATTTTTCCTCATTGCACAAATCTCTAACACTGTAGAATTTCAGTGCTTTTTTTCATACTAATGGGCTGCTATAATGCTATCTATCCCTGCATGGACTGGAACAAATAGGGTGTCCCTGTGCCTTGGGTTTGCTCTCACTTCAAGTTGAACCACACCTAGCCATTTAATACCTATTTTTATTCAGACAATCCCGAAAACGTCTTCCTTGGAGCCCAGCCCCTATAAAATCAGAATAAACACTTCAGCCACTAATGCAATTGCACGCTGCTCCCTTCACACGTCTCCTGGCACAAACAAGCTCCCTGACCCGCTCTGTCCTAACAGGAACACGCAGCCTGTTAGTTACAGTACACTGACCCAAAGAACTAGTCTGTCCTCCCTTTTCTGCTGCATTGGAGAGGAGCTGCTTTTCTATATCTGCGGTTTAATCCCTCCCATGTGGACGTGGCTAAGTGGAAACGAGCTGTGCTACCACTGAGACCCTGCACTGGGCTGAAGGAGGCAGCAGAGCCGAAGCACCAGGGTGCTGTCTGCTTCCCCAAAACACAGCTCTCTGCTTCTGGCTTACCCATACTAATTTGCTCCCGGTGTGACACCTTTCAAAACAAAACCCAAACGAATTAAGCATGCTGTACTGATGAAATACTTCAACAGACACAGCCCAACTGTGGCAGCCCCTGATATTTCTTTGACTGGTACGTATGGCTTTTACTTATTTGACTTTGCACTCGGCTGCTCACGGTGGCATTACCAGGGCTGTGTTAAACAGGAGGAAACCAGAGACACCAATCACAAGCATTATGAACAGTAATGTCTCTGCCTGCCCCCCAAGAAATCTGAACCCTATACTTCCTCTGATGAACTGTTAAATGGGTTTAGATTTCATTATAAGTCATGTTTAATCCTAACGGAAAAGCCCAGAAGCATTCAGTGACTGACTTATAAAAGGGAACTGTTTTTCAGGATAAATAAATGATTTTGTTGCATGTCTTCCTGTTAGCCTCAAAACCTGACATAAAAAGCAACAAATTTTGGTATTCTTTCCCAGTCAAACTGAAATGGGACTGCAATGAAGGTATCAAAACACTGGTGTGAAGTTGCACAATGACTCGTTTTATACTGTGGAACAGGAGTTTTCTTGCAAGTAATTGAACAAAGATAGAACCAAATCGTTTTCTAATCTTGAGGTTAAGAAAACTTTTTTTTCCAAAATAAGTCAGAGAGAAAACTAAGGGCAAACTGAAATATGTTGGAAAAAAAATGTTTTCAAAACAAAAGTCAGATTTGATTAGAAAAGATCACTTGGGCACTGACACCTTTTCAACAAGTGTTTCCATAACATGAAAGTCAACAGTTATATTTAAGTCCACACTAATATTTTCTTTTTATAGCTGTGGCCTTTAAAATTACACAATAATATTTTAAAAAAATACTTATTTTCCATCCCCTCCTCAATTCTTAACCAAAGGACTGTGATGTTTCAGTACTTTCTTATAAATCCTCCTTTCTAGTGATATTTTTATACCCAACTATTATAGTTAACTTACCCTTCATTTAAAAATGATACATATATCTATTGTATTAGCTCTTCCTTCTCAACAAAGTGAATTTGTGCAATGCAATTCAGTTGCACTTGCAAGTTCTTGGCTCTATTCATTTTTTTTGCCCTTTTCTGATTTTTCTGGTACAGAAAGGTCATGTACAAAGTGTTCTTCATGGAGACCTTACTAAACAACACTTGGATAAGTTACTGACCCTTAGTAATAGCACAGGATAACCTTTCTGTTTCCATAAGATCACCCTCAAAAAAAAACAAAAACAAAAAAACCCCCAGAAAACCAGACCAACAACAAAAAAAAAAATGCCACCTTTTTACATGTTAAGTCTCACTGAGGATATTATCATCCAACTGGGTATCTAAGCATCCTGTCAAAATTTTGTAGCTGGTGTGGGTAAAAATAAGAAGGATGGAAAAAGAATTTGAGGAACACTAAAAAGACAACTACACTCATTATTTGAGTGCAGCCCTCTCAAACAATACCTTTTACTTCTCTAAACAGGGTTACACTTGTATTCTCTGAAATCTATAAAACCATAATCTAGTGGATATGTTCAAATGAGTAATGGAAAAGGTATCACAACATTTATCAGAGTGTTTCTTGTTGAGATCCTGCCGCAAAGTTACAAGTCATCCAAGGGAACGATTGCTTTATTAATTGGAAACATAGTTTCTCTGTATCAAGAAACTGGGTTTTTAGCTTTGTCAGTTAATCATCCAGTTCAAAGCCTAAACCCTGAGGGAACCTCTTGTTTATATAAAGCCTCAGTCTGATGAGTCATTTTGGGATGAGCTGTTTTGGGAGCATTTCATTTATCAAAAACATCAATACCCACAGTCGCTGGTCTTTCATAAAAGGCTTGGATAGATGGTTTTTATTTTATGAGATTAGAACTGTCTGTGATTTTGTAGCTCTGCAAAGCCTGAGTAACCTTCATACAGTGTTTTTCTCCCCAGAAGAATTAGTAAAGAATATCCTAAGTACCTTTAATGAAGTTCTCTCTTTTTTTTTTTTAAGAAGGAAACTTTGAACATCTGAATTGTCTATTATATTTGTCTCTATTTTTCTTTTTAAGCATCTCAACTGACATAACGTAGCCTAGGAACATTTATTATATCCTATACTAATGTTTTTAAAATGGTTAAGAATTAAATTACCAAAATAGATTAAAAATGAGGTGGCAACAAACTATGGATTTCCACTTCTTACATCATAAAAATTTGACAAGAATTTAAGCTATAAAGACAGCAGGAAAAACAAGAAATGCTGAAGACTGTTGTAGTGTATTATGCCTTTAAAAAAGTTGCTTAAATAATAAATATATAGAGATAATAAGATTCTCAAATGGTGTTAGTATTCATAATTTACAAGAAAAAAAAGAGAACCCCAAAAATTAGAAGAAAAAAAATAGAGCACAAAAGGAAAGCAAACAATCCAAACCAAAGCAACCGACCAAAAAACCAACCAAACACCCTTCATTCCTTGCCTTTTGTCCTAGATACAGATAAAGCCTTTGTTTTGTTCATCACAACTGTACTCGGGTGACAGACCTCCCTGCTTGTAGTTTGCCTTAGATAAATCCACCTTCACTGGATTACAGGTACTAAACATGTCAATGTGATAGACTAAATTTGCAGATGAGAGTCCTGTGACATCAACTGATTAAAGCAAATCATGAAGAGTCTTTTCAAGGCAAAGATATTTATCCTTTCACCCAAAGATACAAGTATATCCCATCTACACTCCAATCTTTCCTTGCAACCTCTTTTAAGGTTCCTTCCAGGTCAAAAGCTTTTGTCTGTAGGAACCTGACTATTATACCAATTATAATTGGAACTTTGAAACCACTTATCTGTAGCTTTTCCTTTTGCACATATCATGTACCTCCCCCCTCTCATCCTCAAAATTTTTCCTTTGTTAGTAATTTTCAAGAAGGCAAGGCAATATCAGACTAATATCCTGAAAAGTGCATAATCCATATATATATATGTATGTATATATGAAGTTTCTTACCTAATTCCTGTATTATTCACTATCCTCTCAAAGAAGTGCAAAAACCCTGCTGTGAATAACATTTTGGAGAATGGCTTTCTCATAGTCATGAGACAGATAGACAAGAGAACTTATGTAAAATCAGAAGACAACTTATCAGTGAATTGTATCAGCAATATCCCTTGTATTCTACTATTGGAAGCAGCAGGGAGGCTAGAAATAGACAAAAAAATTGCCTAAAAAAAAAAAAAAGAAACCCAACCAAAGTTTGTGAGTGAGATGCCACAGGGATGTGCCCAGAATTTCATTTAAATAAACTCCAAATGCATTGCCATGTGAAAGCACATGTGGGGGAGTCCCCTACTTGTTCACAAAGTACCGTCCTCCCTCAGGCAAGTTTAATGCAGGAGGAAGAAGCAGACACCAAAGCAGTGTGCTCACTGCTGTGGGTGATCCACTGGCCTCCCATGATCCCCATTAGAAGGGAAAAAATGGT
This sequence comes from Manacus vitellinus, assembly GCF_001715985.3. NCBI lineage: Eukaryota > Metazoa > Chordata > Aves > Passeriformes > Pipridae > Manacus > Manacus vitellinus. The sequence goes on along the minus strand of NW_021940498.1, from coordinate 6,872,611 downwards.
TCAGGGAATTAGGGCTCATTATCAAGAGTCACTGTGTGTTGGAGAACCAGGGTCTTGCCAGGGTTAGTTTGGTTGTGCAACTCCCTCTTGCCTGCACACAAACGTTCACAGTGGGAAAAAAAAGAATCTTGTGCTTATACCCTCCACTTTCTTGACACAAATTAAGATTAAAAACATTTCACGCTTTCTAAGGGGCTGTTGATTTTCTCCAACCTTTTTCTTGGGCATCTGTGTCTGCTGCTTCCTCAGAAGCAAGTGGGAGCTCTGCAGATGTGCTAATTTTAAAAGGCTTTCATAGCAGAGAACAGGAAGGGCCTTCAGCTGCCTGGTCTGTATAGTTCCCATCCTATAACCTCTCCCTCTTCTATTCTATTTTATGCATTTGTCATATACTCCTCCCACTTTTGAACTTCTGGTGTCTCATTTTGCCCCCGCTCTGATTTTTTGCATTCTCTGAATCTGACCAACTTCCCAAACAATAGATTGGACATTTCCACTCTTTTATTATTTCTCAAGACATTTCTGCACCAGGCAAGCAATTATACTCATAAAAGGCAAAATTTGCTGAACTACTTTATTTTTGCCTTCCCTCATCATGAATCTAGAAACACAAAACAGAGGAGAGAGGAAGAGGCTGCCATATTTCCAAATTTTCAAGGCCAGCCCATCACTTGGGAGCAAATGGAAATGAAGAATACAGGCACACTGATGCATACCATAAAGAAGAAAGGTAAACCTCTTTTAAATACACCATTAGGTCAGGGAATAGGTAATTACTTCATTTTGTTTCAGAACAAATCTGAAAAAGATCTGGATATTTTAATGCATTTTTAGTAGTTCAAATCAAAATGCCTAATATTTTAGAATATTTTTAGTAACCAGCTAATAACCACACTTTTTTATATGTATTTTAAAGTCCAAAGCTCAAAACATCTCAAGTTCAGAGGCAACATTATACAGCTTACAAACAGGTTTCATAAAAAGTGCTTTAAAATCTTCTGTCTTTAGAAAACAATGGTACTTATGGCTATACTGTTCATTTTATGTTTCCAGTTTATAAATAATTTATATTTCTTTTAAATTTTGACTGGGGGAAAAAAGAAAAGTCCTCCACAGAAGTGTAACATCACTTTCAAAAAGATTCCCGAGGCTAAAAAGGCAGAAGGAGAGGTGTAGGCCAGTACAGCAGAATAAAATGAAATGAAATGAAATGAAAAAAGGAAAGGAAAAGGGAAAGGGAAAGG